>NC_081431.1:16757875-17057875 GCF_949786415.1 Peromyscus eremicus | reverse complement strand
TGTGTGTGTGTGTGTGTGTGTGTGTGCTGGGTCTCATTACTTAGAGATAAAGGCCTGAGCCGATTCACAGTGGGGCTGAAGAAGAAAAGCTTGTCCCCGAGAGTGCAGCCTGTGGCCTCCAGAATCTGTGCATGGAAGCGTTTTGAGGGTTAGACCCATGGAGCTTTTCTGTGGTGGCTTAGGTGTGGCCCCCCAAAGGCAGCATTTTTGGAGCCTACAGGGGCCAGCTTGGTGCTGTCACTCTGTCCTGCTGTTTACATTTCCTGAGAGCATGTGTTTGTTCCTACCCCAACATTTCATAACAATGAGACAGACGACTCTGTGTTTTTAGAAATAAGCTGAGCGAGTTTAAGGCAGGACACTATTGTTTACGGAGGACTAATGCTCATGGTTGTATTGGATGGGTAGCCCTGTGAGGTCACCCAGCTCTGCTCTTCTTATCTGCTCCAGATGAGGGCCAGGAGGACTCAGAGCAGCTGGGGTGTGATGTGTGACTGTGCCACGGTCTGTGCTCAGTGGCCTGGGCAGGCTGGCTAAAGCCCAGGTCCCCAGAGTCCTGGTCCAGGCTGCTTCTACAAAACCTCTCGGCCATGTTTATTCTGTAGACATTTAGATTTATACAAAAAATCTGAGCAAAATCCAAAAAGATTCTCTACATCTTTCTGTGTCCCCCCACTCCCCCTTTATCAACATCTTAAATTTGTGTTGTGTATTTGTAAGCCAAGATCAATACATTAATATTAGCTAAAGCTCATAACTGACATTAGTGCTCATGCCTTCTGTTGTGAAGTCTGTCGGTTGGACGTATATATTATATATATCATATATATTATGTATATAATATAATATAATATATAGTGCCATGTATCATGCTGAGTAGATATCGAGTGCTGATCTCTATCATACTCTGTCACTAGGTATATGTATGTGTCATACAAAGGAGTTCCATTGTTCTAAAAACCCCATTCACTCAAATTCAACTTCAAGTCCAGCTCCAGAGTATCTGACACCCTCCTCTGGCCTCTCAAGGCACTTGTATGTACATGTATGTACTTTCATATACACACACATACATGCTCATAAACAATCAATCTTTTTAAAATAACTTTTTGGTTCTAGTGTAGTTACACATGCTATACTCTCTTGTAGTCTATGGCTACCAGAAGAGAATCTTACCCATTGTGACCGAGGAAAGATCTTGCCCAAGCTAAGAACAGAAAATAACAGTAGAGGCTTCCTTGTTTCCATGGGAGAGCCCCCACTCCCCCCAGCTCTAGCCGTGATGGCCAGTCTTCCTTAAGAAAGACTGGAAAAGACACGGCATGGTAACTATGTGAACCATTCAACACAGCAGCCCTGACCACGGGAGCAAGGCCGTGAGCTGCAGCCCCATGCGCATCAGCAGTATTTGGGAATTCACTGTAACCAGTGGGAGTTATCAGTCCTCTATGTTATAAGGGGAACCAAGAAAGTGAGTTAAGACCTCGTCTTCTCACTCCAAATCCAGGAAAAGAACAACTCAAACCCACACTTCCCGTGGAAGACAGATCAGCACACCAGTTTTGTGCGTGTTTGAAGGAGTGTAGACTTAGCGTCAGTGGATGGAGGAAGCTGCATTCTGCAGTCAGCAACTGAATGGTCAGGGAACAAAGAATGCCTGTAGCAACTAATGTGTAACACTGATGCACACTTCCTCGGTATATTTAGTTATTGTACTTTCTGTTGTTAGGCTGGTAGACGCTTATAATTATCAGAGACTCCTAAGGTGACTAAAACAATCATAAACATTTAAACTTTTGTATTTTTTTTTAATTAGAGCAAAGAACTATGTTCAAAAAATTAACCAAGGCTCAGATAGACAAGGATTCACCGATGGCTGATGCTCTTTCCTCTTGCTCAAGTATCGAATATGGCTTGAGAATCATTTCTTCTGTGTCTCTCGTTACAGCAGCATGAACTTTGGATCAGCACAGGGAATATTTGCACAGCTTCCTGTGTGTCAGTCAGGCAGAGTGTGTGTGTGCATGATACAGGTTGTGATGGAGGTTTGCACCCCTGCATTGCTGGTGCCGAGCAGTAGCTCCTATGTCTTAGAATTGTCTGGAGACGAGGGCCTCTGCTGCCCATCCCTTGCATCTCATAGTTAACCAGAGACAAAAGAAAGAATTAAACTAATGTAGCAGTGTTGTAAGCAGGATTTCATGCTGAGCTGGACTGGAGCGCAGACCACCTCTCCCCTCTCAGAAGCATAAACGTTTGCAATAAAGGAGACAAAGGCCGGACAAGCTCTACTGAGTGTGATTTCCCTGGGAGTGAGGCGTGCACATTTAGCTGGCTTGCAGTAAATCTAACTGATGTTTTCCAAAGGTAAACTGAATGCCACCAAGCAGTAGAGTTTATCTCTCAACTTCATTTTTATTGCCACAACTGTGTTATGTTTAGAAAGCAAACAGGCCGTTAGAATATTCCAACAGAAACGCCACTGAAATGATTTAGTAGGTGGGTTATTTAGTGTTCATTAGCAAAGACACAGCATTTGTGGACAGTTTGTTTTGCTTCTCTCAAATCCAGTGAAATGGCCTTTATTTCTTCCCACCCAGGTAGTTACCCCTGCTTCAGCCCGAAGACTCAAATTCCAACGGTTGTCAGATTTATTCCAGAGGCATCAAACACAGGTTCTGGACCATTTTCTTTTCCAATTCCTGGAGCCCCGGAGTGCTTGGAAATGTTGACTTTTAGGGAGAGGCCAAGAAAAGCCTGAATGTGTGCCAAAGCTTGGCTGTGGGCTTGGCACCAAGAGGGTCAGCTGGTGAGATGGGGGACACACTTTCAGGGCACACACTACCCACAGAGACGATTCAGGACAGCCTTTGGGTTTCCGTGGATTCAGCAGGCCTTACTCCCTCTTCCAAATTACATCCAGGATTTGACACATGGGTACACTTGTTTGTAGTCACAAAGTATCCTAGACCTGGAAGGTGACTTTGGAATCATCATTGGCCAGTTTCAGTCCAGTTTCTCTCTTTGCAGATTAGGAACAGGTCCCAAGAGGCCCAGTGGTTTGCTGAGTCCTGTCCCTGCCCTCCTCCGGGTCACTTTCAGTCATTTCTTCTCTTTCCTTCACCCTTTCTTTGCCTCTCTCCTTTCCTTTCTCACCGGTTACAGTCTGTATGAAGGGAAAACACGGCGATGTTGGGACCAGCAACAGAAGCTCATTTGGGGAGCTCAGAAACTTGTACAGTAAGGGGTGGGGTGCAGGTGGGTGCGTGCGATACCGTGCCCATATTGCTGGGATCCCCTTTCCAGTCCTTGGACTGTTCCAGGCAAGCTAGGGGTCTGTAGCACGGGCTTCCTCTACCTTTTTGGTAATTCTGCCCCTGGTTAGGACCCTTCGTAGTTCTTCCTCCAGCCCCGCCTCTCCCCATTCCTGCCCTATGTTATATTAAACACAGTTGAGAATTTGAACCTGAAACCTGCTTGGAAGCAAATCTTGATTATTCCATTTGGTATCACATCAGATGTCTTCTGTTTCTTCTCACCCATTTTCCTCTCTTGGGTTTCAGTCTGTCCTCTCCTCCTAACTATTAGCTGTGAACTGTCTCTAGAAATCACCACTTGGCAAAGGACACATAAGGAATCCTGACTCGCAGCACTGTGTGCCGAGAAAGGGTCTTATTTCCATTATGGCGACATTCCCATGTATTGAATAGTTCCTGGATGCCAGGCATTGTGTGGCTCTGCCTCACAAGGCCCTCACAGGACTCTGGGTCCTGGGAGACTCAAGAGCCACTGTCTTACAACAGTGACCATGAGGGAGTCTAGCCACAGACACCTTCCACAGCAACTGCAGAGCATCAGCATGCTTTAAGTCATTTTTTTCTATTAAGGGTGTTTGTTTTCTTGCACCTTATAACTTTATAACAGTGTGAAAAAATGAGCAGGTCTACTTTCTCAAGGGCAATGCATTCAGTGGTAACATGGGTCTTATCAGACCTCAAGAACTTGTGACTTCTAGCAAACAGTAATGATCTATCCTGGGACTGAAGGGATGTCTTTATCTTAGACAAGTCAACGAACACTTGAAGGGAGGGTGGCAGTGAGGAGACTATCTGGACCCTATCAGGGCCTGTCAGGAGAGTGGCAGGTGAGAGCCGCAGGGGTTCTCCTGTGAGAAACTCTGATGACAGAGCTATGTTTAGCTGAGGAGGCTGAAGGGGAGGGATCTTGCTTGGGGGCAGTGGACCTTAGCTAGTCACTCTTATGTCACTTGATACATGGCATAAAGGGAAAGTCAGTTACTCATTTGGGATGATTCTCAGGCTCAACAATTGTAAAAAATAAGTGATTACGTTGGGACTAATGGGTCCTTTGTAGAGCTCAGTCTATTTCTCTGGTGATTATTTGTTGCTTGCTTGTTTTCAGTCCCACAGATCAAGCCTGGGGGTGCTAGGCTCTGCCACTGAGCCCCCCATTTCCTGTGTTTGTGTTACATACATGTGTGGTCATGTGTATGAGTCTGAGTGTGTCCAGCTGTGTGTGAAAGCCAGAGGAGGACATGGGGTGTGCGTCCCTCTTTTTCCCCTCTCTATTCTTTTGAGACAGGCTCTCTCACTGAACCTGGAGCTTGCTGTTTTTCATCTAGGCTGGTTGGCCAGCAAGCCTCAGCAGTTCTCCTGTCTCTGCTCCTTGCCCCTCAGCGATGAGGTTATAGGTGCTAGCAGCCACACTCAGTCTTTGTGGGTCCTGGAGATCCCAAGCCAGGCCCTCACGATTGTATAGTAAGCACTGTTACCATCCACTGAGTCGTCCCATTGAATTCTTCTTTCTCTTTGTTTTTCTTTCTGAACGTGCACCTCGAGCAGAGGCCAAGATCGTGAGAGTTAGTGGTTGCATTTTTAATGGGTGAGACTTTCTTTTTTGTTAGTTACCTGGATACCTGTGTGTGAGATGGATCGAATGCCTATCTGCTGTTGGCAGTAACTGCCTGAATTCATGCTCTGTCTGTGGTGTGACTTGCACATTAACTAGCACGGCCAGATGATTGGTGACCACTGCCTGATAGAAGGCTCCTCCTAGCAGAGGCCATGGATGTAGTACCTCCCGTCACGGCTTTATACATATTGGTGTTTTTATACTATCTTTTGATAATTGAGTCTAAATGTCATAGAAACAGTCCTCCTTCGAGCCGAATTCGAACCAGTGACCTAAGGATATCAACAACTACCTACAGTCCTCTCCTCTACCAACTGAACTGTCAAAGGAAGCTCCGTCACTGCTTTATAGAGCCCTAGCTCCCAAGAGCATGAAAGGGCACCTCACTCATTCACTGCAACATCTGGCCACCACCTGGGCAGCGCATTCCTCATGACGAGGATGGGCGCTGGGTTTAGACAGTACAGTCGTTTCTCACTGTGAAGACAGGTGAGAGGAGCCTAGGGGGAACCCAGGGTACTCACGATCGTGGTGGGAGTTATGTCTCTGCTGTGGCTCCAGGTGTCAATGTGCCTTCGGAGCTGACATGTGCATTCTTATTAATATAATCTATCAGAACAGTTTTCACTGATTTCTTGTTATTCTGTAGTTCTGTGTAAAAGGCACTGAATTGTGGGTTAAAATGAGGGCATCTGGCTGTCACTCAACACACCATCTGAATTCACAGGCTCTGGGAATATTGGTTCTACCATTTCTGTGTATTCTCCTTTGGGGGTGTCCCTAGAGACTGCTTCCGACGAGTGTGTTCCTCAATGAGGACTGTGTTCTGTCCCGCTGGCTTCCTCTCAGGATTGGACTTCACGCTACTGTCAGGCTTCAGGGAAGCAGCTGCCTTTCAGGGCTGTCCACCCACCACCTGTCAGTAGCACCAGTCAGAGTGACATCATCAGCATTAGTGCGTGAAAGGGAAGGACAGAGGCCGTTTTCCTAACACGCTGTCCTTCCGGTCTGAAGTTCTGCGTCTCCCCACTCACTCCACTGTCTCCTGTGCAGTTTGAAACACACACAGATGAAACACCGGAATGACATGAATTGGGAGAGGGGCTGGAACCCCACCTCTGTGATGGGGTACAGTCCACCTCTGTGGTGGGGTGCAGTTCACCTCTGTGATGGGGTACAGCCCACCTCTGTGATGGGGTACAGCCCACCTCTGTGATGGGGTACAGTCCACCTCTGTGGTGGGGTATAGTCCACCTCTGTGGGGGGGTACAGTCCACCTCTGTGATGGGGTGCAGTCCACCTCTGTGATGGGGTACAGTGATGGGGTGCAGTCCACCTCTGTGATGGGTTACAGTCCACCTCTGTGGCGGGGTACAGTCCACCTCTGTGATGGGGTGCAGTCCACCTCTGTGATGGGGTGCAGTCCACATCTGTGATGGGGTACAGTCCACCTCTGTGCTGGGGTACAGTCCACCTCTGTGATGGGGTGCAGTCCACCTCTGTGATGGGGTGCAGTCCACATCTGTGATGGGGTGCAGTCTACCTCTGTGATGGGGTGCAGTCTACCTCTGTGATGGGGTACAGTCCACCTCTGTGGTGGGGTACAGTGATGGGGTGCAGTCCATCTCTGTGATGGGGTACAGTCCACCTCTGTGGTGGGGTACAGTGATGGGGTACAGTCCACCTCTGTGATGGGGTACAGTCCACCTCTGTGGTGGGGTACAGCCCACCTCTGTGATGGAGTACAGTCCACCTCTGTGATGGGGTACAGTCCACCTCTGTGGCGGGGTACAGTCCACCTCTGTGATGGGGTGCAGTCCACCTCTGTGATGGGGTGCAGTCCACCTCTGTGATGGGGTACAGTCCACCTCTGTGATGGGGTACAGTCCACCTCTGTGGTGGGGTACAGTGATGGGGTGCAGTCCACCTCTGTGATGGGGTACAGTCCACCTCTGTGGTGGGGTACAGTGATGGGGTGCAGTCCACCTCTGTGATGGGGTACAGTCCACCTCTGTGGTGGGGTACAGTCCACCTCTGTGGTGGGGTACAGTGATGGGGTGCAGTCCACCTCTGTGATGGGGTACAGTCCACTTCTGTGGTGGGGTACAGTGATGGGGTGCAGTCCGTCTCTGTGATGGGGTACAGTCCACCTCTGTGGTGGGGTACAGTGATGGGGTGCAGTCCGTCTCTGTGATGGGGTACAGTCCACCTCTGTGGTGGGGTACAGTCCACCTGTTCTTTCCCCTCCTCGCCAATGGCGAAGGCGGGAGGCCAGCCAGCATCCCTCTTGTGTGCATCCATTCACCATTTATTCCCTCTCCTGCTGCAGTCCTGTCCAGGCTCCCAGCTCTTTCTCATTTGTAACTCACAAATTCATCAGATGCTATCAGAGCAAGCATGCATTGCCTAGTGATCCACACAGCCAATAAGACCCAAAAGGGGTTTACCATAATTGTTTCTGTCAGTTTGCAGAATGAATGTCACTCTGGAGGGCCTGGGCTCCATGTAGAATTGTCCCCTTTTAGAACACAGGTCCGTGCCCCCCTACCCCAGGGCTAGGCACAGGAGGGAAAGGAGAGGTGGAGGGGTCCATCTTCTCATGGCCAGGACCCCTCAGGTGGAGTGGGTGATGAGCAAAAGAATATCTTCATGTGAAACTCCCCCACCAACAATTCCAGACAGGCTTCACCGGGCAGACAAGTTGGCAAGGGACCCACGGCGGGTGGCCCCATGGCACTGTGAAGAGGAGCAGCAGGGAGAACTCCTAGGTGGGGGTGGGGAGAATGTCTTTGTGGGATGAGGTTTGATCTACTCTCTCGTTCCCTTAATAATTTCAGACTGAGTAATCCCAAAAGACACATTCGCCAAGGAGTCTGGAGGAACCCCAGAAAAGGTAGAGAGGACAGAGAGGAAGGAGGGTGTAAGGATTGGAGGGAAGTGGGTAACCCTGACCTTGATGTGGTGATAGTCAGCAGGACACCTCAGAGCAGGAGTACAGAAGTGACTCCAGGGTGGTGAAGCTTTGCCATATGCTAAAGATGTGGAGGGGCGGAGGCATTTGGGGTGATGGAGTAGAGCCCGTTGCTCTGAAGGCCAAGCCTATTTTTCTGATATGAGTGATAAAGAGCCTGTTTCATGGTGAGGTGGTGAGCATAGACAGACCTGGTGTCCAGCTTCAGAAGGATGCACATATACCCGTGTGACACCCACTGTGCCCAGCCATTGAGCTCCCCAAAGATGAGTGATGTGAGAAGGATCTTGCAAGCCAGCTTTGAGGACAAGCAGAAGTACAGCAACCCTCATGCTCTTTCTTAATGTTTAACATGAAAGACCAAAACGCCAAGGAGTGCTCAGAAAAACCCTCTGTGAGTCAAGACTGTAAGAAAACACAGACATGTTAGTTTTCTGCTGCAGTGATGGTACCTAAGGCCAACAACATAAAGGTTTGTTGCTGCTCATGGTCTCAGGTTTCAGTCCACGGCCACCTGGTCCTATTGCTTTGGGCTTGTGGTGACACAGTACATCACGGTGAGAACCCTTAGCAGAGGAAGCCTGCTCAACTCAGGGTTTCTAGGAGCAAAAAGAGAGGAGGGGACAGTCTCAGTGTCCTCTTTAGAGGCACACTCCCAGTGACATTTCTTCCCTGAATCCCCATCTATTAAAGGTTCTGCCACTTCCCAGTAATATCCAGCTGAGGACCAAGGCTTTATTACATGGGACCTTGGGGAACATTCAGACACAAACTATAACAAGAAGAATGAGATTTGGTGACGACATCTTGAAGGATTCACAGCTACTCACACATTGCATCCACCCAAGGCAGACACCTTTGTGACATTCTGTTAGAGAGACAGGGTTTCCAGAAAGCCCCAGGCTGCCCCCTCGACTGACAGTTACAAAGGAAGGGCTTGTATTTCTCATGGAGCACTCAGTGGTTGGCTATAAGGTTTTATGTCAACCAAACCGTAGATATGGATAATAAAGAGGTAGACACCTACGCTATAGTGATCACTGTATATTATTGTTATACGATGTGAAGTAATGAAATAATGCATAAGATGTGATGAAGTGTTCATGCTTTGAGTGTGTGCGATAAGCCAGGGCCTCACTCGTTAAAGGCAGGAGCTCTGTTCTCTAACACACACACACACACACACACATTTTTTACTTGTAATAAATGCAGAGCTGAAGCTGGAGGATTTGTTGGGTATAGCACTTACCTATCAAGCCCCAGAGTCGGGACTGCCAGTGCTCACATAAAAGCCAGATGTGGTGCTGTATACATGTCACCTCAGCACTGGGGAGGCAGAGACAGGAGGATTCTGGGAGCTTGCTGGCTAGCTAGTCTACTCAAATGGTGAGCTGCAGGTTCAGTGAGAGACCTTGCAAGGCAGGGTCGATAAGATGGCTCAGAAGGGAAGGACACTCACCACCCGGCCTGATGACTTGAGTTCAATGTCCAGAGTGCATGTGGTGGACAGGGAGAACCAATTGCTGTAGGTCATCCTCTGGCCTCCACACCTGTGCCACGGGGCAACCCTGCTCTCCCAGTAAGTAAATGAATGTAGTAAGAAACTTTTTAAAAAGTGAGGTGGAGAGTGATGGAGGAAGGCACTTTCTGTTGACTTCCTGGTCTCTCTGTGTGCACACACACACCGGCACATGAGGAAGTGTGTACCTGCACACACGTGCACACATGCATTTACCACACACGTGCACACACACTGAAAAAGAAATGCAGTCGGTTTGGAGGGAAGATTTTTGTGTTTAGACTATACTGCATATTAGGCAATGCAGTGAGTGTGTGTACTAGATCAATCTGCCAGGTCATCTTTCAAAGACAGCTAGGGACTGGTGGCTGTACGAAAAATATATCTAAGTGTTCTTTGGACCATCATAGATCCGTTCTGAAAGATGACTAAAAGTGACATGCTCCAGTGAGACGGCTCAGTGGGGCAAGCTGATGACGTGGATTTGAGGCTAAGGGTTCCCTGGTAGAAGGAGGGGACCAACGCAGGAAAGTTGCCCTTGGACCTCCACTCAAGTGTCATAGCATGCACCACATCAATCAATCAATCAATCAATCAATCATTCAATCAATCAAAATGTGATGAAAACTTTTAAAGTGACCATTCCCATCTCTCAAGGTTCAGGTGAGCGGTGGGTTTGAACACTCTATTCACGTTCACTCCTCAAATCAAGACAGTAGTTGAAACATTATTTGATTTTTTGTTTAGTACCTGAAAGTCAGAGGGAGAGGCACTTTTCTTTTCTTTCGCCCGAACAAGTTCTGTGCTGAGGGAGCCTCTGCTGTCCTCATTGTCCTTCATCTGTTTGGCTTCCACCCTCTCTCCCTCCCTTACTGTTCTCTCAGCACACTATCCTGGACCCCATTGCTGACGTGCATTCCTTGTCTTTGGCAGTCTCAGTCCATCTAAAGGCACACTGGTGACCAGGTAGCTCCCTAGTGAGAGCTCCTGATCAGACACAACTTGGGAGCTGACTAATTTGCTGGCTCCCCACTGGAACTTGCTTTTGTTCATGGGCCATCATTTTCTTATTCTTTGGGAAGAGTCCATGGCTTTTTTAAAAACATCACATCAAGGCTTCTCTGCACAGGGCCCGTCTTTGTTGGTCCATGGCAGGAGTGGAGGTGAGTCTGTAGGGGAGTGTCCTTCTCAGGGAGCTCTCTGGAGACTCTGTGTGCATCCAGTGTGGGTCTATCCAAACGAAATCCAACAGAGTGAGGAGAAAAGGTAGGGTAGGTTGCTCACATGCAACTTCGTGGGAGCTGAGAGGTTGATTGGGCAGCAGTACTCAGACAGTTGGTGAGAACTGAGGAGACAGCGTTCAAGTGAAAGCGAGAAACAACAGGAGGACTGAATTAATGTAACACAGGGGCTCCCAGCAAACACTGGGGAACCCGTGTTCCCATCAGCGTTACTTGTCACAGGCAAAGTGGAAACAACCAAGGGTCCGTCAGAGGGTTCCCCCAAGGAGGACATGGAACCTTGCATGCTACGGCACAGATGGACCTCACAGATGTTGAACTTGGTATACAGTAACTCAAATACAGAAAGTAGCAACACACAGGTTCTCATGCTAGGAGAGACCTGGAGTAGGCAGATCTGTACAGACAGAATGGAGGAAGGTGGTTTTCATGAGTTAGGGGAAGAGAAGGGTGAAGAGCCATTGTTTAACGAATCCAGGGCTTGAGTTTGGGAGGATGGAGAAATCCCAGAGGCAGATGGTAATGACTAATGTACAGCAATGTGAACGTGCCTAACACCACTGAAAATGGCCAGAATGTAAACTGTTGTGTTATTTATGATTCAACAACCCAGACAACTGGGATTCCCTATGTTTTCCCCTAGATTCTTAACATCTAACTTCTCCAGATCTTTATTACCCTTATAAATTCATAGGGAGTGGGGGATTTATTTGGGACTTAATAAGGAGTAGAAAAGTGCAGAGGTCTTCCGTTACCCATATAGTGAGACACAGGAAGCAGTGTGTGTGTGTGTGTGTGTGTGTGTGTGTGTGTGTGTGTGTGTGTGTGTCTGTGTCTGTCTGTCTGTCTGTCTGTCTGTCTGTGTCTGTGATGGCTGGTTTGTTTTTCCTTGGCCAAGGAAATGGTGGAAAGTCCTCTGAGCATCTTGTACTCTGTCCAAGCAGCTTTCAATCCACAGATGTGTTTCCAGCAATCTTCGCTGCCCACTGACTCAACTTGTGCTTTGCTTACTCCTGATACCCAGGAAAGCTATTAAAATGTTCTTTCCTGGTCCTAACTAGGGCTGTTCAGTCCTTGTAGCCTGGCTGATTAATTGCCCTTCATTTCTTTGTCTTCAAAACATTGCCACCTGGGTCTTTACTGCCCTCAAAGCAGATGGCTTGTGAAAGAGTAAAATTCCCCCGGTTAGGCCCTCCTTGTGCAGCACATAGGTGAGAAGCCCCAGGGTGCCCTGTAAGGGTGGCCGCCAGTACAGCCTTGCAGGTGCCTGCCGAGCAGTGACTTCCATCTAGGGTTAGACCTGGGCTCCCTGGAGAAGTAGTAGAGAACAAGGACCATTTTCTGGAAAGGAACGTTTATGCCAGAAAATAGGAAGAAGTGCGGATGAGTTTGCAAAAGAGGGTGACTAGCCCCTTTCCTGCACAGAGGCTCCTGGCTGATGCCTCCTAACGAGACTGTCGAACAGTAGAGAAATGCACTTATTTATTGGACTTCAGATGCACTTGAACCGGAGTTCAGGCTGAAGATCCCAGGCCCCAGGCCAAACTCGGTTCTGAGCTTGGGATCTACTGACCATCGACAGCTGTACAGAAGATGACTGATACAAAGGACATGAGCCAATAGTACAGACCGAGGAGGCAAACAGAATCTTCTGGGCCTTTCTGTTGAAACATTGCTTTTGTGACCCATGTATGGGGCAGGAGGCCTCTGCCATGATGGGATGAGAACCTACAATAAAATAAAATAGGCCAGAGGGCTTCTTTATGTACACAGAGAGGCAAGAGGGGGTGTGTGTGGAGGGGATTATAGTAGTATTTTTAGTTTTATGGCTGGCTTAGTGGGAAGGGGCTCAACTTACTAAGACTCACATGGGGAAGAGGAAGTCTAGTTCCTTTAGTCCACTTCGGAAAGATATGGAGATTGAGAGGCAGGAGGAAGTTCAGGGAGAAACTGCTTCAGAGGCCTTACGAGTTCTGAGCCCCAATACCAGTTTCAGTTAAACTAAAGGTAATGTTTTCTGAGTATCTGCTATGAGTCTGCCTTGGCCAAGTAGCACCATGAGGGTGGTGTTGCCATCTCTGTGAACATAGATGAGGAAGGCACAAAGAGCTTATCTAGGCCACTAGACCTCCCACTAGACTGTGTTCATGTGTGATGAACTGTTGGAGCTGGGGTTATATGATGAAAGAGCTAATCTGAACGTCCAAAATATTTCACTAGTCCTATGATTTCAGTTACCTTTAAGAAAGCAGGGAACAGTTGAACACCATTGGGCCCAGAACCAGTGAGGTGTCCCTGCCTTCCCTTTGCCCAGCTGGCTTAATGCCCACCTAGTGTCTTGATTCTTGCTAGCAATCAGTGGCTTTGTGATCTAGCATAGGATGTGGTGGGTTTCCTCGATATTCCTCTGTAGTCAATCCCTATCTTAGATTTCTACTTCCTCTGTGTCCTCCCAGATACCTGTATCTATTGAACCTGTGGCCTAGAACCCTGCATGTGTATGTGCACACACACGGATGTGTGCCCTCCCCATCCAACAGGTGGAACCAAGAAGCTGCCATTAGCCTGAGGAACTGGCATCTGTAGGACCCTGGGATGAATCACTAGAGAGTCCCAAGGGATTGGATCCTGAGGAAGGAAGCTTGAGAAAAGAATCAGAGTGGAACTCCCTATCCACCATTTCCTAGAGAGAAAGAACCTTCTCCACAGGGAGAGCTGTCCCATCAGCCTCTTGGGCTTTATTCTGGGCAGATGTTCCCCGGAGGCAGCACATCTACTGTTTCCAAAAATAGGAGAAAGAAGAGACAGGGATCCCTGGGGACCAAAGACATTTGTGTGTAGTATCTAAGGGCACACAGCAAATGTTGAGTCACGGCTGTTTGTGTGACTGCTGGCCTCACTGTTTCATGGCACATCTGGCCTCATGGTGAAGGCCACCATACCATTGATTTGCTAGGGGAGAGCTGTGGTATTGCCTGCTCACAAATGGGCACTCATGACCAGATGCACTGGAGGGGAAATGTTATCTTTGTAACAATGGGTATCCTCTCTGTAGCTCTGCACAGTGGCAGTTCTGTGGGGGCCACTTCTTGGGAGTCTCTGGGGGGGTCCTCTGGGTTTAGCCATTTCTTCTTCTGTAACGACCCCTTCCAATTCTCCATACTTTGGTTCTTTTCTCTCTGGAACACTGCTGATAGCACATGAGTCCTTAAAAGAGTTTTCTTTTCCCCAAGAGCTCAGGGACTGACTGGGAAAGACAGCACTTTGTTAATGAGTCCCTTTCAAAGGAGACTGGGACCCAGGCAGGGACTGCTGCTTCACCTCCCAGATCACAGGGGTTTATAACTTCATTAGTGGTTGAATACGCAGTTTTAAAGCCTGGAAGCTCAAGCTGACCACTTGGAATCCCGCAGTCTGCTAGGCCCCCTGCCTTCTGGCTGGTTTGTTTGTCTCTTACCTCTGTTTCCCTGGGGGTCACCGTGGGGGAGGGAAGAGGCAGGAAATGAAAAACAAAGAGAAAGCTAGAGTGAGTGGGCATTCTGGTTTATTAAGTAGAACTGTTGGGTGGTGGGGTGGAGTGGGGTGGGGAGGGCAGCTTAAGAAGTTTTGTAACCCCTCATTTAGCCTGGTGACCTGGAAATACTTAGGAAGGGGTGTGTGTGTGTGTGTGTGTGTGTGTGTGTGTGTGTGTGTGCTGGTACATGCCCCAGTGTGTGCTCATACGGAGGCCAGAAGAAGATGCTGGGTATCTTTCTTTACTGCTCTTCACCTTATTTTTTGAGGCAGAGTCTCTGAGTGAACCCGAAGCTCTGTTTTGGGCGGGCTAGTGGGCCAGTGAGCTTCTCAAACCTGCCTGTCTCCTCTCTGAGATGATAGGGTTACAGGCATGCATGGGCTGTGCCCCAACTTTTCATGCATGCTGGGGATTTGAACTCAGGTCCTTTTCATGCATGCTGGGGATTTCAATCCAGGTCTTTTTCATGCATGCTGGGGATTTGAACTCAGGGCCTCTTGCTCTCATAGCAAGCAGTCTTACTCACTGAGCTATCTCCCCAGCCAATAAGTCATTGATGGATTACCCTTAAGTATGTAAAGTAAGCAAGGAGTTAGAACAGAGTACAGAAGCCCATGAAGCAGTCCTGTAGAGGACATTTGTGTTTCTTGACTTGTCATTTACAGTCTGGTCACTTTAGATGCTGGTCTTGTCCCAGAGCAGGTCAGAAATGACATATTAAAGATAGAAACAGTCAACAAGACAAACTGACAAAGTGACCATTAATAGCTTCATGGGAAGAGCAAAGACGAAAAGCAGGCGTGAAGCCTCAGAGGACAGCCATCTGGAGCTGCTCGGTGCAGGGAAAACAGCCTTTGGCGCTTTACTGTGATTTGGAAACCATGTCATGTGTCATGATAACCACTGAATCATCTAAAGCTTAAATTCTCTTCTATAATTTATCAGATGAGGCCCCCTCTAATGCTTCTGGAAGGTTCCTCAGACTCTCAAGTAACTGTTTGAGTAATTACTTCTTGCAGAACATAGATGTGCGTTATACTCAGCAGGAAGCAGAGAATTATGCCTGTGGTCCTGAAGGCCAAACCTAGCTCACTCCTTATTTTTATAAATATAGTTTTATTAGAAGCAACTGTACTCACTGATTTACATATTCACCTGAGGCAGCTTTCTTGTTCCTGTCAACAGAGTCCAGTAACTGTAACAGAAACTATATAGTTGACGAAGCAAAGTGTTGGTTGTCTGGTCCTCTATGGCTGGAGATAGTCCAGTGTTGATGTAGATGCTGGGTGCTCCTTGGATGTTGGCTTCTACCTATATGTGTCTTTGATCCATCTGCATGGATTACCAAATGCTCCTTGTCCATGTGTGTACCCACAGTTCTGTTGGGTAGTAAGCACAGTTAAATGTTGGGCCTTGCTTTCTCTCACTTCAGAAACATGGCTCTAGAGGAGTCTGGTAAAATTAGTTATCAGTCTTCTTGTGTCGCTCTGCTGATGACAGGGGCGGCTTGCTGAAACCTCTGAAAAAGACATTCTAGGGGAACTCGGGTTCTTTGAGACGTCAGGGCAGAGGTGCATCCTGCAGCCGCATCTTAAGGGTGTGCGTATCGATTGCACCCAGGGCTTACACTTGCACAAGATGGATGGCCTTGTATCGCAAATCAATGTGAAGGATTTGGTGAGCGTGTAGCCCAGACTACACAAGGTCCCGTGGGAATTTTAAATAGTCCTGGAAGTTGACTGCAAAGGTGAAAAATAGTATTTGCTTCACCGGGTAGAATTTGGTTTTTGAGTTACTCTTTTGGTCTTCATTAGTGGAGAAAGGACCCTCAGCCATAGCTGCTGTGCTGCCTTATTCTAGACTAATGTGGCCAGTGCCGCTTCCTGTCAGGTTATAATAGCCCTGACTTCAATATATTCCTTGCTCAGCCGGTAGCATCCTTCACTGCATCCTCTGAATTTTCAAGGAATTTTTCAGGAGCTATCATTCATCATGGAAAGTAGGTTTTGGAGACTACTAGTAATGTGGGAAAGTGTTTATTATTATCAAAGTAAGTACGAAGACAAGACTTGGATTTGGGTGGGGAAGAAAATATCTTTTTATTTTTGCTCTTATTTTTCAAGTTTTAAGTGTTAGTGTATTTTGCCTGCTTGAGTGACTGTGTACTATGTGTGTACAGTGTCTGTAGGAGCCAGAAGAGGGCACCAGATCCCTTGGAACTGGAGTGACATTGGTTGTGAACCTCCATGTGGGTGCTGGGAATCAAATCCAGGTCCTCTGGAAGAATGTCAGTGCTTTTAACCACTGAGCCACCTCTCCAGCCCCACCACCTTATTTTTGAGATATAGTTCATATGCCACAAAATTGACACTTTACAACTCAGCAGTTTTTAGTAAATGTACAGTTGTGCAGTAATTTTTCTTTTTTAAATATAAGAAGATTGGTTCATTTTGAGGAATTTTGTCTCGACATTTGCCAGTTGGTATGTGTGCCACAGACTTACTGAGGATGGGTTATGACAGTCCCAGTCCCTTGAGTTTATCTGATATGTGGAATTGTTCCAGCCAGTGGGCAGGGTCCAGAACATCAAGACCCAATGCCCAACCCTCTATCCTGACCACAGACTCCCTGGGTGACCAACCTCTCCACCTTCTGGGATCCTTTTTCCTCCAGTCTGGCTGTAGGGTAAGAGGAGTCTTCTCTTCTCTGATGCTGTTCTTGTCTGGGAACTGGGGGATGACAAAATGTGCCAGCAGAGTGTGCACTCGAATGTAAATGTACCATCCAGCCTTTCTCTAGCCTCCATCCATCTCCACCTCTTTGTCCTGAATGGTTCCATGCAAACGAGCCTTCCTTGGTTCGCTCATTGGCTCCCAAGAGCCATTACACTCCCACCACTTCTAAGGTAAGAGAGACTGATCCTGCGTTCTACAGGGCTCCTCACCAGGTCCTGGGAGTGGATAGAAGGGAGACAGGTATGGTCCTGCTCCCACAGACTTTATAGTCAATGACTAGAAGACATTTAGCAGCTGATCATGCAATCGGTTTCATAGATGGATGCTATTGTGTTGTAGATACCAAAGGATGTATTCCGTGTTATTGATAGAAATGTGAGACGTGGGGCTGTCCTGGTCTGAAGGTGGAAAATTTCTCTGACAGTATGATATTCCAGCCAAGAACTGAAGAACACATGGAGAATGCATGGGTGTACAAAGGCAGGAGTCTGTTCAGTGAGGGGAGAACGGTGCCCTTCTTCATCCTGTATCATTGCTTGGATTTCACGCCTGGCTCTAACCTGTCTTGCCATAGGCCAAAGCAGATTTGTTTTTATTAACCAATGGTTAGCAACACATATTCACAGCATACAGAAAGACCATCCCACAGCATTTGGGGGGGGGGTCCTTCAGAGCTGGGTCTATAAGAGTTAGAAACCTCTGACTCCCGGAGGGAAGATTTCTCCAGGATGTTTGTGCTGCTTAGTTGCCATCTTGCCACAAATTAGTCACCTGGGAAGAAGGAACATCAGCTGAGGAATTGCTTCTATCAGACTGACCCATGGACAAATCTGTGGGGCATTTTCTTGTCCGATGATTGTGGGGGAGGGCCTGACCCACTGTGGGTGGTGCCACCCCTGGTCAGGTGATCCTGAGTAAGCAAGCCATGGCGAGCAAGCCCTGCAGCGTCCTCCATGGCCTCTGCTTCAGTTCCTGCTTCTAGGTTCCTGCCTTGGCTTCCCTGCAAGGTGGACTGTAACCTGTAAACCAAATAAACCATTTCCTGACCAAGTAGGTTTTTGTCAGTGTTTTATCACCGTAACAGAAAGCATATTAGGATAAGCACACACACACACACACACACACACACACACACACACACACACATATATATATATATGTATATATAAATAAAAATTCCTATGGACTTCAGCTGCAAAGCTGAAGGATTAATAACCACAACAAAAATGTGGATTTTGGGGAAGATGAGATCTTGGGAATATAGGAAAACAAAGTCACAGGGGTGGCAAACTCATTTCAACACAGGATACTATAGTTTCCATGTTGAGAAGGTTCTCCATTTTTGCATTTAATTTTTATTTTATCTTCCTTTTTATTGACATTTTATTATCTGTATTAATGGAGTCTAATATGTTTCCATGCATGCATATATTATATACTGATCCAATCTAATATCTTTTGAAGCATCTAGATAATTTGGGAATCACTTACTAAACTGGTGGATGGGTAAAGTGGCCCAGGAGGTAGGGTGGAGATAGAGGGGGCACATAGTCCCTGGTCCTTAACTTTTCCATCACTTTCCACGTTGAGCCCCACCTCCCTTCAGTGTTACAGGCCACAGATGTTTTACCACGGGATGCTGACATTTTTATTTTTCACGTTGGTTCTGGATTTTCAACTTTTCTGACTGCGAACTGAGTAGAAAGTGAGCTTTTGGTTTCAGTTGGATGATGAATGAGAATTTGTGCCTGGGAGACCACACCAGGTGGCCAGGGAGGAAACCGGCCCCTTGCTCTTTGACTGTTAGCATTGAGCTCTGAGCCCTGGTAGGCAGTGAGGTAAATGTGGCCTGTGTGTGCATGAGCAACAGAACACATCTCTGACTGTGTAAGATTTCTCACACGGTTAACCAAGTCAATGACTTCCTGCCTCCTGTGGGTTTTCCTTTAAGGCCAGCAGCCATCACACCAAGATGACAAAATTCAAGACTTCATGGCATCAGAGTCAGTTGGCTGACTTTCTAAATCCAGGGACCCTGAGAAAAGCAGACAGTCCTCTGGATGTTTTGCTCTTGCAAAATTATGTTGTATAAGTGCTGTTGGTGTAGTTCTGTGTGAAGTTCATGCACAGCATGTCCAAGGCCCTGTGTTCCATCCTCAGAACCCAAACAAGCAAACATGCTGTTTCATTAAAAGTATTTATGCTGTCATTTAAAACAGGAAGAGTAATATGGATGAAGAAGGGTTAGGGTTCTCCCGAAGATGAGACCTTGGTCTATGATTATTTAAAGTTTTTTGCTTTCATATTTTTTCTCTGAAACCACTCAAACCAATACTGGCCTTCCTTCTTGCACAATTATCCCCTCCCCCCCCCCAGGACTCAAGGCTGGAGGTGGGTAAAGTGACTAATCCAGTTTCTCAGCTACCCTTCCCAATTTGTCAAGATTAGCACTCAGCACCACAGACTAGGTGGGGTGGGAATGAGAGGGCGGGCGAGCAAGCAGCTAGGCAGCTGAGACCTTCATAAGAAGCAGGGGAGCGAGGAGAGGGAACTCCAGGGAGAAGCTAACTTAGAGGACTTGGAAAAGAGCAATCAGAGATGAAGCATCTAGATTAATGTTTCAAAAATACATGTTCCAAGTGTCTGACCCTACTCTAAGCCTGTTTGTGCTGGAATCTGAAATACAGCTTCCGTGGGGCTCTTGAAGGTCTTGGTTACTTGATGTGACGCTCTGCAGAAGGCAGTGACTGCATTTATATGGAGGGCATCTGACTGGGGGCGTCAGGCTGGAGCTAGTTAATATCTTTAGTACACAAGAACTGTTTAAAATATTTAAGACTTCCCTTCTGATCTTCTCCCATGGGAAGTGAGCTCCATTTGGCGTTTGAGTTGAGAGTGCGTAATGATGCTCTGAAATGGTTCGGGGCTGTGTCTCAATCATGAAATGACACCTGTTGTGATGTGAGCAGAGTTTTCATGAATCTTGTTCCTCTCTCTCTCTCTCTCTCTCTCTCTCTCTCTCTCTCTCTGTC
This sequence comes from Peromyscus eremicus, assembly GCF_949786415.1. Taxonomy (NCBI): domain Eukaryota; kingdom Metazoa; phylum Chordata; class Mammalia; order Rodentia; family Cricetidae; genus Peromyscus; species Peromyscus eremicus. Next base: position 17,037,931 of record NC_081431.1, on the reverse strand, counting down.
TCTCTGTGTATGTGTATACATGTTAGTGTGGGTATGTGTATGCACATGCTAGAGACTAGAGGTTGACGTGGATGTCTTTCTCTGTCTCTTTCCACCCTCTTTTCTGAGACAAGGTCTCCCTGAACCTAGAGATCATCAGCTTAGCTAGAGTGGCTAGCCAGTGAGCTCCAGGAACCTGTCTGTTTGCATCTCCCCAGGGCTGGGATTACAGATGTGTGCTGGTGAGCCCGCCTTTTAAATAGGTGCTGGGGATCCAAACTCAGGGCCTCATGTTTGAGTGCCAAGCCCTCTATTGATTGAGCTATCTCCCTGAGCCCCTCCTCCATCCTTAAACTTTATATTCACCCCTCCCAACAGTAGGTTATAGGTAAACAGATATAATCCTCATCACTGACACTTAAGCACAAATTCTTTCCTCATCACCGCTAACGACATTGTTTGTGTTGCAGGAGCCCAGGTGATGTCTCTCGTTAGGGCTTGGCAGTTTTGACAGACCAGAAAAAAAAATCTCTAGTCACATAAACATATTGGACATGAGATGCTGACTTACAATTCACAGAACAGCAGCCTTCCACCTGGGAAGAACCGTTAGAAGTGTGGTTCAGACAGGTGGTGTGGAACCCCAAGAACTAACCTAGCTGTCACTGAGGGTAACAAAGCTAAAAACCTAACAAGACCCATAGGCAGTGCCTGGCCAGTGCCCCACAGCAATGCAGTGGGCGCCAGTGGTCTCCTTAGTGGAAACTCTGCTTGTTCTGGGATCCAAGTAGGGCTCTGGCTCAGACCTCCTCAGGCCGGACCTCCTCAGGCCGGACCTCCTCAGGCTGGACCTCCCCCTTCCCCATCTTTTCCTTCCCTTTCACGCTCTGTTTGCGCCCATTGTATTTCTGTATAGAATTTACTTGAAAACAGGCGTTTCTACTCCCTTTAAAATCAGTCCATTCAGTATCAAGAGTAGGCCTGTGGATGGTGATCAGATTCCCAGTGCATAAATAAAAAAATCTGTCAGGATCCAGACAGGCTGCGTATGGTAGCCTTGAGGTGTGCTGTGGTGGCGATGTGCTGGACATACCTTTTTATAACCTTCATGTCTGTCTGTGTCAGTCCATGGATGAAGAGGAGGAGGGGGGGAGGAGGAGGAGGAGGAGGAGGAGGAGGAGGAGGAGGAGGAGAAGAAGAAGAAGAAGAAGAAGATGTATTTGATGTATTGTTGGCTAATTCTGGAAGAGATGCTCCACCACATGGCATCTTCAAACAAGGAGATTTTTTTTTGGTGTGTGTGTGTGTGTGTGTGTGTGTGTGTGTGTGTGTGTGTGTGTGTGTGTGGTGTTTCTCAAACAGCTACAGTAAGTTTTATGCTCTCTTGGACTTTTTGGCTCAGTATGCTGGTTAGTTATGGTTAACCTGATACAACCTCAGGTCACCTTGGAAGGGGGAACCTTAACTGAGGAATTGTCTAGATCAGATTGATCTCTGGGCATGTCTGTGGCATTGTTTTGATTATGGAGGAGGTCTCCGCCCACTGTGGGCAGTCCTGACCCTAGGTAGACGGTCCTGGGCTACATAAGAAAACTAGGTGAGCTAGCCGGAAAGCAAGCCAAGAATCAGTAGTCCTCCATGGCCTCTGTTTGAGTTCTTGACCTGACTTTCCCCAATGATGGACTGTGTGACCTGGAAATGCAAGGCGAGTAAACCCTTTCCTCCTCGAAGGTCTTTCTGGTCGACATGTTTTATCACAGGAAGAGGAGAAGTAAACTAGAACACTCAGCCTTTGACCAGTGACATCTGTGGTAATGTCCTTCATTGGCTGTTGACTCAAGGGAAAAAAGGCTCAAGGCGATTACCTTGGTTTTGCTTTTTACATTAAAGATGGGGCTAGCAGTCTGAGCCCTCACTCTGCCTCCACCCTGTCTCCAGCATGTGTAAAGATGGAACCCAGAGCTCATTCCTGCTGGGGACCCCTCTCCTCCCTCCTGCCACCTCTTAGCCTCCAGTGACAGTTGTCTGGGAAATGTCAGAACTCAGCGCAGCAGCAAGCCTTTTATCCCTGTTTGTACCTCTTGTCACAGGAAGCTGGGGATTGGGTCAGTCCTCATCTGTTCTCTCCGCCCTAGCTGGTCACTGTGACTTAGCGTGGAATGCACATTCCATTATGTGAGAATGTCTCCATGCCTTTGGCCTGCTTTCTGCAGGGGCCTCTGATCTTCGCTCTCTAACTGCTCAGGTCACATCTGTTTTCCCCCATGCCCTTGACCACTAAATTTGGTGTCTGCTTTTCCACTCCTGTCCTGTCGTTGAAAGGAACAGAGAGAATGGCTCTTGATAAAAGCTGAATTGATTTGGGAGCAAGCCGATCAGCACCTGTCTTTCTATTGGAATATAAAAATGATGTTATTAACTCCCAACTTAAAAATTAAAAGCTCTCTTTTTAAAAATGTAATTAAAAAATTTATTATTATTGTGTGTGTGTGTATATTTTAAGCCAGTTGTAGAGGTCTTGATCTTCAACTTTTTTCTCTACACTCACTCTATGAGACCCCTCCCCATTCCATAATTTTAGTACTTTTTTTGTTTGTTTGTTTGTTTTGAGACAGAGTTTCTCTGTGTAGCTTTGGAGCCTTTCCTGGAACTCACTCTGTAGCCCAGGCTAGCCTCAAACTCACAGAGATCTACCTGCCTTTGCCTCCAGAGTGCTGGGATTAAAGGTGTGCACCACCACCACCTGGCTAATTTTAGTACATTTTCTTATTGATTTCCTCAATTATGTCTCTATCTCAAGTTTTGTTCCTGTACTTGACTTAATGGCCCTATTGGTCCATTTGTGCAGCTTTAGTGTAACACCAGAGCCCTGATGACTTATGAACAACAGAAGTTTATTCTCACAGATCTGGGGACTGGGAGGTTGAAGATCAAGGCACAGGCCAATTTCGTCCTGTTCATACATGTCATTGTCTTACTGCATCCTCTCATGATAGAAGGGCGCAGGAGTCCTCCGGGGCCTCTTTTATAAAGGTTAGTCTTAGTGCCCTTGGGTCCTGACCACTTTGCAAAGGTCCAAGGTTATAGTGCTGTCACCTAAATGTCAACTTAATGGATTCTGGGGCCATTAGTTCTACTACAGCCGTCTTAGGGACCTCATTTCCTTCTGTTTCCCTCTTTACCCACTGTAGCTGAGCTGGCTCCTCTCTGTTCTCAATCACAATGACTTTCTCAGAGGCCTTGGAAAACCCACCACCCTGCCTGGACTGTTTCTTCAAGGGGATTGCTGTGGCTTCCACCCACCTCTTGCAGGTCTCCCTGCTCCAGCATCCCTTAGCAGAGAGGCCACCTGTGCCCCCTTGTGAGAAAGTCCCTCACTCCAGATTCCCAAAGCCCTCTTCTTCTGCCCTGCCTTATTGTCTCCATATGTCACGTGGGCTGTGTCATCCCTGTTCATTTACTCCATAGTAGCGTGTTTGGTTTTGTTTATTGGCCTATCATCATTTCTGGAGGCTCAATAAATTCATTTTCATATTGTTGCATGGATTCGTCACCACAGGAATGCGTAGTCGTATGCTTCCAAAACTCCATGCACTTAGTTAGGTTTAATTCTTTTTTCTTTGATTGTAAATCCATTCCCATTTAGAGACTGAGTACAATAATGAATATGTAAGTGAGTCATATTTCCCCCTTCTTAAATTTTCAGACAATATAAATGCACCTAAACTTGTAATAAAAGATTCCAGAGAATTCCACAACATGTTTTCAGTCGATGGTTGTAAATAGAAATGGTTTAAGTAACATTAACAAGTTATGGTCTGGCTAAAGGACCATCGTATTTTGAGGAGGAAAACATCAATAATCCCATTTTACTACTTTCCCAAACCTTTGAAATATACAGAACTCATTAATGTTGAGGCATTTAGTAGAAATAAAAGAAAACAACAAACATTCACGGTGATAGTAACTGCCAAGGGTTTAAAGGTTTTAAGTAATGCCTCACTAATATTGGATTAATGAATTAGCCTTTCAGAAAAATGGCCTGGCTCAGTTAATATATCAGGCTATACTGTTTGCAGAAGCAGCAACTGAAATTCTGCATGTAAATAATAATGGGGAAAGATCTGGAATGAATCAAGCCCCTGCCGCAGCTGGGCTGTGTTTTCAATTCTCAAACTCAGTAGAATTAATATTGAATATAACTGTATTTGAAGCTTAACAAACACAAAAATGAAGTCCTTTGAGAATAAGCTTTTGTGAGAATTCAGTAGGGAACTGCATGAGAAACCGCTTTTTCCAGAGTCAGACTCCCAAAGGCTTTGTCTAGGAACAGTTTTAGAGGTTTGTGGGCCACCTCTTGGCCCTGCCATTGTGGGTAGACAGTCCCGAGTACAGTTTGTATGTAATTGCCACAGTCGTTCCCTTTAGGATGGGGATTCAGGCAGTGGCTGTGGAGTCAGCTGGCCTGGTGCTGCTGGGTCAGAGGATCCACTAAGTCCAGGTCAGGTGCCAACTCAGTCTGTCCAGAAGTAGGTATTGTGTACCTGGAACATTCCAGGCACTGCAGAGTTATTGAATGTAAGATCTTGCCACATTGAGTCTTTTTCTTTATAGAAGAGATTCCTGGAGATTCCCAACCATCTCTGGATAGACAAGGCCAGAAGGCACTGAGAAGTACATCCTTATGTGGCTTCCCATCTACAAGGAGACACTTTAGCTCACTCTGAAGTCTGCCTTGTCTCAGACCATAGAAAGTGCCACTAGTCTCTAAGAATATGGTGGATTACACTCTTATCCTAAGCCGTAGTGTTTCTCCACTCTGTGGGCCGGTGTTTCTGCAGCAAGAATGCCTGCCACTTTCCTGACTGTTGGCCATGGGCAGACCCACGTGTATGTCCTGAAACCATCCAAGCCCAGACAAGGCTTCACCTGAGCTTCCTTCCAGAAGTAAATGCCCGGGTGCTCTAGAGATGTGCTATTGTTCTGCATGCCACCGGGCACTCAGGCCTGACTCTTGGAAGCCAGGTCTGGGCTCTGAGGAAAACTGCTGGTTAGGCAGGCCTCTGTGTGGTGGGAGCGTCTCTTCTAGTTGGCAGTTTGGGGGCTAGTCCAAGATTCCAGAGCATCTGTGTCTGAGCTCTTCCTACTTGCGAAGACTCTGGGCAACCATCTCTTAAGCCATTTGTTTTCTTGGTTTGACTCTTAAGTGGGCTTATTGCAGACATTTGGATGGCAGGAGACTGTTGGTTTGTTTTTCTGGAAAGTTCCATTCGTCCTTCTGGCCACCACAGCAGTGAGAAGAAGCCTCCGCAAGGAAGTGACTTTTCACGAGTGTTTTGTGAGTGTGGACACAGTATTATGACGTGGGGACTAATGAAGACCAGGCAGAACGTGAGCCATGGTGGTCTTTGTCTGTTTTGACTCATCTGATGTGATACTGAGCTGAGAGCACGCCTCTGCCTGGACAGAGGGTCAGGAAATGGAGAGGGACATTGAGTCATCTTGGCCCTCCATACTCGAATGCTCACCTGGATAGTCCTCTTTGGTCTCTGTACTGCCACCTCTTTCAAAACTTAGGCCTTGAACCACTAACTATGACCTGAGATGCGCACTGATAGGGCCTAGCTCTATGCTTTTCACATATTAAGCACAGGAAAAACTTGGCGTTTGTAAGAATTGCATGCTGTGTTTTCAGGGCTCATCAAAAAGTGCTTTTGTGCATCTGTGAATCTATTACATTCTCATGTAAATACCCGGGGAGGAATATTCTAACTTGTCTGTTTCATAAGGAAATTTAGCCTCAAGAGACTGAGTGGTTGTGGGCGCCGGGGAGATAGTTCAGTAGTTAAAATGCTTGCTGTACAAGTCTGAGGGCCAGGATTCAGATCCCCAGAACTCATGTAAATGCTGCAGGGTGGGTGTGATGGTCTACATATAATCCCAGCTCAGAAGGGGAACCGGATCCCCAGGACAGACTGGCTAGTGAGACCAGCCATGTTGCTGAACTCTGGATTTGAGTGAGAGATTACTTTAACTAATAGGGTTTAAGAGCAATTGGGGATGACTGCTGACAGCAACCTCGGGCTTCCACATGCATGCCCACACATGTACACATGCATGCCCACACACACGTCACAACATGCACATACACACACTACACATTTAAAAAATGGAAAAGAAAAACAAAACAAAACAAATGACTTGCCATGGTGATAAAATGAGAAAATAACAAAGCTTATAGCTTTAAACTAAAACCTGAGTACTCAGAATGAAATTCAGCGCTGGTCACCGAGTCCTCACATAAGAGGACAGGTTGTTTTGCTCTTGAATCTTTAATTGTAGTGTGTTTTGCAATATCTATAAAGGTCGGGGCCACATTAGCTTTCTAACATGTACCAAAGGAATTCACAAGTAAATAGTAAATAAGCCGGGCGGTGGTGGTGCACGCCTTTAATCCCAGCACTTGGGAGGCAGAGCCAGGCGGATCTCTGTGAGTTCGAGGCCAGCCTGGGCTACCAAGTGAGTTCCAGGAAAGGTGCAAAGCTACACAGAGAAACCCTGTCTCGAAAAACCAAAAAAAAAAAAAAAAAAAAAAAATAGTAAATAAACAAGGAATGAATGACGTTGTTGGATGAAGAGATAAATGAGCGAGTAAACTGAGTGATGACTAGACCACCCTGGCGAAGCTCCACCTGCATTTGTATTGGAAAGCTCTGCATTGTAAAATACTGTTGTACAATTTGGGACTGTGGTCACATGCAGGAGGCCACCTCCAAGCGTTTCCTTTCTTCTGATTGATGGTTAATGTGGGCAGGCCAAATCGGGCTCACACCAAGATTCTCAAATGGTATTGACTCTGGTTTCCCCCTTCACAGTTCCCTAGAAAACACTCAGGGCTGAGTTTTATGATCTGGATTTTTTACTAGACCACACAAATCACTTTATAAACATTTTACAGTCCCTTTTCTCAAGATCAGACCAGAAGAAGTATGATAGAGGCAGGTATGGGAAAAGAGCAAGCTTTCTCCCCATGTTTGAAAATCTTAACTTTCAGCTTTTTCTTGAAGCTCATTATGGAAAAAAGGAGGGTCGCTGAATCCACTGTGGCTTGATCCTGGAAACTTGACTGGCATAATGCAGGAATGAAGAAATGACAGCTGCCAGATGCTCCGAAAAGCTGGCACTGGGTGGGCTGTGCTTGCTTTGATGGGAGGTACCTATCACAGAACCCAGAGACCGAATGCGTCTATTATGTACAGCTAGTCTCAGTGGGACGTCTCTGGAGGGGAACAGTCTCAGGTTGCAGTCACCCGGGAGGAGAAGTGGTGACTGCCAGTTTTTGTACACACTGCTCAGTTGTTCATTAACACAGTGCTTGGGCCAGAGAGAGGCTTTGCCGTTTCCACGGGTCTGAGACACTGGAGTTCTCGACATGGCGGCGTCCTTGTCAGCAGTATACATTCACTCAGGACTTCATCCTCTCCCCACAGAGGGTAAGGGGTGGGAGTTTCCCAGGATTTATGTATTCCTTCCTCCCCAAATAAGTAAGCGAGAGTTTGGTGACGATGGGCTAAATTGGAGCATCATAAGTAGGTCTAGAAGTTGTTGGTTTGAGTTTAGACATCCTATGCCAGATTTTGATGCGATATTCTAACCTCTACTCCAGGGTGTGCTGAGACATTTCTAGTGTGTCAAGGATAAAAATAAAAATGTGCAGTGAGGGTGCAATAGCACGGTCTGTAATCACTGCCCCGGGGAGGCAGAGCCAGGCAGATCTCTGGAGCTCACTGCCAAATGGATGAGTATTAGGTTCAATGAGACCCTCTGTCAAAACCCAAAGTAGAAAGTGCTTGAGGAAGATACCTCTGGTCTCCACCTATGTGTGACACTTGTGCACATAAACATAAGCAGTATATCAGTTACACACACACACACACACACACACACACACACACACACACACACACGAATGTGTAGCTTAGCCCTGACCTCTGAAGGTCTCCTCCAGCCTTGGGCATTTAGGTCAAAGTCTTTGTGACTTCCCTCACCAAATAAACCAAAGCCAGTGCAGGCCGGGTAAATGGTCTGAGCTACGTAAATGTGGTTTTTTGAAAGAACAAAGCAATCCTTGGTCTCTTCTGTAATTGCACCAAATTACATCTTCAGATGACTTGTCTTCTTGCGGCGCTGGCTTTGCTTCTCCAGAAGGGAAACTGCACAGTTGCCGTGATGTGAAGTCTGATCAGAGGTTCGAAATGATTTGTAGACAGAGCCATCTCACTTGTCCCCAGTGCAACCCCAGCCAAGAGGCAGATGCAAATGACAGCCTCCAGAAGCAGTCCTTGCAGCCACGCACCAGATCCACATTTTCCAGTGACCCAGGACCTGGGCCACAAGGACTTCCCATTGCATGCTTTCTGACAAACAGCCAGTGGCTCTCTGGGCCACGCCGCTGTCACCAGGAAGGGTGACATCTATAATGCTAGTTAGAGGGAATGGAGGCTGGGACAAGTGGTCCAGAATGTGACCTCCACCAGCATGTAGGGTTTTAGTAGTCTGAGTGGACACACGCCCTCCAAGCACAGCTCCACTGTAGCTTCAGATGGAGTAGAGCATTATGGGAATGAACCATTTAGAGTTTAGTGTTAATGACCAAGGGAAACCAAGAGCCTGGCTGTGTGTCTGGGTGTAAAACACCAGCTTCCTTGACCCTGCAAGAGACCTTTCTCCATTGAGAGTCATGAGGCAGGATCCTGTGAGAGCGCAAAGGTTAGGGATTCTGCCATGGCATAGCGTTGTTTGGGGTAGATAATTATTTATTAAATGAATTATTTATTAAAGAGAGGGTGCAGCCTTTGCTCTGTGAGATGCTTAACAGCATCCTTGCCTCTAACCACTAGCTGTCACTACCCCCTCCCAGTTGTGACAGAAACCAAACCAACTGAAGAGTTTTTTTTAGTGTCTCCTGGGGGTCAGAATCGGCAGTGTCTGAGCACCATTGGCAGCCAGAGGGGGCTGAGTGAGGAAGCCTTGTATCGCTTGTTCTGTCTTTAGCCTTTGGGCTATACCCCAAGAACCACTCATCATGTCTGGAATATTCATTGTAAAGAGTGGTCACCTAGCACTAAGTTCCTCACAGGAGACACAGTCACTGAGTAGGACAGCGGTTGCTCATCTGCTTCTGCTCAGGCCACAGCTAAGGTCACACACATGAACCAATGAGTCAGGTATCCCTTCTCTTCTCATGTCTGTCTTCCCTCTCCTCCCATTCCTCTGTGACCTCCTGGAGGGCTCATTAGCTCATGGATGCCAGAACCCCTCTTCCAAGATTCCAGCACATGCCCCGTGAGCATCTAAGGGAGGGCAGGACCTGCCTGATTAGGGGTTTCTCAGGCGCGGGGGGGGGGGGGGGGGGGAGGTGAAGCGTCATCTTGATGGAGGGGACTAAAAAGATGTGGGGGCAGACAAGCCCTCCTGTCCTGTCAGAACACTGAACTGTCTCAGCCTGGTTACAATCTTGAGAACAGACTCCAGGAGGCAAGAATGGAGGTTACCCTCGAGATGAAACATCACGGCACGCTTTCTGCCTCCTGGGAATTTGCCATGATTCTGACGATAGAACACGCACCTCTCTCATAAGGAAGTGTTTGCCGAGTCCCATGACTCGGAACAGACTGATGCTGTGCCCTAGCATGAATGAGCAAGGTGTGTGTGTGTGTGTGTGTGTGTGTGTGTGTGTGTGTGTGTGTGTGTGTGTTGCTTGATGGCTATGTTAGTGAGCCACAGTAAGTAGCATGCATTTAAAATGTACACTTTGGCACATTTGAACGGAAGTGCTCATACCCACAAAGCCATCCCCAGTGACAACAATGAGCAAACCCTTTACCCTCCAAAAGTGTCCCATGGTCTCAAGGGCAGGTAAGAACTGTTACCAGAGCAGGGACCTCAGTAGAGACATAGAGATAGGGTGTGGGGGAAGAGGGTTGCAGGACTTCTGTGGGACAGAGGGGAGCCCATGCTGACCCTGCAAGGAGATCACTGAGCAGCCAGGGCAGGTTCTGACAGCCAGCCTGAGCAGTTAGGTGAGGCCTGGAGTACTGGGCCACAAGCATCAGGTCTTGGGGAACTGTTGAAGCAGTCACATTTGCTCTGGGATATGTTCAGAACAGAACTTTTCAGCCTTTTATTCTTTAAAAATTCCAAAACTAAAGTTTAAGAATTTCACATTTTTGTTGTAAATCCAGGAAAATGCAGTTGAGTCTATTGACTCAGTGTTTTTTCTACATATAAAATCAACTAAAGGGAGTTTCATAGTTAACTGTTCCAAACAGCCCTATGTAGCTAGAACTTCCCACAGAACGAGTGTACCTCCATTCTTGCGCCTGGTGGTGCCCTGCAGCCTGCACAGGAACGTGCTTGCAATGTCCGTGGACTTCGTGGACTTCAGTAATTAGACGGCAGAAAATTCTAGTATGTCACATTAGAGTCTTGATTAGTCCTGTATTTGCAAAGTTCAGCATTCTGGTGTGTGCCGTGAATGTGAACTTGGAAGTCTGGGAAGCCGTTTGGTAATGTGGCGGGGGTACATTTACTCATGGAAAACTCTAAACTCAGCTGTGACTCAAACCTGTTTTCCCAGGGAAATGTATAAACTGGGAAGCAAGAATCTCAGGTGTGAAGCGAGTTATGCTAACATGGAATCGATCATCTTTCTCTTTTTACCCGTTCCTGGTAGACATGGTCAACTGTTCATTACAACTGTACATCTAGCAGAATGCCTATTTAGCATCACACGGTGTGTGTGTGTGTGTGTGTGTGTGTGTGTGTGTGTGTGTGTGTGCAAATGAAATTGCCTCTGCATGTGCATGTGAGGCCAGAGGTCAATGTTGAATATCATCCATTGTCACTCTCCCTCATCTTTTGAGATTGTCTTTACTGAACCTGAAGTTTGCCATTTTGGCTAGACTGACTGGCCTGAGAGTCCCCTGGGATCCAGATGTAGCATGAATCTTAGAGAGTCTTATGCTCTACCGACTGAGCTAGCCGGGCTGGCCTCGAACTCGTGATCCTCCTGCCTCCGCCTCCTTCAGCAAATCCTACCGCTGTGCGCCACCACAACTGGCTCCTATTGGTGAAATTATTATGGCCACTTCACGTAGTTAAAAGGAGATTTATTTAATGGCGTAACTTACAAGTTAAGGGATAGGTAGGTTGCGGGGTCTGGGGAAGGTGTAGCGCAGTCCAGCGGTGTTCTCTGGAGCCCTGCTTGGCCCACCTCCACCGTCCAAGGTCCCGGAACGAGTGAGTGCACCGCCCATCCAGATCCCGGGTCTCCAGGCGCCTCCCTTGGCCCCGCCTTGTAGGCGTGACAGTTGCCGAAGTCTCAATGGGGGTTGGAACTTCCAGATCAAAGCTGGAATGGCTACCCACTACATCCAGTCATCTAGATGCCCCCAGAGCCAGGTTACAGATGTGAACTGTTGCTCCTGGCTCTTACATGGGTGCTGGGGATCTGAACTCAGCTCTTCGATCTTGTACAAGGAAGCACTTTTTCCACTGAGCCATCCTCCCGGCCCAAATGACTCCCTTTGTGTGGAGTAATAAGATCCACTTTTCAGTTGACCCACTTCAGTGAAAATCATAGGCTCAGCTGCCATGGAAACTAACAACTCTTTGATTAGTTGAACCTTTAAAATAGAGAAGAAACTAGGAGCCATTCAGAGAGCAGCCCAAGAAATGCAAGTTCTTAAGTTGTAAACTTCTCCAGCTATAGAGGTGGTTTTATATATATATATATATCCACATATATATATATATATATATATATATATATATATAACACCAATATATATAGGTGTTCATATATATATATATATATATATATATATATATATTCCCTCTGTAGTTATAAAAGCCACATGCTCAGTTCTTCTGGATAAAGTAAGCTGTAAGATAACTGCCACCATTATCACCACCTCCGCCACCGACACCACCACCATCTGAAGTATGAAGCCTATACCAGGTTCAGTGTGAGATAATGAAAGTGATCACAATGGAAAGAGCTACTGTGGCTTATCTAACACTAATAATTACTGTCACTTATAAGCAAGTCAAGGACTGTGCTAAGATGTTACATCTACATCACATTTTACCCCTACCATATAAAATAGGTATGATCCTAAGTTCATGTTCCTATACTGAGGGGACTAGAGTATGGTTAGGTTTTAAAACACAATGGTTTCTGATTACGGTTACTGAGTGGTAGAGCCAGGGCCTGAGTCTCCCACACTCCACCAAGAACTTTGGAAAGAACCTGTGAAACTGTTCACAGTAGCTAGTTGGAAAGCCTGTGACCTTGACAGACTATCCTCCCCTGTGATCCTGATGAGAAATACCTCACCTAGCTTTTGACTAATTCGTGAACTTTTAAAACTGTATTTTGAGGGCTTGGGAGATGGCTCAGTGGCTTGCTGCACACACATGATGACTGGGGTCTGTATCCACAGCACCTCTGTAAAGGATGGCAGGTATGGTACCCTGCCTGCATCCCAATGCTTGGGAGGTGGAGATCAGTAGAGCAAGCTGGCTGATAAGGCAGATGAGTTGCGGAGTTCCAGGTTCAGTGGGAGACCCTGCTCTGCCTCAATATATAATGTGGAGGGTGAACAAGGAAGATCAACCTCCACCTACATGCACACATATGAACAACACCATCAACCTCCACCTACATGCGCACATATGTACATGAGCACTCTCATCTGTGCCCATGCATGTGTGAACACACACACACACACACACACACACACACACACACACCACAAACACAAATGCAGTAATGATAACAATAAAGCAAAAATAAAATTCTCCCTTTTCTTTTAAAGTAGGAAGGTTCTTTTGTTATTATTACTGAAGCTTAAAAACTGTTTATTCAATCTCTTACATGTCATGCTTGTGAATTACTTCTAATCTGTACAGTTCTGTAATCTGGGTGATATTTCCCACTTAGCAGTTGACAGAATTGAGGCTCAAGGCAGCTTTGCTGCTGTCATCTGGAGTCTAGGATCCAGGACAGAGCATCTTCATGTGCCTGCGTCTTTTGTCTTCTGCTCTGGTGGTAACCTCTTATTTTGACAGAACTACTCTGTCTTATTTGACTTTCTCAATGTATTCCTCACCCCTGTCTCTGGGTGCACTTTGGGGTATTCTAGAGCAAATATGTTCGCATTGGCTCAGTTCAAGTGACATGAGGGGCATGTGATGCTCCACAGTGAGAGGCAGAGAACGTGCATGTCTGTCTGTTTGAGCAGAGAGCTCTTATCTACAGCACCTTTTCATTTCCTATTAATTGCTTGCCACCGCCCTTGGTACTGTTGAGCTCAGAAGTCGAACACACTTGCTTAAGCATCTCTGCAGTGGTCCGGAGCAGAATTGCACAGGCTGGGCACAATCATGACATCTCAGCCTAATTTGGTTTCTTATGTAAAACAACTTTGGTCTGACATTTAACATTTCTCCCTTCAGTGGGTTTTTTTTCCCCTCTTTGTCTCTCTGAGCTCATTACCTACTATGCCTTTTATGCCTTTACCTTCTTCTTTTTTTCTTTCTCTCTCACACACCAGGATTCACATTCATGAGCACACCAATGTGTGATCTTCATTACTGGGGAAGCGCTACTGGCTCACAGAACAGACTTACAATGGTGACGAATCCTGGGTCCAAGGAAGGCAGCCAGACATTTCTATTGATGTTGTACGTTAATGAAGTAGAACTGTGAGCAGGCTTTCTCACACAGGCAGCAGGCTCTCTCACACAGGCTGTGGAGAATGTGTCCCCTGCCAATCAGAGGGACCCGCTCAGGGACTAACTTCAGTTCACACATTGCATTAGTGAGGATGGCAGAGCCTTTGAGGCTGGTACCCTTCCTGTAAAGAACAGCAACACATCATGACTTTGTCCAACACTCTAATTTGTTTCCTGGCTCCTTTCCAGAGGTAGGCACAGCCGTTGAATGTGGTCTGGGAATTCTACGAACAGCCAGAATAACGGATCCTAGCTTGAGTTGTCTCTGCTAATTCTTGCTGAGTAGATCCAACATGCTAAAAGGGTGAAGGAGACTCTGGGCGATGTCCTCCTTAGATCTCATGGAGCCTCTGCTTCAAAGCTCCACCATCAACTCCTGAGGAAAATGACATGGAAACTCAGGAAGCTGAAACAATCATAAAAAACAGAGTCTTCTTGGGGAAGAAGTGTTTGGGGATGGGAGTGGGAGACTTCCAGTTTAAACTGTCCCGGCTCCTAAGGCTGAGTATGTGATGGCCACACTGTCTTGAATTAGAAACCTCACTTCTCTGAGAGGCATTTGTGTCCAAATATTTGGACCCTAATGAAAATGAGCTGTTATTACTGGGTCTACTCTATCTAAAGTTTGCTACCTATTGATTTATCAGTTTTCAATTTTGCAATTTGCCTTCAGAGGACTCATTAGTAGGGACATCTGCCTTAGGGAGCAGAGCGGCTATAAAGAACACCCAGGGAGAAAGGACACTCAGCAGGAAAGGTGACAGGGTGGGAAGGCAAACCCTAGGCCAGAGTGTGAAGGTAAATCCCCTTGATCTGGGAGGCTGCCTGCTGTGCAAAATAAAACATTTTATTCTCAGGGCCCCATCTTCTATTCCAGGCCTCAAGGGACAGTTGTTTATGGAGGGAGAAACTTTAGGAACAAAGTGGAAAGAAGCTGCCTTTGAAGAACAGCTTAAATCTTGTGCAGCCTGTCGCTAGAGGCCTCTAGAATAATAAACCAGGAGCAAACATCACCAGGAATTTGTACAACACATGCTGGATGCTGACTCCAGCTGTTGCCTTCATCACAGACCCAGAGGCTTTGGAGGAACACACGCAAAGCACTCTTTTGGCTAAAATAATGCACAAAATCACCCTGCCCTCAACAGTGGCATTAGCATTCATTGCTAAGCAACCTACCCCTCGGAGGCTGAAATACACAGCAGAAAGCAACCAGGAGCACCGTAAACAGCACTGTTTGCCTGGCCAGTGTTTTCTTGCCTGAGCCCTGCAGATTCCACAGCCCTCATTACCAGTCCCTCCTCATCCATTGAGAGTCTGCTACCACCTGCTTGCTGGGGGGCCAACCTCAGTGAACCACGAATGAAATACTAGTCCAGAATTTCTCAGCTGTACTGATGATTAGGGAACAATAGTTTTAGTTTATTCTATGTAAATGTTACTCTTTTAGAAATTTAGGGAAAAGATGAAAAGGTTAGCGGAGGCGAGAGAATCTATTCTGATATTAAGAATCGGTAAAAGGAGGGTGACCACACTGTAGCTAGAGTTTTCCTGCCTGGCCCATAGTCAGGACAAATCTCTCTCACCTGCCAGTCCCACAGCCGTTCAGACCCGACCAAGTAAACACAGAGACTTATATTGGTTACAAACTGTATGGCCGTGGCAGGCTTCTTACTAACTGTTCTTACAGCTTAAATTAATCCATTTCCATAAATCTATACCTTGCCATGTGGCTCGTGGCTTACTGGCATCTTCACATGCTGTTTGTCATCGTGGCGGCTGGCAGTGTCTCTGACTCAGCCTTCCACTTCCCAGCTTTATTCTCCTCCTTGTCCCGCCTATACTTCCTCCTGCCTGACTACTGGCCAATCAGTGTTTTATTTACCAACCAAACACACTTGACATACAGAACATCCCACAGCACCACACAAAGCTCTTTAGCTGGACAGCAGTTATTACTGGGAAGCTGTCTGAGTCTGAGATTTAAAACCTGTTCAGTGCTTCTTCAGCCAGCTGGCTATCACTAGAGCAAGCACCTGAGATGACCAACATAAAATTAAAAAAGTATATTTGGCCTCATGGTCATAGATTTTAGTTCATGGTCAGGTAGGCAACTGCTTTCAGCTCTCTAGTGAGGGTATCAGATGGCAATGGTGGGCAGCCCATGTCAGAGTAAAACTGATCACTTCCTCACCAGGAAATAAAAGAGGTGGGAAGGGGCCACAGTCCCTTTCAGTTTTCCAAAGACCTCTCATTAGGTCCCATCTCTTAAAGGTATAGTAGCAATCTGGAGGCCAAAGCCTTAGGTCATGAGAGTTTGGGGGAACATTTAAGATGCATATTAGCTGAGATTCAGTTATAAAAAAGCAAATGAGTGATGGGCATAGAATGACTTCGTTACTTAACTGTGTTAGCCTAGATTGATTCTCTATAATTAATTAATTAATTAGTTAGTTCATTTATTCATTTCACAAGTATTTCTTGTGAGATTCCTCTGTAATAGGTATTGTGCTAAACATTTAAGGACTAAAAAGTTATGGGGCTGGAGAGATGGCTCAGAGGTTAAGAGCACTGGCTGCTCTTCCAGAGGTCTTGAGTTCCATTCCCAGCAACCACATGGTGGCTCACATCCGTCTGTAATGAGATCTGGTGCCCTCTTCTGGTGTGAAGGCATACATGCAGGCAGAACACTATACATAATAAATAAATAAATAAATCTTTATATTAAAAAAGTCAAAAGAATATTTCCCCCTTACACAGCTGAGAGTCAAATAGGGAACTAACTGTACAAATATCAATAGCAGAGGGCTTGGAATTGAAGTTTGAAGAAGGAGGGATGACGCCTCCTTTTACTACCATGATTAGAGGGGTAGAAGGAGGTCAAGGCTCAGTCGTGAGGAGACCGTGTGAAGTGGGGGATGCTAAATTCATTAACATGGCTGTGGGCATCAGAGGGTCCGTTAACCTGGCCCCGGGCTCGGAGGCAGGAGCACAAAGGGGAGGGGTAGGTTGAGGCCTTCTAGGAATTTCCATTTAGTGAGTTTGCTGATTGGATGTGAATGGAAAGAGACAAAGATGATTCTAGATGTCTAACCTGGGCCCCTTGATAGCTAATTATATTATTTTGCTTAGATAATGAATACTGGCATGAAGGAAGATTTAGGGGCAAAGGAATTTATTTTGGAGTTGCCGGTTTGAAGGGTGGTTTTGAAGGGGGAGGATTTAGAAGGATGACCAGGCTTGCATCACCACATCAGGTTCATTTGGTGCCCTGGATCAAATCCATGGCTTTGGGCATGATAGCCGAACACTCTATCAATTGAGTTACAGTCCCATCCCAGCAAAAGCATTTTAAATAAGCAGTTAAACCAAGGCCTCTTGAAACCCAGTGTTGGTGGCTTGAAGGCAAATGTGGTTGGCTATGGATGTTCTTTGACTATTGAAGTGAAAGTTAACAAGCAAGTAAGTGGTCAAGATGTCTGTGGGTACTCCCAAGTTTTCATCCTGTTGGATCTGCTTGTTTGGTAAACTAAGGCGACAGTCTGTTCTAGAATGGCCCCCTCAGTGATTCTTTTGGGTCCCACATGCTCTTGGGCTATGATTAAGGACTCTCTGGACAAAGCAGCTGCCTCTTAGGAGAATGCCACAGCGATCCTCATCTGGGTTGCATGGCTTCTCCAGGTGGAACCTGGTCATCCGGACCCCCTATTGCTCCAGCCAGTTTATAGGCTGCCTCCAGAGCCTTCCTCACTGCGGCTCTGTGACGAGCCCTCTTGATTTATTAATCAATTAATCAGTGCATGCTGAGGAGCTGCTCAGGGTTGTTAAACAGGGAAAACAAAATTCTGGGGCCCATCATTCAGACAGATCGTGATTAGGAACCAACCTCCCACGGATGGTCTTCCTGCCCACCCTGACTGCCCCATATTACTTTCCGTACAGGCCACTCAGTCCAGATGGGCCTCTGCTCCATAAAAACAGACAGCGCTTTTTTGAAGGGCATTTTTTTTTTTTGGTATTCTAGAGGAAAATGACTCCTGAGGTGAGTTTCATTTGTTACTCACAATAACTGTTGAATTTTGCAAATTCTGCCAGGCCC
The DNA here is from genome assembly GCF_949786415.1 of Peromyscus eremicus. Taxonomy (NCBI): domain Eukaryota; kingdom Metazoa; phylum Chordata; class Mammalia; order Rodentia; family Cricetidae; genus Peromyscus; species Peromyscus eremicus. The sequence goes on along the minus strand of NC_081431.1, from coordinate 17,020,053 downwards.
CAAATATGCCCAGGTGGCTCCGTTCATACGTGCATGGACAGTACTGTCCTATCCTGCTTTCCCCACAAGTGAAGTCATGGACCTGGAAGGGCTGGAAGGGTATTACCATAGCAAGGGCAGGACACAGTGGCTGCTCGAGTCGGGAGAGGTTCATTTAAAGGAATAAGGTATCTAAGGTCAGGCGGAACTCCAGGGACACAAGCAATACAACTCGGGAATGTGTTGATACCCATTCACATGCCAGAGCTATTTCTTTATGGAGTCCTGTTTCTGTGGAAGTTAAAGCAAAGTGAATGAGAGATAGCATCTTCATTACCCCTACGTATCTTTTAGCTATGACCTTGGAGCATAAGATATGGGGGTGGAGGTTGAGAAAGGACTTACTTCACAGCCCAGGCTAGCCTGACATTTAGCAATCCTTTGCAGCTCCCCTAGTGGTGGCGTGAGCTAGGTGCAGGTGTGAGCCACTACACTGCCTGAAGATTTTTATTAGTAGTTTGAGGTGAAGTGTGTGGAGGAAGCATCTTGGACTAGTCAGGAAATAGGGAAGCAGGTACAGCGGATAGCTCCTCATGGGGCTGGTGATGGATCCTAGGTGCTTGTAGAGGCACGCTGCCTGCTGAAGCAGGCTGGATCCTGGAGCTAGAATCTATTTGGTTAGTGTTCTTCCCCGTGGCAATGACTTAGACACATGTGACAGAGGCCAAAGTTTAGCAGAATAGATTCTCTGTTCCCCATCACAAGTGACACTTCCATCCCTTGCCAGCTCTCTGCTGCCCAGAATGGTGCACTCACCCCCACCATGCTGGACCAGGGAGCAGGTTGTCCATAATTCTTTAGTGGACATAGGAGAGTCAAAAATGACCTCCTTTGACTGAGCAGCAGGTTTTCTTAGAGGTTGTGTTTTGTTTAGCATCTTTCAAGTTTTCATCACCTGATTCTTGCGTGTGTCTGCCACCTGATGCTTTTCCTAGTCTGACTTCTTCCTGGTGGATGCTGTGCAAACTGTCAAACCCTTGGATTGTAGACATCTAAACACTGACTTACATCCTGTTCCTTTATTCTGCTTGTGTGTCCTCTAGGACCCTGCTTTCTCTGCTGTGATTCACGACAAACTCCAGGTCCCTAATACCATCAGGAAGTCATGGAATGACCGAGACAACCGCTGTGACATTTGTGCCACACACCTGAACCAGCTAAAGCAGGAAGCCATCCAAATGGTGCTCACGTTGGAGCAGGCCGCTAGCAGCGAGCACTATGATGCCTCCCTGGGCTCACCTCCTCCGATCTCCAGCATTCCCACCCTGGTGGGGTCCCGGCACATGGGTGGGCTCCAGCAGCCCAGGGAGTGGGCCTTTGTGCCTGCCCCCTACGCCACGTCTACCTACACAGGCCTTGTCAGCAAACACAGCGGCAAACCCAACAGTCTTGGGGTCAGCAGTGGCGCAGACAAGAAGAGTGGATCCCCGACACACCAGGCCAAGGTCAGCCTCCAGATGGCCACCAGTCCCAGCAATGGGAACATCCTTAACTCGGTGGCTATTCAGGCTCACCAGTATCTGGATGGCACCTGGTCCCTTTCAAGAACCAATGGGGTTACCCTGTACCCCTACCAGGTAAGCACCTCTACAAGCAGGGAAATACAGGGGTTCCCTCCTCAGGTATTGAAATGAACACGTACTCCAGATCTCCCTCTAGAAGTGAAGAGTCAAGGCAGCGGTGGGCTATACCTCTTTCTCCTTTGGCAAGCAGAGTTCTCACCAAGGAGCTCCAGTCAGGCCTGCAGGCTTTGGGAGAGTATCTGTCAACTCCCAATTCCTAACCGCTTCTTGCTTAGCTAACATCTCTGCCCCCCACCAGCTTTACTGTGTGGGCTAGTGAATAAGAGCAAAGGCCTGGAAATGCTCAGTCTGGCCAAATACCCTGACCTGCACACATGCTAGAAAAACAATTTTGCACAAAGGGATTGCCCTATCCCAGGTTCGAATCTCTCACTTTGGAATTGATAGCACAGTAGTAAGGACTAAATAAAGGGACACACACACACACACACACACACACACACACGCACACGCACACGCACACGCACACGCACACATGCACACACATGTAGTATGTTGTCTAGCATATGCTATGGTATTGTCCTTCATAACAGGAAATTTAGAAATTAAGACGAACAGGTGAGAGTGTTTTGACCCCGAAACTGCAGTGGCTCCCTAAAATTAGAATCTTTAAAGCAATTGATGAGTTATGCAGGGCATCACTAATAATCTAGACGAAGGCCTGTGTTGGCCTCCCGTTCCCATTGTCAATACTTTCTGAATGGGGTGGAGGACCTCTTGTCCCTTGGCAGACTTTTACATTTTTCTCTCTGAGACTCATCTTTATGTTGGACCTGGTCACAGAAGCCTTCCCCCCGTGGTTTTCTCCTTTCCTCTTTTTAGGCACTGAAATGAGCACTATCTTCAGGCCTCTTTATATGGAAGTAAGAGAGCAGGTCTCTAATCTGGAAAAAATCGGAGTTCTGATCTAGATATGATAGTGCATCCCAATACTAGGGAGACATAAAAATCTAGAGTTTCGGGCTAGTCTAGGCTACAGAGACAGTTCAAAGCCAGCCTGAGGTACATAGTGAAACCTCCTCTAAAAAAACAACAAAACTCCCCAAATAAACACAAACCAAGCAAAAATATAGGAAAAATAATCTGTCCTGATTTTTCCTAGGGAGCTTTCTGTTGGATGAGGGTCAGAATCAACACATGTACTCTGTCCTCTGGGTCTCCTGGGTAGGGACAAGTGCAGCTCTTGACTGTCACTGATGTGGAGAGGTGGCCATAGTCATGGGGTATTAGGAAGGTAACTGGTATATCAGATAATTCTGAACACCCCACATCACTTCTTGTCTGTCCTGTGAGCAGCCTTCTCTTATCATATTGTGACTTAGACTTCCTTCATCAAGTGTGTCCCCATCTTTCAGGGGCCTCAAGAGTCGTCCATAGACTTTCTGGAATCAGCCAAGAAATGAGGGGGAGGTGCTGAGGCCCCCATAGTGGGTCTGAGGCTTAGCCTGGGTATGTACAGTGCTTCCATTGATATTCTACTGCCAAGAATCCAGGGCTTTAGCTCCACTCCCCTGCAGGAGAAACTGGGAAAGCCAACACACCCATGTGCCCAGAGGAAAAATAAACTGAGTGAGGGTACACAGAGCAGTTTTGTGACATGAGGCAAAAAATACAGGGAAGCATAAAATGAACTCAATGTGGCTGATAAAATCTGAGTACTTTATCATTCCTCCAAATAATTTGATTTAACCCTGCAGTGGGCCTGTAAGGCAAGGAGGAAATGGTTAGACCTTCTGTGTATAGCCAAGGAGCATGATGCTTAGAAAAAGTGACTGACTTCTGACTACACAGCCCGTGGGAGAGCAACACTAGCTTGCCCACCGTGTTCCCTCCAGCCTTCCTGCCTTGGCCCTGTGCAATCCCCTGTCAGCATTTCCCACATGCGGCTTCCTTTCAGACCCAGAACAGCAAAGAAAACAAAATTCTTATTTTGACATGAAGGACCTGAGCAACCATTTGACTTTTAGATGAAGCTCTGTGTGGTTTATCTACATATACCACATTATATCATATAACTATATATTTATACACTGTATAAATAGGATAAGGAACCAATAAGGGAGCCTTTAAGGAGGCTGCATAGCCTGGTCTTGAAAGTCACTGCTTAGGGCTCTGTGTTAGCTGTCTTTTATTTTTTTTTAATTTTGTGTTTATGAGTTTCTTGCCTGCATATATGTATGTGTAGCGAGTGTGTGCCTGGTGCCAGCAGAAGCCACAAAAGGATGCCAGATCCCCTAGAACTAGAGTTACAGACTGTTGTGAGCCACCATGGGAATGTTGGGAATCAAACCTGGGTCCTCTGCAAGAGCAACAAGTGCTCTTAAGCACTGGACCGTCTTCCCAGCCTCTGTGATAGAATTCTGTCATTATAACAGATAGAGGACATGATGACATTAGAGAAGAGAAAAGTTAGTTGCTCTTACAGTTTTTGGTCAGCCGGCCTCTGTATTAGTTATTTTCCTTAGCACTCTGACAGGATATCTGAAAAAACAACTTTAAAGGAGGAAGTTTTATTTTAGCTCCATTTTGGTGGGAAAGTATGGAGGCGAGTGGCTCCATGATAGCATGGGGGTGAGATTTCTTCCTTCCTCACATCTCCACAGAACAGAAGCAGAGCGGGGAGTCCTGGTGCTCATCTGGCTTTCTCTGTTATATAACCACATTCAGGGTTGGTCTTGGCTCCTCAGTTAATCTTACCTGAAAGCAAGCCCACAGATACGCCCAGAGGTATGTTTCTTATGAATTTCTAAACCCAGTTGTGTTGACAGTGGAGATCAACCATCAGAACCTCATAGCATTGGGGCCTGTGGTGAGACAACCTATGTAGTACCTTGATGCTAGGAAGAAAGAGAGGAGCCCAAAGCCTCAAGAGCATGCCCCCAGTGACTAAAAGACCTCGCGTTAGGCCCCACCTCTGTCCTACCATCTTCCAGTGGTAGGTGCCGTTCTGGGCCAAGTCTTTCTCATATGGGTCCCTGGGGGAGCAATCAACACCAGACCACAGCTGTCAGGAACAGAATATGTCTTCATTATGGAATGGTATGCTTTTTTATTGTTTATCATTTAAAAATACACAATGCATTTAAAATATTTTTAAATTATAAGAAGTAAAACGTATTTGTTTTTAAATAAAACAGAGACTCTATGAAGTTTAACTATGATTTTCAAAAGCCTACATCACATAGAAATAAGTTATTTAGTCATATTTTCTCCAAGAAATACACTTGCAGTTTGTAACCTTTTGATGAGACTCAGGGCTTTGACTTTCTCTCGATGGGCTGTGCATATTTTCCCATGCTGTTATGTATTTTTCTCAGATATGATCTTTGGGGCTAAAAGAGTAGCTCACTGGCTTAGCACCTCCAAGGCCTCCTTTTTAATACTTAGCGCCACAGAGAAAAGTAAAATATGATGTCTGATGTTAACATGACATTCTGTAATGATGAATATTTACTCTATGAAGGCATTCTAATGGCTCTAACAAGCATCAGTATTAGAGTTTCGGTTCTGTGAGTATGAATCACATGCCCAGTTGAGCAGCCTTCAACCCAGGTGGTATTTTTACCATGTCTCTGATAGTGCTGTTTGTACACTCACGTTACACAGACAATTCACTTTTCGCCTTCCACACTAGAAATCGTCAGAGCCAATATCTGGACTCAGCTGCTACACCAGGACCAAGAGTCATGACCACAGCTTTAATGTAAAATACCCAGGGATGGAGATGTATGAGAGGGAAGTTGCCTGAAGGGAAGATTAAGGACGATGGGTATATTCCTTTTATAATATATGCACAATTCTCATTTTCTTCCACCTCATCTCAGATGAAAGAGAGTCTCTTGTACAAGAAGAACTATTTTTTTAAAGCCCTTTGTCATGGAGTGGGCGCTGTGCTGGGTGTTGGGTGGGCCTGCCTCCTTGGGCTGGAAACCCAGGTTCCTGTCCGGTGGTCTTCACAGTGAGGGAGGGGCCAGGCACACTGAACAATGAGGTCGACGAGTGAGCACAAAGGTGGAGTGATCCTTGGCCATTCTGAGATTGTGAGGAAGAACTTGGAATCCTGCTCTTGTTGTGGCTTAAAATCAGACTCAAAGATGATGTGTACAAATTCTCATCTTGAAATTGTCCTGGATGCATTTTATTGGCAACTCCAGAGCTGACCGACTCATGTATTTCCCCTGAGTAATGACTAAAGGGACCAGAGGAAATCTCTCTGGGATAAAGAGATTTGGGGTCTGGCTATGAATCAGTATCCCACGTGTTGTGACTAGGTCACCCTGATGCCCTGGGGCGTGGGCTCCCGGTCTAGCAGACTGAGTGTCTCCTGTTGTGAACATCTCCCTGCAGTAAATATTCTGTAGTTCGCGGTCTAGCCGGCTCGTCAGAGATGGTTGACTGCCCTGAAAGCCAGCTGCAGGCCTCCCTGCTCACCCACACTCCCACTCCCCTCTGTGGAGCAGATTTCCTCTGGCCCAGAGCCAGAAGTGTTCCTTGAGCAGGGAAGCAGCTAGAGTTTAATGAGTGTCCAGGGTACCCCTCCACTTCCAGGAACCTGAGCCCGTGGAGATATTATTGAAGGGGAGGCTGTCCTTCTGCACCTCGGATGTGGCAGAGATGACAAATGAGGGCAGGATTCCAACAGGGAGCCTATGTCCTTTGTGAAGTTCCTGCCTCACAAGAGGGAAGAAAAAGAGTAATTTAGGAGGCACTGAGATTACATCAGAAATAATATACAAACTACAAATGCAATTTCTCATTTTTGAGAGTTGATTTCATAGGAGAAGATGAGGTAAACCCTTTCAAAGCCTGACATTCTTCTGTTGACTTTCAGACACTCAGTGTACTGTAAATATGCTCAAATCACCAACCATCATTTGACCATGCAGGTTTTGACACTGAAAGGATACGAGTTTGCCACTGAAAGGACAGTTCTCATACTCAGCTATAGATTATCTCCTTTTGAATGACAGCTACTTCGGCCTGATTCACTCTCATGATGGTTAAATGACCACAGGAACGACTGTTAATCTCAGGTTGCTGGCATTAGAATCATCTTCTGTGGGATGGCATCTGGTTCCTGCACCAGGGGAGGAGGAGGTCTGATCTAGATTCCTCCTTGGTTCAGAGTGTCACAAACTATGGTGTCACAAAGACCACAGTTTTTAGACGGATGAAAGGCTATTGAATTTTTTATCTTTATGGGTCCTCCACCACCCACCCACCCGTAAACTCTGAACAAAGAATGTGTTTGTGTATTTGGCTATGTGCAGCACATTTCTCAAGGATGTGATATCCAGGGTGAACATCCAAAGGAATGGGTGCATCTTATGAATGATGGATAGGGTCTTGGTCAGAAGGGAGCTCCGTAAGTGCATCAGGAAGTAAACAATGCTTTAAATCAGGTGACGTACTTTGCTGTTCATGTCCAGGTCAGTCTGTGGTTGTGGTACGCCGTGTAGGACTTTGTGGACATGATGAAGGAGCTTGAGATTGTCTGGGATTATCCAAGTGGACGTGGAGGGGGTCACAAGTGTCCTGATGAGAGTGAGACAGGAAGAGCAGAACTAGGCAGGGAGAGCAGGGCAGATGCCATGCTGCCGGCCTTGGCCATGGAGGAAGGGGCCACGGGTCAAGGAGGACAGACATCTGTAGAAGCTGGAAGAGGTGAAGAGACAGATTTTCCCTCGGAGCCTCTGAAGGAACTAGTTCTTCAGGTTGCCTTGGACTTCTCCAGAACTTTAAGATAATGGGTTAGTGTGGGTTTGTCCCAGTGACTCCAGGAAGCACCTGAAAGCATTTGGTAACTAACAGCCGTGATAAGGGCAAGTGAGATGAGGTTTGCAGACCTGCAGGGTGATGAAGCATGTGGGCTTTTCATCCCACACAAGGAACTACCTCACCCAGTGGGTTGGCCAGCATGTTATCAAGTGGGGCTGTTTCATTTGGCCGCCTCCACAGAACGAGAGGCTGCTGATACTGCCCCGTTTGTCTTCAGTCGTCTCAAGTTTCCCCATTGTTACAGACTCATGCTGACAAGCAGGCCCCAGCCACTCTCCACTGGCATCCAGAGATGACCATTGTGTTAGTGTTCCAGAGTGCTGAAACTGCAAGGACCATTGCAGACTAGGGGTGGAGAGCCTTGACTGGAATGAGCAGGAGGATGCTTCTCTTTTCTGTCAGGCCTTTGGAACGAAAAGAATAGGATCTTGTATGGTTTCTCAGAAAGTAATTCTTGCCTTTTCTGGTATCTTGAAGATCAAATGTGTTTGGAAGTCCTTTGGGAATTGTAGGCCCGATCATAAGGATTGGCTCACATCAGTTGTTACTAAGTAAATTGAAGACAGGCACTGGGGATCTGAAGCAGAGGAATGGCCGCTTTGCTTCTTTGAAAGATGTAGCATGAATCTTAAAAGTTCTTATTAATAAAATCAAATCCAGAGCCAAATATTGGGGTTAAAGCTGGAATATCAGAGAAGCAGAACAAGCCACAGCCACCTCACCTCGCCAATTCCTCAGCTGATCCTGTTTCCTCAGACTGGAAGCCTCTGAGTCCTCATCCAGAATAAATCTCTGCTGAACTGCTGCTAAAAGCCTGAAAGCTTAACCAGGCTATAGTTCCTCGTCCTCATGCCTTAAATACCTTTCTGCTTTCTGCCATCACTTCTTGGGATTAAAGGCACGAGTCACCATGCCTGGCTATTTCCAGTGTGGCCTTGAACTCACAGAGATCTGGATGGATCTCTGTCTCCAGAAAGCTAGGATTAAAGGTGTGAGTGCCACCATTTTCTAGCCTCTGTATCTAGTGGCTGTTCTGTTCTCTGACCCCAGATAAGTTTATTAGGGTGCACAATATTTTGGGGAACACAATATTACCACAGAAAGTGGAGTTCTCAGTTTTTGGCTACACACTAGAATTCTTTGCGAGATTTAAAAGAAATTCTAAAAGTCTTGTTTATACCGCAGTCCAGTAAAATGAGAACGTCTGAGGATGAGACTCTGGCCATGCTTTGAATGTTGAGTCCAAGAGCCCGAGGCTTAAGGGGTGATTCATCTACTACTGGTCTAATAACTCCACGGAAGGCACCAATGAGTTTCTGTAGGAAAGTTGTCCACTGTAACCAAATGCCTGGGACAAGCAGCTTAGAAGGCAGAAAGGGGCTAGGAGAGGTCTCACTGGGCCACACAGACATGAGGACCTGAGGTCTCCAGAACACATGCAAAGTTGGATGTGGTAGTGCATGTCTGTAATCCAGCTACAGGAGATGGGCCCTGGAGACAGGAGATCCCTGGAAGTATGCTGGTGCTCACGGTGGCAGATAAGAGACTCTGTCTCAAATAAGGTGGAAAGTGAGGCCTGACACCCAAGGCTGTCCTCTGACTTCCACATGCATGCCAGGAGAGAAAATTTTTTTAATAGGGAGAAGTCTATTTTGGTTTATGGCTTCAGAGTTTTTGGCTCCTGATTACTCAACCTTTTGACCTTGCTGCCCCTGGGCAATGGTGAGGTGTTTGTGGTGGAGGAAGCTGCTCCCCTCATGATAGCCAGGAAACAAAGAACAGAAGAGGAAGATGCCGAGGTCCCAAGGTCATCCTCAAGGGCATGTCATCAGTGACTTAACTTCTTCTTCCAAGGTTCTACCTCTTAAGGATTCTGCCAGCTCCCAGTAGTGCTAGGATGAGGACCTTTAGCAAATGACTTTAGCAAATGACTTTAGGGGGAACATTCTAGACCCCAAATGCATTGGAGAATAAAAAAGGAGGGAGCAGTATATTAGGTTTTTAGGGTTGTTCATGGTAGTTGAAGAAACAATACTCAAACCATAAAGTCAGTATCAAAACCACAGCCCTCTCTGCATAGAAACCAGCTTTCCACAGAGCATGTCACATTTTAAGTAGAAACAATCCTATTCCAACATTGGTGGACAAATTGATAAAGTACCAGGAGACTCCTTGGCCAACTTTCTCCCATGTTTGAGAGCCTTTTTAAGAAGGGGCTAGGGATACACATAGAGACTTGGATCATTTAAACTCCACAGGATCACGGATTTAAAATAATCCAAAAGAATAAACACCCTATTATTTGGGGGCCAATTTTGAAAGAACCAGGCATTCAGATCTAGTTTATGAATCTCATATTAGAAATACACTTTGAGACAGAACACTTAAGGCTTTCATTCTTGTTTTCCTAATTGATACGATTTTTATAAAATATATATATTCTTTTAACAGGATTTTCGTAATTTAGAGTTTTCAATAAATTGGAGATGTACAGTTTCCTTTCCACCTAACCCACCCAGGACATCCAGCTAATTAATATCAGATTGCGATGGGACTGTGCTAACAGTCTTTAGCATGACAAATTAGCCTGACTCTGTCTTAGAAAGATATTTGTGAGGATTAACTAATGAGTCATGTATTTCATATGCCTAAGTCACTCCCAGGGAGTAATTTGGATGTTTGGAAATTATATTAGGCACCTCTTTGGGGGTTGGGGAGACTATTCAGTGTCTTAACTATAGCACCTTTAGCCTCAAAGAGTTAACCCATCCTTTGCGTAGCTTAGGTGAGAGCCTGGAAATGATGGAGACGCTGTGGGGGAAGGGAAACCTTATGAAAAGCAGCCAGAACTGCACCAGTGGTTGCCACCAGAACTTGTCTAGCGACAGGTCCAATCCGGTCCATGATAGCTTCCTTCATCGGAGCAGGGCTGGCTCCCACTGTGCACCCGGCAGAGAAGAGCGGGGTAGCATGGAAGAACAGGCCCATTTGCTTGTTCACATACTCACGTTGGTTACAGCAAATCGCAGGAAGCAGACACGCCCTTGTGAATCAGATGTGTCAAGTGACCTGCCCAAGGTCGCCTGCCTAGGACTTGGACATGGCGGAGATGGACTCACATGCAGGTCTCCTATACTCCTGCGTATTCTTCTACCGCTGTCGGGAAAGGAGGCTGCTCATTCGGGTTGACCCCACAGGTGTCCCAAGCACACACTCCTGGTAGGATTTCTTTGGGGTGATGCTGTGCGCCTAGAATTTCCAAGGTTTGACTTGTGTCACTCTGCACAAGAGTGTGGAAATAAATGCTTTGCGCTGCTTTTCCTCACTGCAAGGTGTGGAGGCTGGAGGGGATAAAGGGGCAGATGGATAGGCCCCCAAAATGAGAGGCTTGGTGAGCAATGCTGCCACCTAGTGAGATGAGTGTTAGCTCACCCAAGAGGTGGGTTTAATAGACTTAATGGAATCATGTCAAAATGCTTTAGTTTCCTAAGAAAAGTGAGAGGAAACAGGATCCTTCTGTCGTCAATAAGGAGATCAAGGTATGACAGAGTGCTGTATGTTTAAATTGACTTTCCCAACACATGTCTTTGGGGAAAAGACCTTGTTGTTAGAACCTTCTAGGGAGACAGCTCTGTTTGACCGCCGTGGGGAAGGCAGCTAGATCAGTGTGTACATTCTGGCTCGCTTATCTATGATCTGAACAATATTTGTTGTGCTGTTTTTTTTTCTAACGTGTGTGTGTGTGTATGTGTGTGTGTGTGTATACACTAAATTTGTATATATATAATACATGCACATATAGATATCTCACAAATCAGCATTTTAATTTTTTTGAAGAACAGTACAAACCCTCCTCCCTCCTCCCCTAATCCTCAGCTGCTGTCACTCTACCTTGTCTCTCTGAATTTGCCTATTCTATGCATATGCTAATATTTCACACACATGCTAATATTCTATGCATATGCTAATACTCTATGAATACGTTAATAAGCGAACTCACAGAGTGTTGGTTCCATTGCGACTAGCTTACTTCACTGCGAATTTCCTTGGGGTTCGTTTGTGTTGAGCCACACATCATCAGAATTTCCTTCTTAAAATCTTTTAAAAGGTTATTATTATTTTTTACATGGATGAGTATTTTGTCTGCATGTATGTCTGAACACCAGGTGTGTGTCTGGTGCTCACAGAGGCCAGAAGGGGGCACTGGATCCCCTGAAACTAGAGTTACGGGTTGTGAACCACTATGTGGGTGCTGGGACTGGGACCTAGAACCTGCAAGAACAGCAAGTGTTCTTGACCACTGAGTCGTTCCTCGAGCCCTGGTATCTCCGTTCTGTTAAAGGCTACATAGTGTCCTGTGTATATACCATTTCCAGCTAATTCATTCATCCATCAGTGGACACTGGGTATCAGAATACCCTCCGGTTCTATGAACAATGCTGCTGTGTACACGAATGTTTAGTTTTCTCTCAGACTCGGCTTTCTATTCTTTTGGGTGTATATGCAGAATTACCAGCTCCTACGATAATTCCATTGGTAATTTGTTGGGGGATCTGCCACCCACCCCCGTGTCCCATAGCAACTTCGCCATCTTACATTCCCATCAATGATATATACTGGTTCCAGTGTCTCCTACATCTCTATAATACTTTTTTCTTTATTTTTTAGAGAGAAGAGAGAGAGAGAGAGAGAGAGAGAGAGAGAGAGAGAGAGAGAGAGAGAGAGAGTGTGTGTGCACTTGTGCATGCAGGCATGACTGCAGATGTGTGTATGTGTGTGTGGAGGCCAAAACTGATGTCTTCCCCAAGACAAGGTCTCTCTCCCTGAACACAAAGCTTGCAATTGAGATAGAGTGCCTGCTAGCAAACCCAGGGACCCTCCTGTTTCTGTCTTCTCGGAGCTGGGATTTCAGGGGTAGGCTACTGTACCCAGCTTTTATGTGAGTGCTGGGTATCAAACTAAGATCATCATGCGTGTCCAGGAAGCTTTTAACTGACTGAGACATCTTCTCAGCCCCCCTTTTGACTTTCTAATGGTGTCCATCCCAACAGGGGCAAAGTAGGAACTCACTCCTGCTGACTAGCGGTGTTGAACGTCTTTTCATATGCCTCTTGGCCATTTGGGAGATTGGGTGAACCACCTGACTGTCTAAAGCCTGTTTCCTTGTCTGCAGAGTGAGGTTGATAATATCAGTCTCCTAAGACTGTTGGGAAGATTGCAAATGGGAATGAGAAAACTCTACCTGGCTCTAGCTGCAGCTGTTCTCTCAATCCCTATGTCCTATCTGTAGAAAATGACGATCCTTCACTGAGGACTTGTAGGGAATCAACGGAACAGATTGCTTGCTGAGTGCGGCTCTCTGCCTTCCTTCAGCAGCATACTCAGGGGCCAGGAGGAGTTATGGGAAGCAAGCAACTCACCTCTAAAGAGCAGCAGCGGAAACGATAGAAACTGAAGCGTTGCTCATCTGCGCAGGCCCGAGCTGTTTTTAGCAGTGGCTTTGTGGTTAGTCTCTTGAACGCAGGCTCTCTGCAGAGCCGTTCCAAGGCTTGGAGATTCAGTCACTGCCCACTTCAAAGGCCACTGAGGCTGTCTCAGACCTTTTGTGGAAGACAAGGGTTTCCCTCTGAAGACAGCCTGTACTTTCTCATCTGAACAGCATTTTGATGGGATCGGGTATTGTAAGCATTAATGGCTGCTATCGGGATAGGTGGCCTACTCTGTCCAGGCACTATTAAAGCAAAACAGTGCTCAATCATAGTTTATGAGAAGCTGGCAATTTGGAGGTGGCAGTCTCTTTATTGAGCCCATTATGGGCAAGAGAGAGATTGGTACTGGAATGAGAATCTTTGTGCACAGTTACTGGTGATTTCTGAAGAAAACAGGACAACATGGCTGTGCTGTAGTTAAGAGTCATTTAGAAGTCCCACCATTGTGGGCCAAAGGCTCCAGCTCTACTTGAGGGAGGAGCTGATTCACCATCCGCTGATAAATGGCTCAAACTTGGCCTATGTTTCGGCTCTTGCACAGCCTTCCCTCTGAGAAAACCCTGGAGACAATAAGGAGGGGGCAAAGCTCCAAAGTCTTAGTGCTTTGGTCCTCTCTGCTGCTGTTACAAGCCGGGATAGCTTTCTCAGCTGCTCCAAGGTGAAGTCGCATTCTGCTCCTGGCTTTGTTAGCCCATACGGGCATCTCTGAGCATCCAGCGTTTCACATTCCCAACTCCTACACTCAGTTTTGTTCACCGGCTCTCAACTTGGCAGCCATCTTTAAATATCATTAATTTAACACCACAGTAATAAGAAAATAAGAACTACAGCCAACACACATATGCTCATTATATGCAGTGTGCTATATAGTAGACACACTGTTCTATAAGCAGAGTGCTTCCTGTGGGCATCATCTCCAGAGGCTTCATGGCAGTCCTGGGTAAGCAGATAATAAAAAGATGAATGATGAACTAATACAAAGAAATGCTACCTGCACAGGGGAATGATACATTTCTGGACCCCCCCAGACTTTTGTCAGCAAACATTTAGCTGAGACCCTGTCTCAAAATAGGAAGGGGGAAAAAGGATCTGGTGTTGTAGGCTCATGGCAGAGGGACCCTGAGTTCAATACCCATAACCACACAGAAGGGGTGGGGAAGGGAGAGGGGGCACATTTCTACACGAACAGTAATGTAAGTTTCATGTTAGTTACCAGCTTGGTCCAGAGTCTCTGGTTTTGTCTGACCGAGAGCATTAAGGAAGCGCTGCGTAGATCCTTCCTTTTTGGCTGCCTAGCCCTGACCTTCCTTCCCCTCTCCTTCCTTGCTTTGCTTTGAAGCATACAACCATGGTGGCTGCCAGGGCTACTGGTCTAGGCTTGTAATGGCCCACTCTCTCCCTCACCTCACCCCTACTGTTTGGGTTCTATGGACAGTTTACTTCTAGCTCTGAAGATGAATCAGTGATAGGTAAAAGAGTCATCAATGAAAATTGCTTATTTTTCTTATTTGCTGTTAGGAACTCATCTGAAAGATTCAGCCAAAAAGAAAATAGGAAGTAAAACAGGGTCCTTATTTAAACACCGCAAACTGCTTTGCCTCTCCAAAGCAGCTGTAAGGTAAATGGAAAAGGAACCAATGCAACATGCAGGGCTAACTGGTCTGTAGTCAACAAATATTTCTCAAGGTGTGTAAGTTTCTGGTATAATCTCCTTGTAAACATTATGGACAAATTGTGCTTGACCCCAGACTAAGAAGCAAATCTGGGGTAAGGGTTCAAGGAGATGGAGATAAGAGCAATCTGTAAACACAGGCAGTCATCATGAGAATGTGATGTGGGGAGCTGGGAAAGACGCCCAGGAGAAGGCAGAACACTTACGAACAGCAAATCATGGATTTTCCCCTTAGTACTATGTGCAAGGCTCCTAGTAGCTGGGTGGTGTGAAGTGGCAGGTAGGTGTGACTCAAGTGGGTCCAGGGGAGCACATTGTTTGAGCAGACACAGAGAAGGAAGAACTGATTATGGATTTGGGAGGTTGATAGTCACAGAGGCTTATGGGTACCACAGATATTTAAGAAGAAGCCAGAGACCTTGAGGGTTGGTTGTGGAACAGGTGCTGGGCCATTCACAAATGCAGGGAACAAAGGAGGCCCAGGTCAGTGGGCAAGAGCTCATGTTCAGCCGTGTGAGAACATGTGAGCTCTTGCTTACTCCTCTGGTCTGGAGACAGATGTGCCTGAGGGTCTAGTTAGGAGTGAGGCTTCCTTGTGTGTTGGAGAAGGGCACAGATGAGCTTAGGCACGCAAGGGAAAGCTGTAAAGACGGTTCTGGAATTCAGGTCTTCCTAGGTGGACAAGGAAGGCCCTGAGGAGTTCTGGAAACCTTGTTCTAGGTCTGGTTGTTATGTGCAATGCACTGTCAGTCGCCTCACACCAGAACTGACATCTGAGAAGTACTGTTGCTATTCTGTGACCTCACTGCATAGGCTTGCACATCCATCCCTCTGTTCAGCAATCATTTGTCCAGCCGGTTACTGTGGGGACACAAAGGACTAACTTCAGACACCTGAGGTGAGAAACACTACCTCAGGTGTGTTTTGGTATGGGAAATCAATGAGGGAAAGGCAAATTGCGTTTCTTCTGTGGTGTGTGTGTGTGTGTGTGTGTGTGTGTGTGTGTGTGTGTGTGTGTGTTTGCACTCATGCCAGTGATCTTTTAGGGATGGCAGAATGATTCCTTGCTCCTTATAGTGAACAGAGACCATAGCCTAGATGCTGCTGCTCCTCATAGTGAACAGAGACCATAGCCTAGACGCTGCTGAACGATGGGGATTTCGCAACTTGTAGAACCAGGCGCCAGGAATTCCTGCTGCCGGGCTCAGTTGCTCCTTCAGAGAACTCTGACCCCTGACCCCTGATGGTGTGGTTTATGCTGCCCTCCAAGCCCCACATTTGCCGTGTGTCATCAGTAAACACAGCAAAGGCTACAGTGTCCTGCTGACCTGGCTTCACGATCCCACCTGCATTGTCTTCCTGGAAACGAGCTCATTCTTAAGGCCATCTGTTGACAAGCTAGGCAATGAACAACCCGGCTATCTAACTGTGGTAAGCTCCTTGCTTATTTTGTCAGTCTCTGGTGCTGAGAGAAGAAAAAAATGGGGCTCTTGAAGACTGAATTCAGCACATCGTTTCCTTCAGTATTTCACACCCACAAAACACTAGGTGTTCAGATCTTGGGGACACAAAGATGAGTCGCGCTGAGTCCCTGTCTTCGGGAGTCTTGGCTCTCAGAGCCGTAATGTGGGTTCATTGTCAACGGGCAAAGCAGAGCTATGATATTGGGGAGCCTGGTGTGAATCCCACTGAACAATCCGGAAAACATGCTTTTAATACTGGTTACAAGCCAGGTGTTAGGTGACTTTATGGATACGAGCAGTAATCTTAAAAGAAATCATCACTGTAGTCTTGAGGCCCGAGTATCCGGTCCAGGCTGTACTCCATCTTTAAAGCTTTGTTCTGCCTCCCTTACCTGCATGCCAGTGTGGACTGGACAGCTGTGGAAGTTGTGGAATTTGGCAAGATAGGAGAGCATCAAGGGGGAAGTTTTACACCCCCTCTAATGCCCTTTGCCCATCTCTGGCTATCCACCCAGGACATGCCAGAAGTGCTCAGCTGTACCCAGCAACTCTTATCCAGTATGATTCTGGTTTGGAGGGCCAGTCTGTAATTCAGAGGTCCTGAGATCCCGTGCCTTCTTCCCCTTAAATCCTGAAAAGCCGAGGTATTAGCTTTCTTCCTGTGTTTGTTTTGACTTATTCGGTTGTTTTACGTGTGTGCTCGCCTGAGTCCATTTCTGACCTGGGGACTGTCCTGACGCTGTCTTCACCGTAGTTATTTGGTGAGGGTTGATCTTCTTCTGGAGAAAGGCTCTCTGATAGGAACACATCAGTGGTTTCATTGTAGTTTTGAAAAGAAAAAAAGTTTTCCAAGCAGAAGATTTACATAACCATTTAAAAAAACTTGTATCAACAATGTTTTTTGAATGAGTAGCAGTCGGATAAAAGGCTCACATTGAAAATATGTTTGCCTGATGGAGAACGAGACTGAAGGGGAGCGATGCACTTTTAATTGCTGAAGAAACAGCCGGCCACGTTAAATGCTTAGTCACATCGATGTCACAGTCCTAATTCGCCCAGAATTGCTCTTTTTCTCCCTTCGTCTTGCACATATGATGCTGTTAGCGTTTATCACCGTGTTTGAAAAGTGCCAAGATAATGACTATGGTAGTTAATCTGGCCCCATAGCTTCCCCTACAAACAGGAGCCTGACTGTGGAGCTCTTTCCTCCACATCTGCTTCCAGCTGTCCCCAGAGGGAAGGGAAGCTGAGTCACAGTGGGAAGATGATGCCGGTGGGGAAGTGGTGCTGGCTGCCTACCCCCCTCGATTCTGTGAGGGAGCTGACCTTGCAATTCAACTCTCCCAGGACTGAGTTCCAGTTAGGAATGCCACTCTGAGTCTGCATATGCTGTGTGAGTGAAGATATCCAGCCAACAGGTTGTTTTTGAGCCTCGAACATACCAAGACATATTTTTAAGTCACTGCGACACAACAGAAAGTCTGAGCCTCTGTCCACATGCCTATCCCCCATGATTGACTCTGGGTATTGGTTAAAAAAACGACAGTGTTCTGGGGCTGGGAGTGTCTACCTCTAAGGCCATCATTGCAGCCAGTAAGTCACCTCCCTCCTCAGAGTGTCATCCTTTCTCTCTCTGCTGCTTAATAATTAGTGGGTGTGTACTGGGTCCTCTCACAGACAAGCCCATCTTCCGACGTGCACACTGACATGCAGACTAGACACAGGCCTCCAGCAGAGCGGGAGTGAGTTATAAGTCAGCTACCTTCATCTCTAGACTTGTCCGGTAGACAGCTGGAGCTTACAGGACATCAACCTAAAAATGACCTGAGATGTCAAGCTCATGTTGAGTCTCTGGCACAGCTGTTCCAGCCCCTTGAACAGCTGAGGCGGTCAAGCGTGTCTTGGGAGAAAGTTTGTTACTTATGAAACTTGCATTTAAAAATATGTTTCTGTTAGTGTTTAAAATTAAAGTGGTACATGTACGTAATTTAGAGTGACATCATTGGAGAAGTCTTGAGGTGCAAGACACCGCCCACCACTGGGAATACAGTGGGCATTTCTTGGTTTCTCAAGATTCCTTACTGTTCGTCTCCCTGCCAGCATGTTCTTCTGTTGGCTCTTCTTGAATTGCTTAGATTTTGGTTTCTCAAGACCCTGTCACTAGGCTTATGATGTCAAAGCTGTTGCCATGGACTTGGGGATGTGGCTCAGTGGTAGAGGGCTTGTGCAGTGTATGCAGAGCCTCATGCTACAGCCTCGGCAATATAATACAGGCAACAGTAACAACAAAAGTCAACACAACTCTTTTTTCCCAGCATTCTTAGACCCTGTTTGCCCCTTTGGCTCTGTTGACATTTGTTCTGACGCTGCAGAGGAAATAGAGGGGAGAGCTGCTCCTTTTTTTTTCCTAAGCGTGAATCAAAGCCGTAATTATGCCAGCCAGGATATTATTCATCACCTATTTGGAATATGCTCTTTAACGTGTACTTATTTATTCTCTCTCTCTCTCTCTCTCTCTCTCTCTCTCTCTCTCTCTCTCTCTCTCTCTCCCCCCCCCCCGTCTGTGTGTGTGTGTGTGTGTGTGCATCTGTGTATTAGTGCTCCCACATGCGTGCATGCACACATGTGACCCACGATGTGCAGGTGGAGGTCAGAGGACAAATCACAGAAATGGGTCTTCTCATTCTGTGACATCGGTCCTGGGGATTGAACTCATGTCATCGGACTTGCCTTCAAGTGCCTTTACCCACTGAGCCATCTTACCAGCTCTAGGAATATCTTTTAAAAGCACAATTCCACCTAGTAATGCCCTTGATGAAAGAATTGAGAGCATTCAATTTTCCAATCTGGAAATACCCATTGGCATGCAGCATTTGGGGCAGCTTGGGATGGTTGTCATAAGGAAAAGCACACATGATCTTTGCTGGATTGTTATCATCCTTATCTCTTTTCTTTTCCTGGAATACATTTTTGCTTGCAAGAATACTAGACAGACAGACTCTAATTGCTCAAAACTTGGGGTTTTGAAGAAGTTTTCTCAAATGGAATGAAAGGGATGAGTTGTCTTGTAGAACATTTAAAGGAAAGCAGGAAACAGGATTGGTTTGTCAGTCATAAAACCAGAGCTTTCAGTTGAAAGGTCCAAGTTTAGACACTCGATTCTGCCACCATGGGAGCTGAGATGTTTCCCAGTCTTAAAAGACTTCTCTGGGAAGATTTGTGGTGGTAGTAACACATGTGACTTGATGATGCACATATTGGAATGGGCCAGCTTCTGGAAGCTGTGTATAACCTAGCAAGCTCGAAGTGTGCACGTAACCGGTGTGCTATGTTACAGATCGTGTAACATAGGATCATTTGAAGTGCATGGGAGTCTAATGGGTTTCAGTACACTAGAGGACCTAAAGTTTTTTTTAATTACTAAAAATTATTATTTAATTCTTTTTTTTATTTATGTGTATGTGTGGGTACCTGCTTGTCTCCGTGGGCACCAAGCATGTACAGCACCCTCAGAGGCTACTAGAGGGCATAGGATCCTCTGGAACTCCAGTCACAGTTGTGAGATGCCTGATGTGTGTGCCAGGAACTGAAGCTGGGTCCTTTACAAGAGCAGCAAGTCTGCTGAGCCGTCTCTCCCAACCCCAAGCACACAGTTCCTGGATATCATTCCAGATTGCTCATTTCAGTAAGCCTTTAAGAAACGGCCACTTGTTGAACTTTAGTATAGCATCAAAGAGTGTCAGCAATGATATTAAAAGCTATAAAGTTATTTCCTCATTTTCCAACAAGTTGGCTGGATTTTCTTCAGTTATTTCAAGTGAAATAACACATCTGGAGCTAAGTCACACAACTGAAGCCCCATAAGCAGCACATCAAAGAAATGTGTGCAGTTGTGGGGTTAGAGAGGACAATCAAAAGCCAGGCATTGTGGTGCCATTGAAGCTGGTCGTCTCTACTGGGTGGTGTGCTAGACCCCCACAAAAGCCCTGTGAGGCACTTAATGCCTTATACAGCCTGTTTGTAGCACGAATTGTTAGAAGGTCTTATTAATAAAAACAAACCTGAAGCCAGGTATTGGGGTGAACACTGGAAGATCAGAGAAGCAGAACAAGCCACAGCTTCCTCACCTTTCTAGTTCCTCAGCTGATCCTGTTTCCTCAGACTGGAAGCCTTTTGAGTCCTCATCCAAATGGATCTCAGCTGAACTGCTGCTCAAAAGCCTAAAAGCTTAACCAGCTCTAGTTCTTGGTTTTCATGTCTTATATACCTTTCTGCTTTCTGCCATCACTTCCTGGGATTAAAGGCGTGAGTCACCATGTCTGGCTGTTTCCAGTGTGGCTTTGAACTCACAGAGATATGGATGGATATCTGCCTGCGGAATGCTAGGATTAAAGGTGTGTGTGCCACCATTTTCTGGCCTCTGTGTCTGTTTTCTGACCCCAGATAAATTTATTAAGGTGCACAATATATTGGGGGACATAATATATCACCAAAGCCTGATGGATCCCAGAAGCTCCATTAGTATACCAAGATGGCATTGTATTATTCAACTGAATCCAAGGGAGGCAGGTTATGTAATGAGCAAAGTGTGGGTTTGGCACCAGATAGTCTGACATTTAGATCCTTCCTTGGATATATCCAGATCTGTGGCCCTTGGCAAAGTTCTCTGGGCCTCAGCTTCTTAATCTTCAGAATGGGAGACATTTTCCACCAGCAGGGACACTGTATACGTTAACAAATGAGGTGGTTGGCCCTCCCCAAACTGTATCTCTCAGGGCTTCTGAGTGGGGACTCCTCAGGCCTCTTTCTGTGTGATAGCAGGGCCATGGCATCTTTATTTTGACTCCTTTTTACAGTAAAATGCTAACTTCATACTTTCTTGACCTGGTCTCTAACATGTATGAAACTATTTCATGAAGAATTTATAGGACCAGTGTACCACAGATCCTCACACTAGTGAGAGTATAATCATAGTCATTTTTCTCAAATTCCAGAGGAAGAGAAGTATTTGTTAAGGGACAGTCATTTAAATGGTTACTAAAAATTTGAGTGACTAACATGAGTTAGAGTATTGAAGGAAATGCTTATACATTTGGATCAAATCAACTTAACTTTCTCCGTGTTTGGAGACAAGGCAATTGGCAGAAACTCCAGGGTCTCCTGTGGAAAAGAGGGCAGAAGACAGAGCACTGGGCTGCTCCCAAGCCCCGAAGTCTCACTGTACTTTTGGGGCTAGCCTAGAACTCACTATAGATCAGGCTGGCCTAGAAATCACTTCAATCAGCTTGTCTGCTCTTCCCAAGGTGCTGGGATTCCAAGTGGATGTCATCATCTCTAGTTTAACTTAACCCTTTTCCTAATCACTCTGAATTCCCTTCCCATCTACGGTCTTTAAGCCTCCATCATCAATGACTATGGGAAACAATGAATTCGCTTCAAGTGTGCTGTGAACTCGAGTCAGACCCTTGCTGTCCGCCATGTGGCCCAGAGCTTGTACTTCACAGCCCTCCTCAGGCTGGCTGTCTTCGGTCCAGCGACTACTTTGTGCCTCCTGAGGAACGGCTCTATTTCATCTTTAGGGTGGCGAGTTGGGGAACTTCTAACATTTACCCCTTCGCCTTCATGCCAGGAACATTAGAATCAAGTTTACGAATCACCCGTAAGATCACTATGGGATTTTTCTTCTGTATATTAAGTTTCTCCTCTCAAACTTGTTTGCCACGTGCTGTTTTCCATTGTGTTTGCTTCACTGTATGCACCCCTCTTTATAGAACCCCAAATTCCGTCAGGAAAGAAATGAATAAACAGATGAAGAAATGAATGGTTCCCAATGACTGAAGGTAGACCAACCACATAACGAGCTGTGGTTTAAAAAGTGTGTACTGTGAGGCACGGTTATGAGGACTGGGGAATTTTAGCCAGATGAGAGGAAACAGAAGACCCTCAATGTTTGAGACGCTCATTTTGAAGACACAGTAGAGAAGGTTCTATTGGAGACAAGTTCCCTGCCTTCAAATCCCTTCTATTTTTAAGGTGCAGTTCCTGGCTAACTGGCAGAGAATATTCCAACAGAGCTATCCAGAGTGGGAACTTCCCATCTCTGGAGGATCTTAAAGTAGCTATAGCTGAAGATCCTGCGCCATGAGAGAAGGTGAATTTGTTGGCCTCTGAGGTCTGAGTCTGCCCTGTTTCCATGATTGTCTTTACATGGAGGTTTCAGTGTTAAACTGAAGGACTTTGTTGTTCCAAAGTAAGAGAGATTTCTGGGCATTGGATGGAGGAAGGCAATCAAAATACTTTCCCAAACCAGTCCCTTTACACTGTGACCCAGCTGGTTCCTGCAGGTTCCTTGATCTTTGTAAAGCAAAGCTGTCTGTGGGTGGTCAAAGGGTAGGAGACAGTTCACAGTGCCTGCGGTCATTTCCTCTTGGAGGGGTCTATCAGCATTCCAGTTACTGCTCTAAGGGTTGTTTTAACTGTTGACGGAGACTCCTGATCTTCTGATGGAAATAAAAGTAGAAGGCAGAACCGTGGGCTGCTCCTGGGTCCTGTACCCCTCACCCTTCTTCCCACAGAGTATCAGATGGAAGAATGCAAGCTCTCCATAGAGCAGTGAGTTGGTGAGATGTGAGTCCTTGCCGGAGCTGAACCAAACTTTACCTTTTAAGTTAGAGCCCAGGTCTTGCTGTAGAAATCAGGCAGAGAGAAGAGGATTATCTTGTGCGATCTTGAAATAAAATGTACCTGGGAAGAAATGTGACTGAGGACTAGTATTTTGTCCTCTCTTGAGGGAAGTAAAAATACATACATGTATGCACATATACATACATAATTTTATTTCCTAGACATAACTTTGAACTTACTTGAAAGTTACAAGGCCAGAAATGGCACAAAGGCTACCTTTATTCCCTGTACTTCCTTAACTATCAGCATTTTTTTCTTTCTTCTTTCCTCTAAGAGGTAGACACCATGACTCTTTATACCTAAATAGTCAGTGTGGCATGTTTAGGAATGGCATTTTGTCTTATGTAGCCAGAATCTAGTTATCAATTTCGGTTAAAATGAATATCGACGCCTATATTTATGCAATGGTCATCCAATCACTTCTAGCCTTTTAGTTGTGACCAACTGCAGGTAGTGCCTGTTCTTATCAATTTGATTGGTTGATCCTCCGCATTCCAGCTCTCCCCCGGCGTTCTTCATGACATTGCTTCCCTTCTCCATGTAGACTGCATGTTAGGACCAGACTGCACGTAATCATCCTGTGCCGTTTTTTGTTTAGAAGACCTTTCCGCAGTAGCATTATCATAGCTATTGGTCAATTGAACAGTACACTCTGAATTGTTAGACAGAGACACTTTTTATCATAAGGCATATCTCATTCACAGCCTGCCTCTCAGTCCCTTGAAAGCCAAGGTTCTGTTCTTCAGAGTCTAAGACCACTCCTATTCTGTGGGAAGTATTTTGTTACTGTTTTGTTTACCATACTTGGATTGGAACCCACAGCCTTGCTTGTGCTCAGACAAGCACTCTGCCACCACACCATGCCCCAGCAATTGGTATTTTGAGACAGCATCTCATTCAGTAACCTAGGTTGTTCTAGAACTTGTGATCCTCCCGCCTCCACTTCCTAAGCGCTGGGATTTACAGGTTTGCACTGTCAAACCCAGATCCGTTTATATAAAGTGTTTTCCTTCATGTGTGAGGAGTTCGGGATGCACATTTCTTCCATGTTGTGTTTATTTGATCCAAAACACAGAAGCATCAGTTCCTATGGACTCCTTCATAACTTGTCTATTACAAAACTGTTAGGACTTTCCTGAGTCCAGAAGGGGAAAAAAGATCATTCTGAGAATCTTTGTCTTTGAGACAATACATTCTTAGGGATCTAACCAAGAATAGAAATACCGTGTATTTATTCGAGGTTCCTGTCTCAGCATTTTATGCTTCTGCTGAGTCAATGGCAACAACTCGTATGATAATTGAGGATTTCTATGCAGGCAGTGCTTTGGACAGCTCAATAAAAATGACATTCAGCAGTTCTGGTCCCTGTCGTCCAGAACAACCTCCTCAACGTGCATCAATATGCATTACTAAATACAACAGCACATCAATAAAAACACTTGGAGAACACGATGCACATTAGAATTATTGAGATGATTTTTCAGATGGATGGTGACGTTCAGGCACAAGAAGCTGATTAAGTTGCCAAAGGTTATTTAATAAAAGCCAGAGCTGAGGAGCCAACGGTCCCTAACTTTCACACTGTGGTGCCTCACTTTATGAATGGCTTCCTTAGTGTCTAAGGATCAGAGAGGCGGTGGGAAAGTGACACTGGATGACATTTTTTTTGAAAAGGTTGCAGAAATCTGTGGCCGTAAGTTCTTTGAAGAGAGAGTTACATGTGAGAAAAAAATCGGTTCTCACTTTACTAGCGCACCATTTTCTTTGGAGGGACTTCAGGGTGGGCTACGTTTTCAAGGCTGCGGGCCTGGAAGGCTGGTGGAGGCTCAGAGCGGTGACACTTTCTATCTCCTCTGGGTCTTTCGTGGTTCACCTTACCTTTGCTTACTAACGCCTAGTTAGAGAAGGCAGTAAACAAAGTGAGGTTTTGGAAAGCCTGTCTTTTTAGTGATTTCCGGTTTCAGAGTCTTCTAAAGTCCCAGGTTTAACCTAAGAGAGTTATGCCCACAGAGTGTAAAGTCATCAAACAGGCCTGTGATGAGGAACATCTCAGTGGCAGAGGACTTGCCTAGCATTCTTACTAACTGTAAATAGTCTTTAAAAGCAATTTTTAGATTTAATTATTTTATTTTTATGTGTTTGAGTGTTTTACCTGCATGTATGTATATGTACCATGTGTGTACGTGGAGGCGGTAGAGGTCGGAAGAGGGCATCACTTCCCTTGAAACTGAAGTTATGGATGGCTGGGAACCACCATTTGGGTGCTGAGGAAAAACCCAGGTCCTCTGTGAGAACAGCAAATGCTCTCAGCTACGGAGCCATCTCCCCTGTTCCATAAAGTCTTTTTTTTTTTTTCTTTTTTCTTTTGTTAACTGACCTTTCCTTTGGCCAGTATAGGATTGTTTAGGGCTGTGCTGTCCAGTGTGGTGCCCAATAGCACATGTGGTTATTAACGTTTGAGGTGTGGCTGGCTGCTCAAAACTGCTTTATGCTCTAAGTAATAACTACTTGTCAGGGTTCAAAGAGGTAGTCCCTGGAAAGAATGTAGTAAGTTTCTGTTTGTTTGATTGTTTTTTTACATAAACATTATATATGGGATGTATATTTGTATCTCTTGGGTGAGAGATAATGTCATTGAAATTGATGTTATTTCTTCTTTTGTGCCTTTTAAATCTGGTTATTGTCCAAAGCAGCCAATGTGGCATGTGTTTGTGGCACGTCTGTCTTTCTGTTGGAAAGCTCTACTCTAGGAGGAAAGAACATTTAGTGTAAAAGAAGGAATTCGTACCGCATACTTTTGATTAAAGGATGAACAGGACAGCCAGTGACCCGTTTTGATGGCTGTGGGATTGGGTTCCATTAAGACCTCTTTAAGCAAATTTATTGTCAACCTTCCCCCATGTCCTGGTTGGAAGGAGCACTGAATCTTTTTGTTTGCTTAAAAAATTTTCAAGACAACCCTATCCTCATTTCAAAAGTGACTTATTTTGAAAAGCTTTTGTGAAAAAACATCCCATTTATATGGATAGAAGGTCTGAATCACAGTGTTCTTAGAAGGCTAACAAATTGTGCCAATTATCCAGAAACTTCTGGAAGAACATGCCTGGTCCCACAGAGAGGCATGCAGGGGGACTTAAGGGCCCTTACAAGTCTCAGGCCAGCCATCTGCCTCTGTGTTCACACCTTCCTTCCAATAAATGAAACCATCGGGGAAGATAAAATATTTATTCCTAAGTGTCTATAACTGAATTTATGGATATACCTTGCTGGATATTATTGCCTGTGTAAACCCATGTAACTGTGCACGTAAAACATGTTTTTATTAGTTCCTACATAAAAATTTTATGATAATGGTGAACAAAGGAGCAATTTAGTTTAGCAGAGTTTGCTCTTATTACTCTGGCTTCCAGTGGACTAGCTACAGTGCAAACAGCAGCCGTCTGCAGGGCAGAGGGGCGGGGCTCGCGAGGCGGTGGGGAGGCCCCCAGAAGCCCCTTGGGCCTCCGAAGGGTGAGGCTGGAGAGCTAAATCTTGCAGGTTGTTGTTGGGGAGCTCCACTCCCCATAGGTAACTGTGCAGCATTCAGATTTGGTCTCTGAAAAGGTTTCATAACTGCCATTGAAAGAACTCCCACATACTGTATTTCACCCAGAGAATTGCGGAGAGAAAGGGGTTCAAGTGGCTTTTTGTGGGTCATCTCCCACTCTGGGATTTAAACAAAGCTCACACAGAACAAAGTTCCTTTAACCCGGAGCCTTCATCTCGCTCTCCCCTGTCTGCAGGGTTTGGCAGGCTCTCCAGATGGAGAGCCCACGCCTCTCCTTCCCACTGCTGCCTTTTCATGCTTGACCCTCGAATGTGGCAAAGGCTCCCTGCGGTGACCTGGATGGAGGGAAGTTCCTTTAGAATTTGAAAATAAAGCATCTTTCATAAATACAGCCCGTTCCTTCCTAATGACTAGTTGAAAATTGCTAGTCCATAATCTCAAGCGAACACAATTCCTGCACCAACATTTAGGGGCAGGATTTGACATGTGGAAATGGACTTGGTAATAGCAAGATGTATTTTAAATTGCATGAACTTGGAAATGAAAGACAAAGGATTATTGTAGACACGTAACCCTGAAGGCTATCCTGGGTCAGCATGGTACACACCGAGTTCATTCTGGGCTGAGATCTTTCTGAAGCATTAATTGAAGGACAACCCAGTCCCTAGGGACCTGTGGTGGTCTAGATTCTAGACACTGGAGGTTCTTAAACCTTAGAAGACTCATGGTTGAAGTCTGGGCATGTAGCTTAGTCAGTAGAGTGCTTGGCTAGAATGTACAAGACCCCTACCCCTGTGTTCAGCCTCCAACATCACATAACACAGGTGTGGCGGCACACACCTGTAATCCAAGCATGTGGAGAGTAGAAGCAAAATGATCAGAGATTCAGGGTCATCCTTGGTTACATAGCGAGTTCAAAGCTGGCATGCAATATGTGAGATAGAGATAGATAGATAGATAGATAGATAGATAGATAGATAGATAGATAGATAGATAGATAGAGGGAGAGAGAGAGAGAAAGAGAGAGAGAGAGAGAGAGAGAGAGAGAGAGAGAGAGAGAGAGAGAGAGAGAGAGAGAGGAGAGAGAGAGATTGCGATTTGTGAGCTAGCTGAGCCAGTAAAGTACATGCCTTACTTACAAGCACGTGGACCTGAGTTTGATCCCTAGAACCCACACGAAAACGAAGCCAGCCAAGGGAGGAGTGTACATTTGAAATCCCAGTGCTGGGCAGGCAGAGACAAGCAGATCCCTGGGACTTGCTTGGCTGCCATTCTAGCTCACTTGGCAAACTCCAGGCCACGAGAGACCCCAGCTCAAACAAACAAGCAAAAGCAAAGTGGAGGGGTCCTGAGGAATGATACCTAAGGTTGTCCTCTGATTCCACATGCATGTGCATAACATGTACACAAACATGCATATGTGCACCAACATGCACATATACACAAAACACCAACGCTGTCAGCTCATAGTTGAGACAGCACCTGGTTCGTTTCCCTGTTCTGGTAGATGCACAATAGAATCATTCTAGACAGATGGCCACTTGTCTTGTTCTTAGAAGTATGTGAAGGAGAGTCTACATGACCTGCATCTTCATTGTGTGGCTGGGTTCCTTGAAGGACTTATCTTTGAGGTCCTTTATTCTCTATATTTCCAGAGCAGACCTGTTTACTGACTCTCAGATGGGTCTCTGTGTACTTTGAAGATATTTCTTAGTGTTCTTCCCTCTTGACGACAAGAACATCTGAGGTGTGCACGTGTGTGTGCATTGTGATTGAGTATCTCTTTGCTTTGGCCTCATCTTTTGCTTTGGCCAAAACTTGCTAAATCATGAACTCTAAAATGTACTCATGTTGTTTCATTCTTACCCAATTTCTGTGTTTCTGTTAGGCATGTCCTCTCTAGAAATTTAAACAGCTCCATTCTCAACACTTTTGCCAAGAAGACTGTGTGAGGCAATAAAGTTTATTCCACAAGGTTCATGGACATGACCTTCCAGAGTGAAGATGTTGCTGTCCACTGGGGAAAGGTTACTCCAAGTGTGACAGTCTTTGTCTGTACAGAAAACCGCAGCTTTTGGCCCAGGTTTCTTTCTGAGATGGCCTGGTTGATTCTAGACTTTGGATGTGAGAACCGAGGCCTGTATGTATGATTGCCCCACATTTATGAAACACTCCGGACTCTGAAGTTGCTTTCTGTTGAGGCTAGCTCATGGTCTGTGGGGTGGAGTGGGAGGAAGATGGTAGGGCTTAGTTGAGATATTGTTGCTTCCTCGGAAAAGATTGTTAAGAGACTAACTGTTTGGGGGGAACTGCAGCAAGTCTGAGTTTCAAATGCAGTGTGGAATCTTTTAACTGGGGAGCGGATGAATAGCTTTTCAAGTGCGTATGAAAGGCAAGAATCCCTAAAGATCGGCTGTTTTAAATAGTGCACTCCAGGGACCCAAGGTTTCTAACAAAAGGGTAGATATGGCAGAGATGAACCCCCAGGTCCAACTCTGAGAATAATGTGTTCTGGCTGGGCTCCCTGAGGTTTTGGGGAATGCCAATCTTGTTGGCTCTGGTTTGTTAGCTAGGGGAGTCTAGTTAGATATGCTCACAATGTTAGTTGGTGTTGACTCTGACCCATATACAAATGGAAAGCACAGCTGAGCTTGGGAAAAACCATAGCATACACAATAGGACAGAAAAAGCTACGTCTTCAATGAACAGGGAAGAAATTTGAGCAGAACCCTCTAGCGAAGAAACCAGGACACTAGATGGAATATTACAGCCACAATGGAAAAACAGAAAAGAGACAAAAAGCAGAATATTTAAAGATACAGTGAGATTATACAAATTTCCAGCTGACTCACACATGAAACCTCCTTGGGACTTGGATACAGACAGGAGAATTTGAAAATATTAACTTTGAAATTTTGTTTTACAAGCCATGAGGTCCAAGATTAAAAAAAAAGGTTAAAACATGTTTGAGTGTTTAAAAACAGTAAAAATGTTTCAGATATGACACTTTAGAGTTAAGGAAGTAGAGAGGGTATTCAAACATTATTGAACTTGTAAAGCGTCCTCAATGTTATTTTCTCAGTGAAGGATGAAATCATGACACATACAGGTATATTTAGTAATAATCTAGGCCTGCTGGGTGGGACCAATTCAGAAAGCATCAGAGGCAAAAGGTCCTGTGTCCAGTGATTAGGATCTGTTCTGACTGGGATCAGAGAACTAGAACTTGACAGCAGACAGCCTTGGTGTGCTGTCCCTGATGTGTAGAAACAGTGTGAAAGTTTAAGGCCCCCAGCCATGGCATTATACAGCAGGTAGCCCTAAACTCAGGGGGAGAGAATCAGAAGACCGATCCCCAAACTGTCAGGATTATGTGAGCTCAGCTTGCTAGCATGCCTGTTTGTGTGCAGGTTTGTGGCGGAAAGGTTAGTCTATTGGTTTTGAGTTTTAAGCCATTTTTTGAGAATAAAGATATCTGAGGGTCCTTCTAGCTAATATTCCTTCTGGCATATCTCTGATTTGGGCAGTTAGGGTACGGAGAGGTTAATTGACTTTACTGAGGTCCCACAGCTGGTTCTTTACGTAGACCTGACCCTGGCTTTAGTGCTCACCCATAGACACCATTCGTCTCTTTTGTATTTCTGAGATTTTCAATTATTTTAGAGTTCTGCTCTCCTATGGCAGATTTCTTGACAGGTGTCAATGGACACATAAATGTTGCTCTGGTCTGTATATAAATGCTTCTCCAGCTTTATTGCTTTCTCTTTTTTTTCTTTTTTTGATTCGGTAGAGTTTACCATTTCTGCAGCTGGTAAGCAGAAAGTAGGAGATGACATCAGAACCAGAACCACGTGAGCCAGGGCATCATAGGGCAGTCAGCTGACTGCACGTCAGTCCTGGTTCACCTCGATGGTTTCGGTATTGGTGGGTAATGTTATTGTTGTCATCTTCATAGACATGTTCTTAAGGTTTTGCATAAAGGCCACTGAAATGCTGAATAAGAATAAACTTAAGGATGTCATTGTATTTCTAAATGTTCTTGCCTTGTGTTTCATTATGGCTTAGACCGCAGGGCACATTCAGCCACATTATGTCATTTCATCCTAGATGTACCAGCTCCCCTCACTGGGAGAATTGGGGCTAAAATAAGGGAAATGACTTATTCAAGGCTTCCTATTTTGTTCCCACTGAACCTGCCCCATAGTTAATCCTTCTTAGTCAATATGGCATTTATTGAGGGTCCTGTGCCTGCCCCACATCCTTTTCCACATACTAGGATGACACTACTAATTCGGTTTGGTCCGTCCTTTCTGGCTTGTTTCTGGCTATGATGTGGGCTGATCTTGACAAAACAGAGTAGACCATGCAATCTTAAAGCCAGCTCTAATGCGGCCATTTCCCTGAAGGACACCCAGCAAGGAAAAGCACATTCCCAGACTGATCGGTGTCCTAAAGATTTATGCTGTCCTGGC
Source organism: Peromyscus eremicus (assembly GCF_949786415.1). Classification (NCBI taxonomy): domain Eukaryota; kingdom Metazoa; phylum Chordata; class Mammalia; order Rodentia; family Cricetidae; genus Peromyscus; species Peromyscus eremicus. Next base: position 16,989,326 of record NC_081431.1, on the reverse strand, counting down.
TCCATCTAGTGCAGACCTCACCCCTGTGCCTTCTATGGGTTCTCCTTTCTACCATCTACCACCCCTAGCATTCTGAGGAGTGTGCATGTGTGATATACACGAGGGCTGCATGCATGCAGGCCTGATGTTGTTTTTCTCACTTGTGTAGAGAATGCAAGGTTGTTTTTGTGTTGAACTTACTGACCATTCCTCAGGCTTTGGTGGGCCACTTACAACTGAGTATTGTCTACCCTCAAAAAAAGCTGATGGCCGTGTGTGTGTGTGTGTGTGTGTGTGTGTGTGTGTGTGTGTGTGTGTGTACTGAAGTTCAAGGAAGTGTAAGGAAGTAGGATGTTTTTCAATTCCAGGGCATGATGCACCGTTGGTCTCTTCCAAAAAAGATTTGCCCAGATTTAGATGAAGAGCAGTGGCAGACTTTGGAATGGGATGACTTCTCAGAGATACATCCTGATGACCTCTAGAGACAAGAAAACATGGCCGATTAAACAGAAATGGAAAAGGCCATGGTCTGTATTAGAATTAAATGCTACAGCAGTTCCAGCTAATCTAATGTGCAGTCTCTTAATGTTGTTATGTTTACCCTTGGCAGCATAACTAACAAACACTGCTATTTTGCAGGAGGCCGGGGCCTGTATTCCGACATCGAGATATGCTAAGCCTTTGTCTTCCAAGGTTAGGACTACTTTTTAAATGGAAAGAGAATGACTCAATCTGTGAAGTGGGTCTTCGGCTTGCTGTGTTTGCGCGTCTTCTAGCACTTCGGGGCTCTGAGTTCAGCTGAAATGTGTGTCTGGTAGAAGGAAAAACTGGGGCAGGGTGGTGCGAGCTGCCTCTGGGCTGATTGCTCCTCTCACGGGTTCTGAGTTCCTGTGGTCCTTGATCCCATTTTCTGAGACTTCCTGCTTCTAGCTGTGGCTGTGACATGCCAACATCAAGCTGATGGAGAGGGACGCTCACCCTCTTCCCTCTCTGTGTTCCATCCCTTTATGCAGGTTTATTTTTGTTTGTCTCTTTCTTACATTTCCTGTTTCTCCTTTGCTCCCTGACATCCCTTGTTCCCCTTTCTTCCTCTAGTCCAGACTCTTAGCACCGTATTGAATTAAGATTAACAACCCAAAACCTATTAGAAGAAATTTACTTTTATTTATATGGATTTACTAACTAATATACTCACTAATGTATGTGTTACATGGATTCCATATGCAGACAGTGTCCTATGATGGTAGTACTGAGGATATCCATAGTCATAGCCCTCAAAGAGTGGCCTACTTATTAGGGAGAACCTGGAAACAGGAAGTTACCGAATGAATTGAAAGGTGAGTGTTGACTGCTCATTGATGGAATATGTGCTGAGCCTGAGTTCATCACCATGACCAAAAGCCAATGACAGGAAAATTGGAGGAGATAATTGGAAGACAAGTTTGGTGGATGAGTGAGGGGACTGGCCCTGGTCATTTGGTGTAGGGATGTGGTCTGTGAATGCTCTCTGGGGCACTGGCTCTCAGCTGTGCATTGAGGGGTGGGAAACAGTGCTGATGATGGCTGAGGTGAAGAGCTGCTCGGGATGACGAGGGGCGTGAGGAAAGGGATGCCTGGTCACAGGTCCTGGGATCTGGTGGAGGAATAAAAAGCCTGTGGTCCAACTGTGATGGTAGGGCTGGTGACTCAGGTTGGAATTGCAGTCTGACCCTTCAGTCTGAGTTTGCTTAGCTGTAAAAGGAGAGTGAAATCAATTACATCAAGCCTCAAACTATTGGACCTCATTTCCCTCTGACTGTGGAAAAGAAGTCACACCATGCTGGATAGAACGCTGAGGGCATCTGGAGGCGTTTACTCAGGTGCCTCTTTTCTCATTTCTTGGTTGAACCTCTGACTGCCATCTGTCATCTAGGAAGGTAGGCATGGCTAGAGAGCTGTGTACATTCTTTGATGGGGGTGGACACGGTATCCACAGTATAATCAAAGGGTAGAGAGTGACCAAGGCAGTGGCATTCCTTGCTCCAGGGTTTTGCCGTGTGGTGGAGTTGATACCCTCATTTGATAATTGTGGTGCCGATGATAAACATGGCGCTCACAGGCTGGAGCAATAGCTCAGCAGTTAGGAGAACTAGCTACTTTTTCAGAGGACCCAGGTTCAACTCCATGACTGTTCATAATTGTCTGTAATGCAAGTTCCAGGGATCCCAGGAATGCCCTCTTCTGTAGGCACACATGTAATAATGCACAGACATACATGTAGGCAGAACACCCACACACATAAAATAAAATAAAAACAAAACAAAACAGAAAACAGCACTCTATTAACCATGACAATGGTCATGGCTATGATGGTGTCTTTAATGATGCCTGGTGCCCCTTTCTCCTGTCTACTAGACTCCTCATCTTATGTGACATTGATATGTCACTGAAGCCACCTTGAGACACATGACTGAAGGTTAGACATCAAAGCGTTGTGCTTCAACGTGCCCACAAGATGGACTAACGCACGGATGAAACAGCTCCATCTTGATGGGAAGGTTTTATCCTTCATCCTAAGAGTCCTTTGAAAAGGCACCGAACTGCTGTGCCTTCGGCTGCACATGTTGGAAGTATACAGTTTAAGAGAAGAATCCAGACTAGCATCACAGCCGGCCCCGTGCTTTATTGTGCTCCCGGGGTCCTTCACGAAGCAGGCAGGTGGCCCTGCCCCTTTACCTTCTGGCAGCACAGAGAATAAAAGCAAACAGTTCCCAGGTGCTGAGGGGCCAGATGTAAGCCCTGATACCGGCTATCATGACACGAGCCTCCTCCTCAGTGTGCAGAGTCTCATCACACAGGGAAGACGATAGAGGAAGTAAGCCCATAAATTAAAGGGGAAGAAAAAGCTGCCAGCGCAGGCCTCGTGTGTCTCCGGTTGTGGAATTCTCTTTTGCAAGAGGTCACTGAGTCAAATGCTGTGGATGGATAATTTTATGGCCACTAATAAAATTTATAGCCAAAGCAAGCTAAGATAATAAGGGTAATCAAAATGTCCAGCCTCGGGATGGGAGATTGCCATCTTGGCCTGCTTAGGGTGGCTGGGGGCTGGACAGCACAAGGAGGAACTTATCTGTGGGACTCAAGGCCACAGGAATCCCAGAGGTGATTTGTGTGCACTGGAGCCTTGGGGACAGGGCCAGGCCCGGGGTGAGCCTCAAGTGAGGTAGCAAGTAATTGTGTTTTGTGGACAGCATACCAAAAACACTAAGAAATGAATGACTGTATTTGAATGCCCCAAAGTGAACACTAAGCCTAGGAAATGATCTGACCTGTGCTGATTTTAGAATCCTCCATCCTGAAAGCAGTGTTAGGTGAGCACTCAGCAGTGTTGGCGAGGGATGAGGGACAGGGAGGAAAGATGAGGGATGGGGAGGAGAGATGAGAGATGGGGAGGAGGGGTGAGGAACAGGGAGGAGGGATGGGGATGAGGGATGAGGGATGGGAAGGAGGGGTGAAGGATGGGGAGGAGGGATGAGGGACAGGGAGGAAGGATGAGGGATGGGGAGGAGAGATGTGGGATGAGGAGGAGGGGTGAGGGATGGGAGGAAGGAGGAGGGACAGGGAGGAAGGTGGCATTTTCCTTATGTAAGGGTAGAGAGTCTGACAATTTTAATCAGATAACTGGATTGAAGGGTTTTCTTCATCCCCTGCCCCCAGCCTGTGGCCTCTGCCTCCCTTCCCTCGCATCTGCCTCCACTGAGGGCTCAGACTGGCCACATCTCCAGGTTTTAGGCCTGGGCTATATGGCGGTCTTGTTACTTTGTCAATAGGCCTGTCTATAAAACATGTGACATGACCTGTGCAGAGATGCATCAGATTCACCGGAGGGCAGAGCCCCCATGTTCTTGGCTATCTTCTTGGACTCTGGACTGCAAATGGCATTCCACATGACCATCTTCTTTAAGTGAGAGAACAGGGCGCAGTCCCTGGGGAAGGTTGAAAGGCACGGACTCTTTGGTGTTATGGGGTGTTTTTTTTATTGTGATAAAATAGACATAATCTAAAATCCAAAAAGTTGCATCTGAACTGTTTTTCAGTCTATGCTAAGGGCCTGGTCATCATTGTGTAGCTTCACTGACACTTGTATGCAATGTTCTTCATTCAAAACAGACATTGGAAGCCCAATCCTCTTGCATAAGTCCCTGGCATCTCTGTTCTTTCTTTCACTCTAACGGACAAATGGCAAGTCCATTCCTCTAGTTTATACTTCATTAGAACTAGCTTAATCCCAGCTGGTTCTAGAGGTCAAATACTTGAGCACTAGCTGCATAGAAGCTTTTAAACTGTAGCAGGGTTACGAATGAGCTGTAGCCCATCTTCATCCAGATGAATGTGGACTGACTTGTGCTAATCCTGATCAAAAGTGTTTATGGGGTTGACAACTACTTGTTGGCAACTGTAAGTAACAAATAACAACAAAAGACACTGTCCCAAGACAGCCAGGTACCGATTAAGAGAAAGTGTTATTAGATGCTATTTTCTGGGACTTGGGAGAGTGTTATTGTGCCGTTAAATGTAGTTAATTGAAGACTGAATAGGAAGCAATTAATGTCTGTGGATATCTCCATGTAGGGAATAGATGCTGTTTGGAGCTCCCTGCTGTCTTGACATAGTCGAAGGGCGGTAGCTTTCTGGGTCAAGAATGCCATCTAAGATAAACCCCATGCTGACACCCACTGATAGCTCTGAGCCATTCTTTCAGTGGGAAAAGTTTAGGCCAGAGGCCTACAGATCGCAGCTTGCAGTGTGGAAGAAAGGTGATGAGTACTGAACACCTTTTGTTCTGATTCTGTGCTCAAGAGCATAAGCAAATCTCAGAGTCTCGGTGTCTTTGGAGACATGTGCTGAGTGCCTTGTGCTGAGATGTCCGTGTCAAAATTTCAGTGCGATTTGAAGACATGTGTTTATCCTCTGGTTAACATAGAGGGGAGCGATGTTTGTGTGTAGCCTGTGTGCAAAGCAACCCTACAACACCATCATGGCACATGGATCCTCACCTTCAGGGAGGAACCCCACACGCACACACTGCACACGTGCACCCTCTCCTCACACTCCTCACAGTAGCGTTCCTTTCACGGTCACCCCGTGTCTCACGTCCACCGTCCTCTTCTCCCCATGGAAAACGGTGGAGCTTGAAGAATGGACAGACGCAGTTGAGCAGTGGCGTGGTCCCGTGTAACTGAGCTGGAGGACTAACTGTGGGTTTTAATCAGAACCAATCCAAACATGACCCTGTGGTGAAAACCTAGTCCTCCTGAGTTTGTGACTAGACGTGGCCTGGAGCTTTCAGTTTACAACAGAACTATGATGCAGAGAGCGAGGCCTTCCTACTAGATTGTAGGTTTCGGTGTGAAGCGGACATTTTACAGCTTTGGATCTGAGTTATCTCGGGAATAATGGTGTATTTTCCACAGTATTGGTAGAGGAGAAAATAAATGTGAAACAGTTTACACAATCAAGGTAAATGGAGTCCTTCAAAACCAAGCCTCGGGTTCAGAACTGGGTGGTGACGCTAAAGCATTAAGTTCTCTATGGATGAAGCAGTGTGGAGAGGACGGAGCTGTGGGGCGGGGGGCGGAGCTGGGCCAGGGACAGAGCTGGGGGAAGAGTGGGGGAGCACAGCGGAAGGGCCAGAGCTGGGGGGAACGGAGTTGGGGGGAAATGGAACTGGGGGGAAATGGAGCTGGGGAGAGAAGAGGAGGGGCACAGTGGAAGGGCCAGAGCTGGGGGCATCAGAGCTGGAGGGGGGTAAGTTAGACCAAGGGTGAAATGCAGTAAGAAATTGCTGTGGAATTACAGCAGTGTGGTCTCAGTCTGGATTTCTTCACTTCCTTCCTGCTTCCTCCTGGGGAGTTATGTGGTGATATTGTGTTCCCCAAAATATTGTACACCCTAATAAACTTATCTGGAGTCAGAGAACAGAACAGCCACTAGATATAGAGGCCAGAAAATGGTGGCACCCACGCCTTTAATCCTATCACTTGGGAGGCAGAGATCCATCCTGATCTCTGTGAGTTTAAAGCCACACTGGAAACAGCCAGGCATGGTGACTCACGCCTTTAATCCCAGGAAGTGATGGCAGAAAGCAGAAAGGTATATAATAAGGCTTGAAAACCAGGAACTAGAGCTGGTTAAGCTTTTAGGCTTTTAGCAGCAGTTCAGCTGAAATTTTTTCTGGATGAGGACTCAGAGGCTTCCAGTCTGAGGAAACAGGATCAGCTGAGGAACTGACAAGGTGAGGTGGCTGTGGCTTGTTCTGCTTCTCTGAACTTCCAGCATTCACCCCAATACCTGGCTCTGGGTTTGTTTTTATTAATAAGAACTTTTAAGATTCGTGCTACAGAGTTGTTACCTCTCTGACCTTTCATGTCCTTCTTGGTGATGTGGGTGCGTTGTCTCAGGATTCAGTTTCTTCAGGGGCCCACCCTCAATCAAGACTGTAGCAAGGGCTTGTGGTCATCCATTACTGCCCATCCATGTGCACCCCCCAACACCCACCTGACTTAGAAGCCGGGGTGTGGAGTGCTGGACAGAGGGAGGGGAGGGACAGGTCTCCAAGCCTCAGGGCCACCGTAGCTAAGGCTATATTGAGGACTGTCACACAAAAGCAGAGCCTTGATTATAGCTAGCAGGAAAAGGACCCCGCCCTTCTTACAGGAGGCAGGTCCTACTAGCTGAGAGCCATGGCCACTGCCCTGCCGCAAACTCAGGAGCCAGGAGCAGGATGGCTACCTACAAAGCACAGACAACTCCGATTCCTCGGGAATAGCACAGGATACTCGTTCTAAGCAGGTCTGTGGAGAGACAGAAGGAGCAGGGGATCCCCACTGATGGCTGATGGGTAAGAGGACAGAAGCCAGGGATCCTAGGGGCTCCCCCCACCTTTTTTTTTTGTTTTTTTCAAGACACAGTTTCTCTGTGTAGCTTTGCACCTTTCCTGGATCTTGCTCTGTGGACCAGGCTGGCCTCGAACTCACAAAAACCCGCCTGCCTCTGCCTCCCAAGTGCTGGGATTAAAGGTGTGCACTTTTCTTCAGAAGCATGTTGGAAATGACCTAACCTCCTCTTGGGGCCTCCATAGCCCAGCCTGGTGCTGCACTGCTCAGCCCTACAGCAGGTAAACAGGGCCTCCTCCTCCTCCCTCCCTCCCTGCTGGGCCTTCCTTTTACCTGGAGATTTGTCTGAAAGCACATCTGAAAGTCTTTCATTAGCATATCACAGATAGTGTACACACACACACACACACACACACACACACACACACACACACGCACACACACACACACGCACACACGCACACACGCACACACAAAAACAGATGTGTGGGTGGCTTTATTCTGAGACAGGATATGTTCTAGGCTCACTACAAATTTCTAGTCTATGTCTAGTTTCCTGGTTTAATTCTTTGCCCCCAGATGTCATGAAGTGAGACACTTAGCATGGTTTACTTTCTATAATCCCCCAGATCTGCCGGTCCTCAGCTTGTTCAGTACACTCTGGTAACAGATGGCCTGAGGAAGGGAAACAGAAAGGCATCAGACAGGGCCTGCATTTCCGTTGTGCTGTGTGACCTTGGACGAGTTGTGTGTCTTCTTCGCAGCTCTGTTCTCAACTGTGAACTGGGAGCAAGAGCCACGCTGTCTACATAACTGTTGTCTGTCTCCCGTGGGCCTTGGAGAAGGGATAAGACTTTCTCAGTCTTAGAGGGCTAGCAGATATGGTGATGCCTTTGGTATCTTCAGCCTTTCTGTTTAACCTGTGTACAGCTCTGGGGTGGGCTATCTCCAGTTTGAAGCCAAAGAAGGAATTTGTATTGGGCAGATCTTTCCTAACTCAGTATTATCCAGTGGGCAAGTATTTGTCCCTTTGACGCCGAGGTAATTCATTCACGACTGGTGGTATTGTCTTAGTGATAATTGTCAAGGTTGAAGGGAGTAAGTTCTTGATAGTTAGTGATTTGGTGACATGCATGATAGCCCCTAGTTGGGACATTATCCACTGAGCTCCGGCATTCAGAAGCCCGCATTCCAGTATGGCGGCAATGAATTGTGGCTCATTTGATAAGCAGACTCTTTTCTCAGAATCATCTGGAAACAATATGATTTTGACTGTTGAGTTTAAACAGCTATGGCTACTTCTAAGAGAGGGCCTGGCCCCTCTGACTTTCAGGGATAAAGACGTAGCTGGACAGAGCCCAGAAGTTGAATGCACCCAGCTAGCCTGTCTTTGTACAACAGACTGTCAGCCAGGGACTCATGTACAAATTACAAAGAAGGTAAATATTGGAGTAAATACTGAAGGCATCTGAGACAAGAAGACGTGTTTGCAAATGTGCCTACTGAAGTGCCTGCCACAGCTAAGCCCCAAGAACAGCTGAACTGGAGAGGAAGGACTGGAGTATACTCAGTGGGAGAACTCTTGCCCAGCACGAATGTGGACGTGCCCAGAAAAATAATGAAATCTGGAAAAGAAATACGTTTGCTTATTTAAAGGACTGTAGAAAAGAAGATTTAATCAGGTAGATGTGAGCAGTAGGAAATAAAGTATAGTCTAGTTCCATCCCACAAATGTGCTTTTGTTATCTGTGTGCTCTTATGTTGACCTTGGTATACAGTAGACAAGCCAGGCCTGGTCCATTACCCTGTGATGGGTAACTTGCAGAGTATAACCCAAAGTGTAGATACTGAAGGGAAAATGGAAGCACTCTTGAAAAATAAAGAAGACCCAAAATACATTTAAAAAGAAATATAATCATGGGAAAGGAAACATCCACAGAGCATTGGGTGAGACTTGCTCACTGACCTCACCAGGGTGTGTGTGCAAGGTGTCACTAATGCCACATTCACTTGCTGACTTTTCTCAGACATCATTGTGAGTGAAAACCAGATGTGTGCTTCAGATGGAAACAAGGTGCTGTGGATTTCTGCGTTTGGTTTTGTTCCTGGATGTTGTTCAGGAGAGCATCATGCACTATCTGTGGCTTTATCATTATCAGCCGATAGGGACAACATGTGTGTGGCAGTCTCCTCGTTGTCCCTTCTGGACTGTGGCAGCTTTGGGCAGCATAGGAAGCCCACAGAGGTGGCCTATGCCTGTGGAGAGTTAGTGACCCCCGTGGAATACAGGGGTACCATCCTTCGGGACTTCTCTATGCTGCCACTTCTCCAGCTGCTCTGATTGGGGTCACAGTTCTTTCTTGTGAGTAGGAAAGTGCAGTTTGGCAGAATGTCCATTGAATAATGCCAAACTTCCCAAGTTAGAGCAGGAATTTGAGCAGAGTGAAGTTTCGAGTCAATGGGAAACAGCAAACGGCTGTTCTGCTGATACTGAGGAGAAGTATGAATGATTTCCCATCCCTGGTGTTAACACAAGCTCCATCATGGCCAGCCACCCTGCTTAGTGACCAAGAGAAAAGGTTCCTGCCCCGGGCTTTATTACACCTGTGTCTTATAAGTGATGGACATATTTTTCCATTGAACATTTAAGGGTTGTGGCAGGCCAAAGACTTTTTTTTTTGTTTAACTGAAGTTATCTTTGTTTTTGTTTGTTTATTTAAGCTAATGTTTTCCCCTTTGGAAGTCGATTAAAGTTTTAAAGTAACCACATAGCACACTTAGAGTTTTAACCCATAATCACCATGTTATGTAAGATGAACATAAGTGTATTTCCATACCAGATCCTCATTTTCCCCAGAAGTGTGGGTCTTTATAGCAGACTATGGGGGATAGACAGAGTAGACCATCTATGTGGACTTCTGTTATAAAATAATCACTGGAAATAAAATGGGAACAGTCTCTGCTACGTAGGAAGTTCAAGGGCAGTCGATGCTGTAAGGGATCTGTTCTTAAACAAACAAAACAAAAACACTGTATGCTCTCGTTTTATTTCTGGTAAACTACCCCAGCAAAAAGGCAGTCGAGGAAGGAAGGATTTACTTTCCTGCACAATTCCAGGTTACAGTCCATCAGATCAGGGACGTCAAAGGAGCCAGGATCTAAAACGGCTAGTCATGTCACACCCCCAGTCGGGAGCAGAGCAATGGATGCATGCGTGTCTACTTGCTCTGTTCATGTTTTTCACTTTTATACATTTCGGGGCCCAGCCTATGAAATACCACCCATATTCAGGGTGGGTCTTTCCACATCAGCTAACCCAATTAAGGAAAAGCCCCTGCCCTTCCAGACATGCCCACAGGCGTACCTGATCTAGACCGCAGGTTGTATCAAGTTGACAGTTAAAACCAACCACAGCCAGATGTGGTGGCACATTCCTGTAATCCCAGCACTTGGGAGGTAGAAGCAGGAGGTTGCAGAGTTCAAGGCTAGTCTTAGCTACATATCTAGTTCTAGACCAGCCTGGGCTATATAAGAAATCCTGTCTCAAAAAGCAAAACAAACAAACAAACAAACACCCAAACAAATAACAAGAAGAAACAAAGCAGAAATCATTGATGGTCCTGTTAATGGATCTGAAGGAAAATGAAGTCCAAAATATTCTAAATACTCCATGAAAAGCCATTGGTAATACATGGTAGCTGTGTCTATTTTTATCTGCATCTGTAATCTACCCATCTTTCCCCAGCGGACCCCAACCACTGCTCCTGAGAACCCTTTATCTGAATGCCCTGTGTTCTTAATTAGTAGGCTTGCTCGTGCCTCCATCAGACGGAACCTCTGCCTGTTCGCTACTTTGTGAGTGCTTGGGCCTTCCTGTTGCGAAGCTAGCATTAGTTCATGTCACGGCTCTGAGCCCGGCCTGTGAAGAGCATGTGGCTAATGAGTGACACTTTCCCCTCCCCAGGAAGGGAAGATGTAGGTGTGATGCAACCTACAATGTCGGGGGTTATTTTACTCCATTATTTTAAATGGAAACAAGGAAGTGACCTAGCTAACACGCTGGGAGGTGGTCATCGAAACCCCGTGCACCCCAGGTTATGAGTGTGAGTGGAATTAAACCCACCCCGTCCTCCAGACAGCAAGCTGCTGGCCCTGGGAAGAAATTCCGTGAGCCTCAGGTAATGAGCTCCATGTCATTTTCTTTGTCAGATCTCCCAGCTGGTGACAGAGACTGGCCGAGAGGGGCTGACAGAGTCGGCGCTGAACCGCTACAATGCAGACAAGCCCGCAGCCGGCAGCGTCCCTGCCTCCCAGGGCTCCTGTGTGGCCAGTGAGACTTCCACGGGTACCTCGGTGGCTGCTTCCTTCTTCGCACGGTAAGAGATGCTCAGGTCCTCGGTTCTTGTGGATACACCGAGCTGGCGAACCTCCTGTGTGGACTGGATCAGCTGAAAGCATTAGAAGGCATTTAGGACTGTTCTTTGAGTTGGCATTTGAAGGCCAGGTTTCTCAGTGGGGCACTGTGAGTCAGACATCCCTCCCATTCATTATAGTATGCTTATCAGCGTCCTTGGCCTCTGTCTACTACGAGTCAGTATGCCTTTTTCCCTACTATGTTCTGGAATAGTCAGATGTGCCCTGGGTTGAGAACCACTATTGTAAGAATATAATATGGCTCTAAAGATAGTCTTCCTTGGGGTATGGATGTTGTAGGTACAGACCTGTGGCTGGTGATCCCAGACTTACGTGCTCATGAACCTACCAAAAAGAGACTATTGAAGAGATGCCAGGTGTATTCCTTCTTGACCCGCTACCTGCCTATATAACTAATCAAACGCTGGATATATAGCTAATCTTAGGGAGTTTAAAGCCATGAGAACCAAAAATGAAAGGTATTTGAACTATGTTGTCTGCCTAATTTTAGCAGCAAGGCGGAGACAGGGCTGGAGACCAAGGACAGCTGAGTGGGACAGCAGGGTTGTCTAATTCAATCTCACGATTTTATCAACAAGGGAACGAAGGGTCCGGAAGGGTCGTCTGAGTTCATTCATAGCAGAGACAGAAATAGCAGATGGTCGGGACCTCTGCTCTGCTTCACAATTCACTCTTTACTGGATCCTTGGAGCTAAACCTTAGAAAAATTTCTCTGTCTAAGATTCTCAGGCTCCAGAGTAAACAGGATCTAGAATAAATAACACTGGGTGTGAAGTCAGAGGGTTTGTGTGCCTCAGTTTCCACATCTATAACATGGGGATAATGTCTAGTTCGAAGATTAAAATTAGGTGATGTCAAATTATTAAGAATATTACAAAAGTTTAATTTCATGTGGGTCTGGACAGTATACCATGGGGCTTTCCTTACGCCTAGGAACAGTGTCATGCAGGCCACAAATACAATGAGGGGACTCTGATTGAAGAAGGGACAAGTCAGACGAGGAAGAGAGGGCCAGTGTCCTGGATGAAAATACCATCTGTACTAGGTGGCAGAGAGGGCTTACTGGGATTCCATCTTTGAGGAGCTCATCCGTATCAGCGTGCCATGTTTATTCTCCTCTAAACATTTGAACTGGCTTAGATATGGGGAAGTGACAGAACATGCATGTATGCCGGTCACTTAGCAAGGACCACTGTTAGCTACACCTGTATGTGAAACTCAGTGATGTCTGAACTACTGAGCTGGGAACCCAAGCTTACTGGGATGTTACATTCCTGCTGTGCGGAGCAGGAATGAAGAGATGTAAGAATTTGGGAGGACATGTTACAAGCCCAGATGATCCCAGGACCCAAGAAACCTATCAGAGTGTAGCCACAGGTGGGTGAATGTTGGCTAAAGAGTGGGAAGTCACCGCAGTCAGAAATCTTTTGGGTCACTGTGTTAAAGGCCATTTTGATGGCTCTGTGGAGTACCCAAGTGTGTGAGCAAAGGCTGAATGAAAACTAAGAATGGGAGGGAGCCACCCCCCAGGTCTCTGTGGATGCAGGAGAACTTGCTGATGATCATATCACTGAGAGAGTGAGGTCCCTGTCACTGAGGGAGGTGAAAGTTGTACTCCCTGGTCTCTACACTGGAGGGAGCGAGCCCTTAGTGCTCTCTGGAGTTGACCTCTCACCTCCTAACTTGGTGCTCTTTGAATATGAAAATTCAATGGTTCAGAGGATTCCACATAAAACTGCCAGACTCACAAAACAAAACACAGAAGAAAGATTTGACTTGGGAAGACGTAAGGGGCTGAGGCTCCTGGTGGGTTCCTTTTAGGGAGACAGGTGCTGGGCACCTAAGATCAATAAGTTGTAACAATGGAAGGAGACTCTGTAGATGATGTCAGCAGTGAGCAAGGACTCCGAAAGTTGTCTCTTCAGAACTGCAGGAATTTCGGTGCTGAGCTTTCATAAAGGTGGGAAAGATCCAGGGGCTGCCTAGTACATACTCTTCACTTTATTATATCTATCTATCTATCTATCTATCTATCTATCTATCTATCTATCTATCTATCTATCTATCTATCTATCTATTGTCTATCTGTGTGTGGGCATGCACATGCATGTACGTATAGATCAGAGGATGTGAGAACTGGTTCCTTTCTTCCACCATACTGGTTCAGGGATTGAACTCAGGTCATCAAGCTTGGTGGCAAGTACCTTATGTGCTGAATCCTCCTTCTGGCCCCTTTGTATCTTCTTTGTTGTGAACACTAATAGCACCTGGAACTTAATGGTATGAGCTTGTCTTCAAAGTGTACAGAGGGGCAGAGTGCCATGCCAAAAGCACATGTGTACACTTTTCCCTCATCCCTCATCCGTTACCCTGGTTTGTCACTGGGTCTCCCTCTGTAAGTAAGGCACCATATAAACAACCTGCCTGTCATGGACAGGCACCTACAGCAGACAGAGAGACTCGCCCGGGATCTGCAGTGTAGAGAAACAGAACCAGGGATCTATCACTTCTTTGGATCCCCAGAGGTCCATGAAGAAGGATTTATACATTTTTTTAGTAAGTTCACAGTAACTCCAAGGCCCGTTGTCTTAGTCTGTTTTGGTTTCTGTAACAGTGTTCAAGATGGGGTAATTTATAAGGAACAAGAGATGATTTCTTTGCATTCTAGAGACTGGGAAGTCCAAGATCAGGGTACCAGAGCTTGTGTAAGGGCTGCTCTCTGCTTCCAACATGGCGTCTTGCTCATCATGAGGTGGAAGGTAGAAGGGCAAGAGAGAAAAAGCATCCTCTGAACGGACATGATCTAGTGGCCTTCTGGAGGCCCAGTCTCGTAAGATCCAGCTCCAATGTGAGTTTTGGAGGGGACACATTCGAATCATTGCATTTGTTGAATCTAAGAATAAAAAAAAATTCTCCTTCTTTAGATAACAAACATCTTGGTAGTTATCTGTACTTCAGAATTTCAGTCCACTGTTCTTGGAGGGAAAGAAACTTTAAAAATAATTACAGTCCAGGCTATGAGTGTAGCTTGGTGGAGAGGTTGTTTGCTTAGCATATGTGAAGCTCTGAACTGGAACTTCAGCACTGTGTCGATGGGGGTACAGACCTGTAACCTCAGCACTTGTAGACAGGAGGGTTAAAAGTTTAAAGTCATCCTTGGCTACATAGTCAGCCACTCCGTCTCAAAGAAAAAGGACTAAAAGTGATGACAGCAGATGTAAGAAAGAAATGGGCACATCTCTCCTCAAATTGGTCAGTCATGTGTTGCTATTGAGCATGAACGCCATATCAAATGTGTGAATCCTTTAGCATCCATTTTACATCACTGGGAAGAAATGATGAGGTAGGAGGGTATGGTTAGATTTCCCCATGTGTTGACTGTTCACTAATTATGTCCTTTGCTTTCTATCATTTAAAGTACAGAAAACCCAAAGGAGGGGGGCCCTGTCATTGGGGGTTGAGGCAACGGAAATTTCACTGTTATTTGAAAAACAACGAGCAGATCCTGTATCATGCATGGAATTGCCTCAAACCTTGGAAAAGAAAATGAATCCTTCAGATGACCTCATATTTTCACATTGAGTTTTCATTCCCAAATAATTCAAAGAACCATAAACAACTGTGTTTTTTTCCCCTTGTGTCTCTGTCTCTGTCTCCCTTCTTCTGTCCCCCTTCTTTTACTTAATGACTTACTATTTGGAGATCCGGTCACACTATTTTTTTTTCCTGTTGATTAAAAATATGTCTGTCCTAAGTTTGAATATTCTGGATAAACTCTAGTGTACAATATAGCTCTGGCCTCTGTCATGGCTAATCCTGATTGCCAGCTTGATTGGATTGTGAAGTGAATAGGAGATCAGTAAAACCCACTCCTGCACGTGTCTGAGAGGGGCATTTCCAGAGACAAGAGCACCAGGTTCTGATATCATGGATGGATCACTCAAGCCCTCAGTGTATTCACAGATAACATGATGATGTTATGTGGGGAAAGGTAGGAGGTGAGACTTAGTTGAAAGAAGTTCACTGTGGACATGTCCCTGCAGGCTGTATACCATCTGGGCTCTTTCCTGTATTTCCCCCCTCTCTTTGCTTCCTGTCTACCAGTAATTGAAGATCAGCCACACACTGCCACTGTCATGTTCTGTCAAGAGTATGGGGCAAAGTCTCCGTGGATTGAGCCCTCTGAAACAGGAGCTAAGATAAATCCTGCCTCCCTTGAATTGTTTATGGCAAGGATTTTGGTCACAGTGATGACAAGTAACCAAGACATCTCATATTCATTTTGTAGGATCCATGTACTCTGCCTTCTCACCTGCCATACTGTCCTGTCCTTTCATGAAGCTACTGTCCTGCCCATGGTCCTGCTTTCATCAGCTCCCCACAGGGACAGATCTTAGTGTCACGTATACACATACACCACTTCTCTCATCTTCTGTCTTTGGCCCAAACTTGTTCTTTTCCTAGGGATGTTGATCTGCTGGTGTCCACCGAATCTTCCCCTGCCATTCCTCCCATCTTTGTCTCTAAGTGGCTCCTCTACTGTCTGACAGTTTTCTCCAAGTCTCTTGAATACACCCTGACTGTGATATGACCGATTTGAACGGAAGCTCCTGAGGCTGGAGATTACCATTGTACTAAAACCAGGTCCCAGGGTCAAGGGTAAGCTGATTGTCAGGGGCTGACTCCTGATGGCTAGCACTGCTGTCAGGACCGTGTTTCCCCTCTGGTCCACACCCAAAGGGCTAGTCTTAGTACCACATATGCACATGCGGCTGTAGTTATGACTATCCCCATTCTTACTGCTATTACATCTAGTGTCTTGCTGATAGCCAAATAAAAATAGCTCCTGGTTGCACTAGCTACAGCAAAGGCTTTGCATGTGTGATCTTGGATAGAGGAGATTTCCTTCCATTCCTGGGTACTTTACACACAATAGTGATGCTTGGTTGTGTGCTCTGAGTTTATTAAGTCCAAGAGGGATGAGGAAGATCATGAGACTGCCCATAGTTGATCCCCTTGTCCTCTATCAAATACAGTTCCCTGCAGGGACACTTACAAAACCCATCAACAACCATTACTGGGAAAAGCCACCTGAACACCACAATTGGTCTCAGGAGATGCAGGAGGAGAAAAAATGGAGCCAGGTACACACAAGATTCATCTCTTGCTGACTTATGGCATAGACAGGGCTCCATTTCTGCCTCTGGCTTTACTGACTGGGGCAGCTAATTTCCAGGATTGTGTTCATTATTAGAATTATAACTCAACAGATTTTTTAAAAAGCATCAAGAACCTAAAAACACACAAACAAGAGCTGTGTCAGAACTTTGAGGAGCTCATATTGTAGAAATTCTCTGTTCTTATCTTTTCCAGTTTCCTGTGTTTCCGTGGAAGCACATGGCACTGAACCCTGCCTCCTCACTCTTGCGGGTCTCACTCACACGGACTAGCCCCTGCCCTCTTCCATCACACCACTTGTCTTTCCCCCATTCTAACTCTGCTTATCCCACAGCTTCCCACGGAAGCAGGGCCACTGTGGTGATTCCTGTGGGACACTGATGAGGGCCAATGTGCACAGTTGTGTCACTTGTACATGGAACAGGACACCCAATTGTGAACGGGCCTTACGTGGGGCCAAAGCATGACCTGCTTGTGGGGAGGCTCCTGAAGGGCTCCAATGGGGACATCTTTTGTGCCCTGGGTTCCAGACTTCCCAGCCTTTCCTGTCCTCTTCCTTGGCAGCTAAGCAGAGCCAGGCAAGCATCGATGAAGACCAAACTATCACCCTCCGGATCTCCGGCTTATGTATTCCTGGCAGGCTTAACTTTACTCTTCTTAGAAAAGGTTCTGAGCTCTTCTTGGAAAAGAAAGAACTGTTGCTCATGCATATGGATGAGGTGAAGTTTTAGGAGTTGTAGTTGTATAAATACGGTTTCACTTAAACTCACCTCAGCGGCAGTGTGAAAGGAAGACGTTAAGAAGGAGCCAGGTGGAGTACCCGGTACCGTTGGCTGTCCGAGGCCCCGGGAGACAGTATCAGGTGTGGGTTGCATGAAGAAATACCTCATGATTGCCCGAGACTTGGCAGAAGCAGTTCGAACAAGTGGCTGCATTTAGTGCCTACGCTGCGGAGCCCTGTGGTAAAAGGGATCTGAAGGGCTGGAGAGTTTGGATCGGCAATTAAGAGCGCTTGTTGCTCTATTAGAGAACCTGGGTTTGAGTCTCAGTACGTATATAATGGCTCACAATTGTCTGTAACTCCAGTCTCAGGGGATCTGATGTCCTAATGTTCCATCCCAAACACCTGTCTAGGCTGTTTGTATTGACTTGGGCAGAGCATGGCAGAGCAGGGCAGAGCAGGGCAGAGCAGAGCAGAGCAGAAGTGGTACCTCTTTGGCACATACCAGTGTGAGACCCTGCACCCATGATGGCATCCTGAACCATCCCCTGCTATGGAGAGCATGTACTGTGCACATTTTCCCCTACACATGGATGGTGTCTAACTGTCATCTTGCTGAGGTGTTGGCTGTCATCTCACAACATCTGGGGACCATTTGGAACAAACCCCTGGTCATGCCTCGGTACAAATGGTTGAGGCATCAGTGAACCTGTAGCGTCCCAGAGGTCATTGTTAACTGCTTTCTGCAGCTGTGGTTCTGGTTCTGATTGTCTTTTTACTGGTGTTGGTGATAGACTGGGAACAAACAACACTGAACAATGCAAATGGGAAGATTGTCCAGCTCAAGGCTCAACCCCAAACCCCAAACTAGACAGTTAACTTGACCTCTCTAATCTTTGATTTTCTATTGTTCCTGGATGTCATCCTGTCTGCTTCACAGTGTCATGCTTGTGATTATCCGAGTCTTAGAGAGGATATTAACCCAGAACCTGCCACAGAAGGATAGAGCCCTGTCCTGGGTGGGAAACTCAGTGAACCTTCCATGTAGACACCCAAATGGTACCTGCCTTTGTCTGGTCCTTGTAATCCTGCCTGATAGCTACCCAAGTCTCTATAGCCATTGCAAAGATCTGGATTCATGCCTCAGAAAGAAAGCTACCTCTAGAGGGGGTGCAGACCAACAGCTTTTAAAACCCACAGGGAGTCAGAGCCCTTTGGTAATTCCATCTCCAAAGACTGGCGGAAAGAAGCACATCTTTGAGGCCATGACCCTGTGGTTTCAGTTAGTCTACTACATAATTCTGAATTTTGAAGGTTTATTTGTTTGTTTGCTTGCTTGCTTCATCTGCTGATTGAGTCAGGGTCTTACTTTGTAGTTAAGGCTGACGTTGAACTTAGGATCTTTCTACCTCTACTTCCCAACTGTATCCATTGTAAGCATCTGTCACCCACAATGTCTGGGCTTTGAAGGTGTTTCGTTTCTTAGGTTTTATGTGCCTGTTCTCCACTGTCCCGGCACTGGGATTACAACTGAGTACCACCATTACTGGCTTTTACACATGGATTCTGAGTGATAGAGCTTAGATCCTCATGTTTGCATGCAGGGTAAGTACTGTGTCCCTGGCCCCCAGCTCTTGACTTTATGGTCCAGACAAATGGTCTCTAATAAAGGTAAGCAGAAAGAAACAAAGAGCAATGAAGAATTCTGTCACCAGTTAGAAGTGGGAGGAGAGGATCAAAAGCTCAAGGCTCACCTTAGCTACATTTCAAGTTCAAGGCCAGACTAGGCCCCATGACTGTGGAAAAAAGAATTTTGTTACCCTAGAGCGCAGTGGTGAGTCATGCCACAAATGCCTCAAGTCAAAATTGTCATGACATTGACCTTGTAAATCAACCAAAGCATGAAATTAAATCAAAGTGAAAGATGGAAGATACTCTTTTGCTTATGATTTGAATTTGGGGGTGACGTATGGTTTGAGGAAAAGGAGTGGAGGCAAGGGTCAAGTACAGTGGAGAGAAAGGGGGTGAGGGGGAGGATTCACCTCTGCTACCACCCTGCTGCAGTATGCCTGCAACTCATTTCCTCTCGTCAGTATTTACCCATTTAGAAATCATAGCAGCTTCCATGGTCTTTGGCATTCCCAAGTTCCATGTACCATCCTCATCGGCACACTTTTACCTTCAAAAGTGCCCCTGAGTTGGCTCTGCTATCATACCATCACAGACATGGAAACTGAAACACAGAATGATGAGGTAAATTGTCCAAGGTTACACAGCTGGTGTGTAGGGAGTAGGTCCTGAGCCAGTAGACCAGAATATCAGCTCCCAAAGGCAGAGACAGTTGTCTCTGTTCATGGCTGAAGCCCAGTAGTAAAGTGAGCATCCAAAAAATGTTTGATAAATGAATCATTGACTGCTCTCCGCCACCATGATGTTCTGCCTCCAAAGACAAAGTTTGTTGAGATGGGTGGGAGATCCAGTGTAAAAATGACAACACCAACATAAAGCATGGAGGCCAGAGCTGGGGAGGTAGCTCAGTTTGTAAAGTATCTGCTGTGCAGGCAGCAGGAACTGAATTCAAATTCCTGGAGCCTAAAAAGCTAGGCCTGGGAATGTGTACTTGTAACCCAGGAATAGTAGGAATGACAGGCAGATCCCAGGGCCTTGCCAGCCAGCAAGTGTACCTGAAAGTGTAAGCTCCAGGTTTAGAGAGGCCTTGTCTCTAAAAATAAGGTGGAGATGAGATACAGGGAAAACATCTTGATGTCAGTCTCTGGCTTCTGTGCAATACACACACACACACACACACACACACACACAGAGAGAGAGAGAGAGAGAGAGAGAGAGAGAGAGAGAGAGAGAGAGACAGACAGAAGCACACACAAACACATATATACACAATAATAATAATAAATAATAATTAATAATCACACCAATAGTAAATGCCAAGCTCACTTCAGAATCTGAGTGTGTGTGTGTGTATGTGTGAGTGTATGTGCACAAGCGGGAGGTGGCCTTGTAATCAACAGATCTTTATTCTAACTTTTATTAGTTAGTAAAATAACATTTTTAATTTTTTTTTTAGACAAGGTTTCTTTGTGTACTGGAACTTGTTTCTGTAGACCAGGCTGGCCTTAAACTCACTGAGATCTGCCTGACTCTGTCTTCCGAGCTCTGGGAACAAAGGCGTGTGCCACCAGTGCCTGGCGTAAAATAATATTCTCTATACCACAGAGCAAGAGCTAAAGATGTTTAGAGGCCTTCCATAGTCTCTCTGTGTTCTCTGTCCCACCCTCCTCCCCAAGCTCCCTCTAACGTGTGTTCCTCTTTGGTGCTACCCTGGCTCCCCTGGGAAAGGACCCATGGGACCCTCTTCTAAGCTTTGCTCTTTCCTTTCCTGCTGTGCCTTCCCTAGGGTCTGCTTGGTGCAGCTCCCAGCCTTAGATCTCTATGCAAATGCCACTTTCTCGATAAAGCCTTCCCAGGCCTTCCAGTTTAAAATGACTAATGCCCCACCCTGCGTCACTGCTCCCACACAAAGCCACCATGAAAGGGTTTATTAATCAAAAACCATCTGAATCTTGGGGATCTCCAGGTTGTCCTCTGCTGAAGTGCTTAGAAGTTTCCTACATAGGTCAAGCTGTATGTTCAAGAGGTGAACTGTTTGCTCTAGGGTGCTTTGGGGGAAATTGCATCCTCTCCCAGTCTGAAAAAGTCATGCCAGCCACCTGAACATCTTATACAGCTCAGTTACCTAACTGTGTTTCCAAGAGGAGACATTGTCAAGGACCAGAGAGGGGATGTAGCCTGGGACAATAAACCCGAAGAAGAGTTATGGTGGAGGAGGACTTCTCGGTCACCTGGGGAGCACGGCTGGTCAGAGCTCTCCATCTTCTTCCTTCAGTGAGCCTCCCTGCTTTCTGTCCCCCGCTCTGATTGATTAGTTTAATTCTAAAGCTGTCGTAGTGAAGTATGTAAAGCATTTGGGGATAAAATCATCGGGAAGACAATACAGAAACTAAAGATGTATTATACCATGCGGCACTGGGTGGAGGCTGAGTGTGCTGATGAATGGCATTGTTGAGGGAAACAGATCCATCCAGGGCACTCTCTGTGCCTTACCAAGGAAGTGGGAAAGAACAAATTAAGGGACATCAGCATGATGGTTTGGTTTGAAATAGGTCACACGGAGCCGGAGAGATCTGCTTGGTATCTCTGCTCCCTCTTCTGGGATGACATTTGTATTTTCTGGCTTCTTTTCTCTGGTAAACATTTCCACTGCTTCTACCTGAGCTCATGAGAACAGGAGAAGAGTAGCCTCGCTTCCACACTGCCAGGACTGTGCTCCCGTGGCAGACACTCAGAGTGCCAAAAGAATGAATCACGTGGGCATGAAAACGTAGGTCTGTCTTGCTTCTCAGAAGAATGAAATATGTAAAGGAAACTGTGGAGTGTTGCTTGTAAGATAATTTATCGTGGGGCCAGAAGATTAACACTATTGATAGAGGTGATTCAGATGGATAAGCATGTGGGAAATTTTTCATTGTTGGTTTCCACATGGTTTGGCTCTGCAGTGGCTACTTCCCTTTAACCAATGGGAGTGGATGGGACGTCATATTGGACCTCAATGCTTCCCCTCCGCCCCCTGGTAACTGACCTGTTTGTTCATGAAGCACACTGAAATTTGGGGAAGAAGATTTCGTGAGCCTAGAAATAATGGCCCATGTCATTTTCTTGACATCTTCCGGAACCAAAGCCTTCCCAGGCTATGGTTTGTCCTTTTAAAGCCCAGTGAAGGAAAGAAAAGGCCTTGGCAGGGACAATGAAAGGAATTGTCCCCGGGCTCTGTGGTGAAAAAGGAGATAATCAACACAAGGTAAGCCCTTGTGGATAGAAAAAAAATGATGAAATATAAACCATCACTCGGAATCTATTTTCAGTCTTTTAGATACTTCAGAAAAATAAATGTGGTTCATTTTTCTCAAATAAATTTCCATGCTTTATCATAGCTGCCTCTCTGGTGTGGAGGCAGAAGTGTGGAGGTAGCATTTGTGGGGAAAAACAGACTGTTTGGAAACCTGGTTATACAGAATCTTAAGAGTTATTGTCTAGGGTTGAAAGAAAACTTCAGCTGTCCTACCCATTCTCAAACAACACCTGGTGTTTAAAGTCCTAATTTCCACTAGTGAGGAGCTCCATGAGTCAGGCTGGCCACTGGGAGAGGTCCTGACAGAGTCAAGGATTTCCTTGTGTCTGAAAATCTGGCCACGTCCAGTCTGGCTGCAGGGTCCTCCTTCCCCTCCGTGCTGCCGTAGCTCTGCCTCAATCTCTTCCTCCAAGGCCTTTTAGGGGCTCATGAGAACACCCCCCCACCCCGCGCGCGCACACACTTTTTTCTACTCATTCTCTTTCATAAAGCCTCGGATTTCTGATGGACTAACGCCTGTGTCAATGCCTGAGGATTTTCACTGACTACTGGAACCCTCCTGTTTGCCCACAGTATAATCCAGTTTGTGAAGTCGGTGGGTCAGAGGGTGGGTAATGACATGTGAGCAGCTCCCAGATAAGACTGGCAGGGGCCAGTCCACTGAACCACACTCCCTTGTCCCAGCTCTGGAAAAACTCTGATGCAAGGTCCTCCTGTCTTTTAGGTTTCCTAAGTAGACTGGCACTCAAATTGTCAATCCAAGGGATGTTTCTGAGGGAACCCTGTATAAGATCCTGGGAGCATATATCGTCCGTCCATCCATCCATCCATCCATCCATCCATCCATCTATCCATCCATCCATCATCCATCATTTACTCATCTATCCATCATCCATCATTGGTAGTCCACACTATACTGCACTAAATACTTAAGACACTATAATAGAGATAGAACAGCCAATTCCATTATGAAGCTTTTAGTCCAATGAGGACAATTAGAAACAACATACACATTCAGGATGGAGTTCTCCAAAACATCTAGTGTTGCCTTACTGGAGGCTTCAGGGGGTGTAGAAGTGAAAGGTGTATTCCCAGAACTCACTATTGTCAGAAATTCTCTTCTTCATTTTCTCGCAAGCCTGATGCCTGAATGCCTTTCCTGAATGTACCATCCATGGAGAGAGGTGAATGTCTAGCTCATTCTATCTTTACATGATCCCGTTTTAGCGAGAAGCCTGAGCTCCTGGCTGCCACAATCAGCATCTGGGGGATGCATCTCAGGATAAGCCGTGGTGTATGCCATAGAGACCGCCAGCTTCCTCCCCTGCTTGCTGGAGAAGTCTATCCTCCCCTTCAGAAGCCGAGTCTCTTTAGGCACCGTGGAGTACATCTGCCTCCTTACTCCACCGTGGCCTCTGGACCCAAGACTGCAGGCCTTCCTTCTAGACTCTGCTTCTTGAAAACTTATTCTTTGGCTCCTCTGTGTTCTTATGGTGGGTTCCTTCGTCTTCTGTGTCCACTAAAGATGACCCTCTCAGCCGGAAGTTGTGCTACCTCCTTCTTGAGCCTGCAAGGTGACCAGTGCTTGTCCCTTCAAATAGCGACATGGGCTCTTTGCTTGGCAGCAGTGCTCCTAAGAAGGACCATCTCGCCTGGGAACATAGATGTCCGGCAACAGGCTCAGAGAAGCGCCTGTCCACTGCCAGCCTTTCTTCTGTGCAGTTACGGCAGACTTTGGTAGTTTCAAGAGCTGGCACTCCAGGCTGCAGGGCTGGGTGTGACTTAGTGGTAGAGAGCTTGCCTAGCATGTGCAAAGCCCTGGGTTCCATCCCCAGCAAAGCAAAATACTGCAATTAGTGAAGTTGAGCTGTGGCTCCATGGTAAAGTCTTGGCCTACCAATATAAAGCCTTGTATGTCTACCACCACAAAATAATAATGACAAGCAAATAAAATCTGCAGGGCTGGACATTTTAGTGACTGCTGATGCCCTACCCGGTTGTTACATAATACTAACTGTCCTACCTAGAGTCAGTCCCAAGTTTCAGATGAAAACACCGAGCATGCCCTCTGGTTCATCACTCCCCTAACGAGGCCTGCAGAGGTCACTCCTGGCTGCTGAGGTGATACTTGCTGGCCCGCAGGTGGTGTTTGTCCCATACCCACTCTGCTCAGCTGGTCTTCTATACCCCATTCCTCACATCCTCACCTTGACACAGTTAGCCCCACCCTCAAGCCTTTTGAGTAAGTTGGACCACCTCCTATCACACATTCCGTGAGATGCTGCACATTTGGGTTTAGCTTTTATAGTAAAGACTGAGAACGTAAGACTGGATACCGTGAATCTTTCTTCCTTTCTCTGGTACCGATTGCCAGCTGCAGCCAGCTGCAGGATACCTGTTGTGGATTTACTACTTTGCATGTTCTCTGTTTCCATTCAACATAGGCACACGAGGAGTGCTGATTTATGGAGCTACGTGGTTGAGGGTGGGAGCAGGGAAGCAAAGGGCTCTTCCAGCTGCAGTAAATTTAAGCATCCCTGGTATTTCTTTACACATCTGGAGGGGATCCTGATGAGTGTATTGCTACAGGAGCTCATAAATTAAAAATAACGAGAGTATTTCCTTTACACCTGGAGCTTCAAAATTACCAGTCGTTAATTCTGTGATGCCCCCCTTCACAAAAGAGACATTGGGGGTGACAACCAAAACATGGTCTTGACCCCACAGCCCTGAAATCCAAGCAACCATTCACTCCAGAGCTTTTGACCTTTGCTTTAAAAAAAAAAAAATACTGCAAGGTAAGGAAAGTCATTACAGGAAAAATAGACTCCAAGAATTTAAAATTTAATCTCTCTCTCTCTCTCTCTCTCTCTCTCTCTCTCTCTCTCTTCTCTTCTCTTCTCCTCTCTTCTCTTCTTCCCACCCTCTCTCCCTCCTCCTTCCTCTTTTATGACTCTTTTGCCCTCTCCATTTTTTTTTTTTCAAATTTTGTATAAAATTGAAAACTAGCCTAAGAGTAGCAGAAGCAAAGCAGGGGACATCTTCTTCACTCTCCATCCTGAGCTAATCCGCCATGTTTGCATCTGCCATGTTGTTTGCATCCGCCATGTTTGCAGATGGTAGTCTCCAGGTGCCTTTGATTGGCTTCTTGGGTGTTTAAGGATCTGTGTACTAGAGCTGAGCCTGGGAGACCTCTGTTTCCTCCTTTGTCTAAGGGATTCTCTGTCCCCTGGGCCAAATGTGCTGTGTTCTGCCTTAGCAAGCAAGACTGCGATAGTCCAAAGGCGACAGACTCTTCACTTTTACTTTCCATTTTGTCCTTTTAGAACTATATTGACTTTTTTTTGAGGGGGGGAACATGCATAAAGGGGAGGATGTGGTTTAGATTTCCAGCAAGCATTTTAAGTATGTTGTGGCAGAAGCAATATTATTGGATTTTACTACCATAACACCAGTAGGCATTGACTGGAGAGATACGAGGGTGCATGTTCACACTAAGACTTGCACATGGATGTTGATAGTAGAATAAGTCACAAAAGCCAAACCTAGAAGATGTGTAAATGTTCACCAACAGATAAGTAAATAAGCAAAATATGAGATGTTTTATACAACAGAAGACTACCCTTCAAATACTCAGACTGTTGCTACATATGATATTATGCGTGGATCTCAGAATAATTATAGTGAGTGAAAAAAGCCAGACCCCCTGCCTGAACCAGAGACTCCATATTATGTGATTTTATTTGATATAGAATTATAAACAAAATACACTGATTTAGTGATACAAAGCACTTCAGCACATGGTAGCCCACTTCTGTAACCTCAGTGCTATAGGTAGGTCCCAGGGACTCCCAGCCAGCCAGTCTAGCCAGAACAGTGGACTCTGGGTTCAGTGAGAGACCCTGTCTCAAAATAAGGGGAAGAGCCATGCAGGGAATAATGTTGGCACCAACCTCTGGCCTCCACGTGTACCCTCATGGGCAAACATACACACACACACACACACACACACACACACACACACACACATACACACACATACACACACAGAGACATGCATGCATGCACGCACACACACACACACACACACAGAGACATGCATGCATGCATGCACACACACACACACACACACACATACACACACAGAGACTTGCATGCATGCATGCACATGCACACACACACACACACACACACACACACAATGAAAAAGTATTTGAAAAGGTAGGAAAATTGTTTTAGAGTGAACAAAGTTTCGGATAATTGGTCATTTCCTTAGGAAGGAATGTGTGAATAATAAGAGCCCAAGGAAGACATGTAATTGACCCAATTAGCTACTTTTCCCCAAAGGATAGATAAGAAACAATTAAGGGAAAATTTTTCCAAATTTGGAGTTATATTCTTCAAGGAAATAAAAAATCGTCAGGGTTGAGTAGTCTGGGAGAAATGAGCAGGGGAGGTTTCATGAGAGGAGAAACAGTTAAGGGCTCTCAGCTCCTGCTTCAGCACCATGCCCGCTTGCCTGCCGCCTGCCATGTTCCCCATTATGGTAGTAATGGACTCATCCTCTGAAACTGTGAGCCCCAAAGCAACTCTCTATTCTATAAGTGGCCTTGGTGGTGGTGTTTTATCACAGCAATTGAAAGGCAACCAAGACAAAGACCTTTGGTGTCATCGAAAACATACATTGGAGTGAGCTGTGTGTGCAGCTTAGTGGTTGAACATGTGCCTAGCATGCCCGAGGCCCTGGGCTCGATCATCAACATGGAACATATAACTAAAGCAACAAAGGAAGTAAAAACAGTTAAGGAGTGTGAATTCAAAGAACAAAGACCCGTGCTGAAGAGTCTACAGGAGATAGATTAGAACTTGGTGATCATAGAGAGTTGGGGTGTTATGGATGGAGAGCCACATTATCTTTTGCTGTCTTTAGTCCCCTTAATGGCCATTTATCCTCTTTCCCTGTGTCTGACATCCTTTCAAAGTAAGCAGGCAAAACAAAGCAAAACTGTAACAATAAACCCCACAGAATGCATTGGCCCTGTGGACTGCTAGCTTCCACTTCCATCAATCCAGCAGCTGAGAACAGCATCTGAGATCTGTGCCAGAGATTTCCCTGTCTTGTCCTTAACTACTGACCTAATATTCCCAACAATATATTTAGAAAACACCTTGATTTGTGACTCTTTGTTCTGCAACTTTAAAAACTTTGTGAGCTGGGAGGTGGTGGTGCATGTCTTTAATTCCAGCACTACGGACACAGAGACAGGGGGATCTCTGCAAGTTTGAGGCCAGCCTGATCTACAAAGTGAGTTTCAGGACAGCCAGGACTGTTACATAGAGAAACTCTGTCTCAAAAGCAAGCAAGCAAGCAAGCAAGCAAACAAACAAACAGAAAAACCAAAACTGAAACCAACCCAACAAACAAAACCCAAAAAACAAACAAAAAACTTCATGAAACCACCTCCACGTTGGAGCATGTTATTTGGACTGTGTTCTTGGGCTGTGGTCCCTCATATTTGCTTCTGGAGTAGACCATCTCGTTCCCTTTGAGGTGAGAGCTATGTGTTTTGTTGACACGAGGTAGAGGACTTGGAGAACAGGCAGTTAAACTAACTCCTCCGTCTGGATGACAGATCTAGGAAGGAACGGAGCCGCTCATTCGACAGTTGGATAGATTATCCAGTAAATCTTGGGTTTATCTCTTAAGCCCAGAGAAACAGCACTGGAAAAACAAAAAGCAAGCTGCATCCCACACTTTAAGATGTAGTAGCGACCGCGAGTATAAATGTGTAAGTCCAGTTGAGTTTACAGGCAGCAGGCTGATAGGCTGCTGCGGGACAAAGAGAGGATCATTGGGAGCATGAATGGTCACAGCGTGACTTGATGTCTTAGGAAGAGAGTGACTTCTCAGCTAAGTGCACTAGGGTCCGTATGATGGCAGCCCTCACCTGGCCCTGACATCTTCTATAGCGTTTACAAAATGACTACCTTATCCCGGGCATTTTTCTCAAGTGACAAATCCCTTGAGGTAAAGGCTTGAAGCTGGCTAAAAGCAGACAGGGATTGAGAAAGCCCTTGGGCTTGTCCTGCTCATGCTGAATTGTCTCAGGAGACAGGGCGGTGGGCAGGCTGGTGGAGAGGAAACTGATCTCCCAGGATTCAGGGATGATTGTAGTATGGCCTATGTCCGGCCGCTCTCACAGCACCTGGACGGTTCCATGCCCCAAAGGAGGCGAGACAAGAAGCTGACAATAAAATCAGTGTAGTCCCTCCAAGGAAGACAGGTAAAGTCTGCCATTTGCTCACTGGCTTCCGGTAGAATCCCAAAGTGCTGCTCTGGGATGGCAGACTCCAGCCATCTGCGAGCTCAGAGCCTGGAGAACCAGACAGCTGATAATCCCACTGCATGTAAGACAGCCAAGGAAGGAGTACCGGCTTCGTGTTGGGAAGGGAAGGGACAGGAAGCCTGGTGCCCCTCAGTACAGGCACACCAAGTCTGTGTTGGAAAACAGAGGAATGTGGTTGAGAAAACAAAACAAAACAAAACAAAACAGAAAAAGAAAATAAAACAAAAAACCCAACTCTTTCCCCAGATGTCTGTACCTCAGCCACAACTAAACAAGCCTCTTTGTCTGTTGCTGGCATCTCGTTTGGTGTGATCCGGTATTTTCTGATGCTCTGTGAGCATCCAGACACCCTTCACCTTTCTTGCACCCCTCTCCCGACACACACCGCAGTCATCTGCCAGCTCCCTGGGACCAAAGGTTCTCACCCCCTCAGCTAACGAGCGTGTGATTCCAACAGTAACAAGCCACGGAGAGACCCCAGAGAGGAACAGGAGGAGGATATTCCTATATTTTTATGTGTAGATTGATAATCAAGGCTAACCATCCCAGCAGAAGGTGAACACCACATTAAACAGAGGGGAAAGGCTAATAAAATATCGCCTGCTGCTTAACAGTCGCTGGGTGGAAACGTTCTCTGGAACTACGCAGCTGTTGTACTTGATGGCTCATAAAGCCCCAGTAACGTCCGTCAAGGGCCTTTTTTCTTGGTAAGGGACCATTTTTTTCCATGCAGTTATGACAGCATCTGGTTCCTGTCCCTAGAAGTGTGAGGAATCCACAGGCTCCAGCAGTCCCTGCTGGGGGAAGAGCCGGACTGCAAAGGCATCTGGCTCCTTTGATGGGTTTGGGGTCACTTCCGACTGCAAGGGCATTATCATAAAAAACGCAGATTAAGATGCAGCGGGCAGTCACTGTCACCTGCTGTGTGCCAGGCAGGGGGCAGTTTAGCTCCTGCTTCCTCTCAACTGTGAGGCTGCCGTTTTCACCTTCTGGGGAGAACAGAGCCCTCTAGGCTGATGAAAGGACACTGCTAGGCCACACTGTGGACTGTGGCAGATTAGAGTCCCCAATGTGATGGCCTTTCTCCCCTGTCATCTGGCTGTAAAGATGGAGGGCACGTGGTGAGTCATTCTGCATTTGCTTATCCTGCCTGGGTATCCATGCATAGATGCGTTGAGAAGAGATAATATTTTTCCTGAATACTGGACACAAGTGATGGAAGTCCTAGGTATGTGCTGGTTTCCACTGGGTTTCCCAGACGTACATCCGGAAGTGAGGATTCCTGTGAGGTAAGAATGTGGTCCCCAGGGAATGAGTGAGCGCATGAAGGAGTCAGGGGAAAAAAGAAGAAAGAAAAGGAAGCCAAAGATTGAGACAGTTCTGGCAAGGTCTGGCAGTTGGTGGCCTTTAGCTGCAGCCTGACCGTACTGGGGACCTCTCAGGGGTATAAGGAGTTGTACTGACCTGTAGCCACACATGGGATGTGGGGCTGCTCTCTCCCTGGATGTTCGCCTCTCTGGCTGCAGTGGTGAGGAGGAAGTGGTCATAATTCCAGCTCTAAGACAGAGCAGTTCTCCACAGCATTGCTTTTACAGTGGTAAAAATGGCAAGTTCACAGTTAAGATGGTGCATGGGCTAAACCTCCCCTTGCTGGCACACAGTGGGTGACGGTGACTCCCCCCTGAAGTTTAATCTGCAGCCCAGGGCAGCCTTTGCAGAAGAGGGGTAAGAAGCAAAAGCATGTCCTCAAGGGGAATGTGGGGGATCCGGGCTAAGCTGCAGCACCATCTCCCCTCCCTGACCCGTCCTTGGCACCCAGCTGGCAGGAGGGCAGGCCAGCAAGGTACAGGACTAACCAACAACCTGGGATTCCCATCCAATCCATCATGTCTTTCCACACAAAGAATGGTGGTTTTCCTGGATTCTTGGGGTGCTGTTTCTCTTCAGAGTATATGGGTCTCAGCTAGTGAGCCACCTTCAAGCCATATCAGCATGCCGTCAGGTTATTTCACATCCCTTGGTATTATAGGATAGGGCCGACTTCCACTTCTTGAGAATCAAAGGAAGTTGTCTCTAGGTGAACTTCCTGGTTCTGTTATGAAGTGGAACGCCAAAAAGGGAAAAAGAAAAATGAGAGTTGGCCCAGGACAGGGAGCTGTCTGATATGAACCCATGCTGTGTGGTGACGTGCTGCAGATTCCGGAAGCCATATGCATTCTTCTTCAAAGCCAGTAGCGGCATGCAGCAGAATTTGACAGCGTGTCCCATAGAAACATTTTAAGTGAAAGCAGATCTTGCCTGGTTTTTTTTTTTTTTTTTTTTTTTTTTTAATGTCAGCTTTATTATGGGGCTTGGGTCCCAGCAGAACACAAGCACCACGTTCCAATGTAATTTCCAGCAGGATGTGGCCTGTCCTTTGCTTATTGAATATTGTCTCGTCCATCAACATGCAGGACTCTAGAAACCAAGCGTGTGATAGGGTTTTAATGTGGCTGAGCAGAGACAAGAGTGGGTATTTGTCTCCCCTGGGCTGGTGGATGGAGTGTGGGTGTCTTCCCGCATCCTCAGCGTGGATGCTACAATGGAAGAAGCCGGCGTAACAAATTAAAGAGGTGTATCATATTAAGATGTTTCTTGGTAATAATGGAATTAAGAGTCTTTTTTAATGCTTTTGTCCCTTAGAGCTAGATACTAAAGTTCTGAGAGATTTAACACTATGATAATGGGAATTGCTTTGCAATAATAGTCATAGAAATGGAGAGAACTCAGAATCAGACATGTCATGGACGTGTGACTTCTGAAGCTGGAGGCACCTGCATAGATGCTCCATTTTTGTGTATATTTGAAGCTTTCCATAATAACAAGTAAAATAAATCATAAGTCTAGTTTGTTCGGAAAGATTCCTTCAGAACACTGCCTGAAAGCCTTGCCCACTAATTTCTGCCTGTCCCTCAATGTTTTCTCTGTTGCTTATAATGTTTCTGCTGCAGAGCTTGGATCTAAGTGCTACTGTAATAAATACTGAGAGTAATTTATAAAGAACACACTTATTTCTTGAAGATCTGGGTCTATAAGTCTCAGGTCCAGAGGCCCACATCTGGTGAAGACCTCACGCATCTCTGTATCAGAGCATGTCAACAGCATCACTTGGGCTAGGACTGGGAGCAGGCAGAAGGGCAAAGGATGCTCCTGCTATCAGGAACCCATGCTTGTAACAGCCAGCTCACTCTTTCCTGCAAGAACAGTGTCAGTCTATTTACTAAGGCAGAGTACTGATGACCCGATTACTCCTTAAAGGTCCTGAATACTATTGGATTGAGTCTTTAATATATGGACTCGGACTCGGGGAGCACAGCCAAATCATAACAGATGACACCCAGACTGTGGCCCCCATCTCTGCTGTTACTTTACTATCTTCCTAGAACCCCACTTTTCCAGTCTTTGAACCGTCCAACTTCCAAACACAGAGCATTGCAATCCCATTAGGCTTCCTCCACTACTTCTTGCAAAATTACTTGTAATATGGGTTCCAGGGACTGAGTTCATTGTGAGCAGACAGCATTTATTTCTATTGCTCTGACCTCATCCCACTGCCTTGCACAGCTCCAGCTGTTTGAGCTCACACTGGGTTTGCTTGTTTTCTCAGAAGTTACCTGAGTTTTATAGTGCTACTCAAGAAAAGTAAACAGAAGGGAGCAAAGATAAGAAGTGAGGACTGAGCATCACATGCGACCTTGGAAGTAGAGTGGCCATATAGGTGACTAGCTAAGGACGTGTTCAGAAAAGCATTATGCTAGTAGTTACAGATTCCTAACTCCCCAAAGGGATTTTTATCCAGGAATGTCTCCTCCTTTTGTTAATTATGGAGGATTTGGAGGTTAAATAAGAAGAGCCCAAATTGTAATGCTACACTCAAGAGTAATCTAAAAAATACCAAAAACAAACGAACAAACGAACAAACAAACAAACAACAACCCCCAAACCTATCGTCTAGAAACGCATGTGAACAGTTTGTCTCATGGCGGAAATCTCCCTGGGGAGGTGTCTGACAGGACTGAAGGTTCTGCCCTCACTCTGTTTGCAGAGCCTCAAACAACTCCAGCCGCTCTCATTTCACATAGACGCATTACTGCTGTTGCCACGGTGGAGTTCCATGGACAGTGCCGTGGACCCTGGAAGGGAAAAGACAGCTCTGTTACTCAGGGAAGAAAATGACAGTTTCTTTCACATATGGAGACTGCAGCTCTTACTTCAGCCCACGTCCACAGAGACCGCGTTCCACAAATTCTATAGACTCTCAGGATAGCGTTAGATCGATTGACTGGTGATGGATTCTCTGCAGATATCACTCATGCTTCAGCCTTAGTGTTGCCTGTTGGCTTGTCACTGTGAGGAGGATGCGTCTTGATAATGTCCTTGCTGGCACACTGACGGGGCGGCTGTTCCGGGGTCTGTTCAGTTCGACAGCTCTTGAGTTGATCTCTGTAGATCACTGGAGACCAGCAGTGCTGAGGATCCCATGGGTAGTATTCTAGTTTTACCCTTTCAGATTAAATCAGCACAATTGAGTTTTTTTGTTTGTCCTGTGTTGGACACTTAACCCAAGATGCTGTGGTACCCAAACACAAGGCCTTTAGGAGGTGACTAGACTTGGGGGACTCTACCTCCAGCAGCAGGCCTGCTGCCCTCATAGAAGAGCTTCAAGGGAGCACGTCCTGCTGGTCTACCATGTGGGGGTGTGTAGAAGGCACCACCCATGTGTTGGCTTTGAGTTTGCTGGTGTCTTGATATCTGACTTTCCAGTCTCTAGAACTGTGAGCAAAGTTTCTGTTCTTTATAAATAACTTAGACTAAGGTATTTTGCTGTAGCATCAAGAGTAGAGTAAGACAAAGACAGATCATATTAGGAAGGCATTACAATAGGTCTTGAGAGATATGGCTGATGCTCAAAAGAGTGGAGGAGACTTTGGAGTTTTCTCGGTGTAAACGTCATAAAATCACTCCACGACTCTTCATGGTTTGGTCTGGAATTTAATAGCTGTAGTTTAGATGTAGGCTTGGAGTCACAACCTAAAGTATTGAGTTTTATATTATATACATAGTTACATTGAATTTAATAATATAATGCTATCTAGTTATTAAAAATATACTTATCAGACCTTTAGAGCCCAGATATGTGGTATGGCAGCCTTTAGACAGACTTGAGAACCTTGTGAAATTTTTTGTCGGTTTTCTTATAGCCCAAGCTAAACTGAAATTCACAGGACAGCCAAGGCTATTTTAAAATGTCAGTTCCCTATCTTACCTCCTGGTCCTCCTGCCTGCAGTTCCCAAATACTGGGGTTATGGGCATGTGCCAACACATCTGCCTGGTCTTGTGATGCCTAAAACCTGTTAGTGTCCAGTAGCAATTGCACCCGTAGAGCAATACAGAGTACAACCTGAGCATTCCCAAGGTAGAGAACATGCAGGAGGCCCAAAGCAGTAGGCTATCGAGACCACCAGAACCAAAGGATTGGTTCTGCGTTGTTGCTTTGGGCCTGTGAGTCCAGCGCAGCAGCATGTAGGTTTTGAATCAGAATGAACGTAGTGGCAGACTGTCTGCCACGCTCCCAGAGAGGGGCTGGCATCCACAGCTGCTGTCGGCATCAGGAACTGCACTCTGGATGAGGTCTACATCCCTGCAGACTGATGTCATATGGGAGTGATTTCCACAGGTTGAGGGCAGTGGAGTAGAAAACAAAACAAAAACAAACAAACAAACAACAACAACAACAACAACAAAACCCAAACTACATTTCTAAAAAATCAGGGAGAGCTATATATAAGGCTAGAGATGAACTGGATGCATCTCAGAAGGAAATGCATTTCCCCAATTATTTTGTTTCAGCAGGGCTTTGGATGACTTTTGAATTACATTTGTTTATGGAGTATCAGCAGTGGCTTCCACTATCGAGAGACCTTTTTCTTTTCAGACCTTGTCCCCGTGATCCACCTCCTTTCTGGTGGACACACATTTCCACTTTGTGCTGTCCACTGAAAGAATTACTAGAAACAGGGAAGTATATGCATTCAGCACCTGGCTAGTCTTTACATTTGGCATAATGGGAGATAGACATTATAATGAGTTTTTCCTATCAGGCTGGATTATGGAATTTTGTTGTGAAGATTATGTTAAAACCTCTGGTTGATGAGGAGATAAAACAGCTGTGATATGTATCTGCTGGAGGGGAAGCTATAGAACGAAAGACAAAACCATACATTTTCAGTGACAATTTGCACCACGGAAATTCATCTACCATAAGATGCGTTCTAATGTGCTTATTGTCAGTGCTTGGCGCTAATAGGTTCATGGCAAGCAGGGTTACCATACATGGAATCTGGTTTTTATTCTCTCACCTAGAAAGGATGTCTGTCCACAGTGGCTGTGTTTTTACTGAGAGAGAGAAAAAGGTATCAAGATGGTCTTTATGGGTATGTGTTTTGCCGTGAGCGACACCAACAGTACAATATAAACTACAGCCGGCGTATGTCTGGGTAGAGTGTGACAACTTTCTCTCTTTCTGCTGGACCACTCTGGGCCATCAGTTGCTTCCTGCAGGTGGTATTTTGGGTGGTCATTTTCCCTCATTGTTTTCTGTTGATTTCATGGTTCCATCTGTAAGTTGCTTTCCCTGGCTAGCTTTGGAGGCAGCCTTGTGGCTCCTTCTAGATCCCTGGGTTTCCAAGGCTGAGGGAGCATGCTTGCCTTCTACACTGCCTGACTGAGGTCAGGGGGTTTCCTTCTTGCTTTGGGTATTCTAAAGGGCAGAATTCATTTTGTTCAGTCTCTTAATACTAGAGGGAGAAAGGAGTTATGCTCATTACAGAACAAACAAAAAACAACTCAGCTGAATTCTTTTCTATAAAACTATTGGCATAAAACTTAGCACCGTGTCCAGAGGGTGCAGTGGTGGGGTGGGAGCCAAGGTGCTGAGCTGCCCCTCTGCACTGCCCTTCAATTTTGGTGCCTCTGGTTGCGTTGACGTAATCTTCTCACTGGAAAAATAAGGAGTCCAGAGATATTATAACCCAGCTGGGTGGGCTCTCTGCTAATACCGACACAGACTCTGAGAAATTTGGCAATATGTCACATTTTCCCGAGAGACACGAAAGGAGAACAATTGCTAAAAATAATAAAACTCGAAGAAATATTATGTAGGATATTAAGTTTGAAAGAAATTTTGAGATAGAGCATGGACTCCTGATCAGTTTCTTGCTAGATTTGGGCTGGTTGGGTGAGCTTTCCATCTGGCTCGTCATATGTTCTGGAGAAAGGAAGCTTTTTGCTTTTACAGAGAACACATATTTTGATTTTTTTAAAAATTAGTTTTCCAGTTTTTCTGTTTACTGGTTCCTGTTTTATTCTGTTGTTTCTTTCTTATACTTTCTTTGGGTTTATATTGTTCTTTTACACAACATTTAGAACCTGAGATTTAGTGCATCTTTTAAATTGATGTAAATATTTGGGTTATGAATTTTTGCTGTTGACCATGTCAATTGTATTCCATAGATTCTGATACGTGGTGTTTTATTAATATTTTGGTGGTCTTCCCCTTTTTGCTTGATGTCAACCATATTTTCAAAATGGTTGTGTCCCCCAGTGCTAGGGACAGACTCTAGGGCCTCCTCATTCATGTCAGGGCAGGGTCTCTTTCATTGAGTTCTAATTCACCCAAGGAGAGGCTTTATTGTTTTAATTTAAGTTTCTTTCTAGTTTAATTGTATTGTGATCAGACAATATTGTCTCCATTTATTTGTCCATTATTTTTTTCTGTGTGTGTGCACAATGCGTGTGTTTATGTCTGTATAATTGTGTGTGTGTATGTATGTGTGTACATGTGTGTGTATATGTGTACGTGTGTGTGTGTGCACAATGCATGTGTTTATGTCTGTGTATATGTGTGTGTGTGTATGTACGTGTATGTGTGTGTGTGTGTGTGTGTGTGTGTGTGTGTGTGTGTATGTGTGTGTGTGTGTGTGTGTGCAGGTGCCATGGTGCTTGTGTAGAGATCAGAGGACCACCACACCTTCAGTCTTTGTGGCATACCTTGTTTGAGACAGGGTCTCTTGGTGGTTCTTCCGTTGTGTTTGTTAGGATATCTGGCCTGTGAGCTTCTAGAAATTTCCTGGTTCTGTCTACCATGTCTCTCTAGGAGCATGGGCTTACAGATGTGCTTCAGGTCTAGCTTTTATGTGTGTTCTGGGGATTCAGATGGAAGTCCTCGCACATGGGCAGTGAGTGCTTTTCCTGCTGGAGCAATCTCCCTGGGCCCAGTTGGTTTATTTATTAGTGACTCAATGATCTTGTAGTGGTTTTTCCTGTGATTTAAGGCATGGTAAGAGTTTATGGATTTCAGAGGAGAAGACACATGCTCTATCATCTGGTTGCAAAGTATGACATGTATTTAGACCTCTTTATTTTAAAAGAATATATTTATCATGATCATGTACATAAAACAAAATTTATGATTTCAGCATTTAAAAGTGTGCAACTCGGTGTCATTAATTACATTCACAGTGCTTTAAGGCTGCCATTACTATCTGCTTCCAGAACCTTCATTACTCCAAATAGATATGTTGTAACCATAAGTAACAAGTCTTCTTTAGCGTATTTATCTTCATCCTCTTATGTAGCTAATGTCCAGGATTTGCCAGTTCTGGACTTGCTGTGTAAGCAGGGTCAAACAGTATTTGCCCCTTTTGGATCTGGCTTCTTTTGCTACGTTGACACAATGTTGTTAAGGTTTGCCAATGCAGTGGTGTGTGTTAGAACTTAATCCCTCCTGATGCCTGAAGAATGCTCCCGTGTGTGCATAGGCCACACTTCATTTATCCATTCTTCTGTTCCTGGACATTTGGCTTGATTTCTCTGTAAGCATCTCTTCGGGTCTCTGTGTCAACCTCTTTTGCATATACACCTCTGAATGGGATTGTTCAGCTCCATGGCAGGCAACGTTGTTCAGCTGCATGGCAGGCAACGTCATGTGTAGCTTTTTGGTTTTTTTTTGGTGGTTGTTGTTGTTCTTTTTTCCCCTCTGCCTTTCCCCCCATTTGCTTTCCTTTTAAAAAAAATACAATAATCCTAGTGGGTGTGAGATTGTATATATCATGATTTTTATTTTCATTTCCATAATAATTAATGATGTTGAACATCCTTCCTGTATTTGTTGGATACTTAATTATCCCTGTTCTGCTTTCTTTCTTTTCTTTCTTTTCTCTCTCTCTCTCCCTCCCTCCCTCTCTCCCTCCCTCCCTCCCTCCCTCCCTCCCTCCCTCCCTCCCTCTCTCTCTCTCTCTCTCTTTCTCTCTCTCTCTCTTTTGGAGACAGGGTTTCTCTGTATAACAGCTCTGGCTTTCCTGGAACTCGCTCTGTAGACCAGGCTGGCCTCGAACTTACAGAGATCAGCCTGCCTCTGCCTCCTGAGTGCTGGGATTAAAGGTGTGCACCACCATCGCCAGGCTCCCTGTTCTGTTTTCTAAGCTGTTTTCTGCTGTTGAATTTAGGAGCTCTGTAGAGATTCTGAATATTAAGCTGGTCTTCAGATTCTTTTCCCATTCTATAGGCTGTCTTTTATTTCCTTTCTAATAATCCTTTGAGGCACAAATGCTTTTACTCTTGATGAAGCCCAATGATCTACCTTTTTAGTTGTTGTTGCTCATGCCTGGAATGTCCCACGTAGGAATCCATGCCATGTCCTAAGTCACAAGAATTCGAGCCTATGTATTTTCTAAGAGTTTTATAGTTTTGCTTTGTATATTTAGTTGTTTGCCATTCTAAGTGAATATTTTGTGCATGGCATGGTGTGAGGTAGGGAGTCAACTGCATTCTTTTGCATATACAAATTCAGCACACCAGAAGAGCTGTTTTACTGATCTTGATATACTTGGGTCTCTTGTGGCCATGCCATACTGACTGTTTGAGATTCTGAGATGAAAGGAAAAAGCAGTAATGTTGACTGCATCATCACACAGACTTTCAAACTGAATATCATATGAAATGATGTTGTGTGAGGTTTTGACATCTCTTTAAGTTGTATGTGTAAGAAGGAAGCCTGGTCCTTCCATCCTATCCCCAGCCCTGGGTCAAAGGCTCTGATAGACTTCTCAGATTCTATAGTTTCCTTTTTCTTTCTCTTTAATTTTTTTGAGCAGCTACTGTTATCGTATTTAAAATGTAAGTGTTACAATTTTGCTATGAAATGCGGTTTTCAGTGTTACAATGTCTTTTGTTTAATGCTTTGGGGATTGGAGTCTACTTTGCTCTAAGGATCACACAATATAGGGGGAAAACTGAGATTCTGTCAATTCTCTAGTTTGCATTTGTTGAGTATGAAGCTCAAGAACTTTGGCAACAGTCAAAATTATGGTCACGAATTAAAAAAAGAATCAACTCCTGCATTTCTTAGTCTTGACTCCGTAGTCACAGTCTCCTTATGCTTCCATGCAGCAGTGGTAACATTTTTAAATTGTATGAATACTCTCAAGATGTTCAGGTAGGGAGGGGCCACAAACCCAACCAAGAACTCAAATGGTCAGGCCCAGGTGAGCTTCTGGGTAAGTGATGCTCTCTGCTGGGATCTGGGTTAAACTTTTGGCTGAAGACGTCTCATGCAGCTTTCAAAGATGGGAGTTGGGGGAAGGACAGTTGGCTGGTGTCTCCGTAATTTGAAATGTTTTTAATAAGATTCTGGGCTCCTTTGAGTCACTGTAAGTTTTATGAGTGAAGGTGTTATCTCACTGCTCTTTACAGTTTGTTCCTGTGATTCTTGCCACAACTCCATAGAGTAATTCCCCCTTATCTGTTGGGTACACATGTCAGTAGGCACTGAGGATGCCTGAAACCCTGGATAGATTACATTATTCCTCATATGCACATAAACTATAATAGTTTAACTTACAAATTAAACATAGTAAGGGCTTACTAATAATTGATAACTATATATATATAATTATTACAGTACACTATAATAAAAGTTGCGTGAATGTGATCTCTTTCTCAAAGTATCTTACTGAACTGCACTCACCCTTCCTGGGGTGATGTGTGATAACCAGTGCCCACAAAGGGAAATGGATGGTGCAGGCCTTGTGGGTATCGTATGGAGAAGGGACATGCGGGACAGCAAGACAATTCATAGCCCAGGAAGGATGCTGGGAAATGACATGAGATTTTATGATGCTGCTCAGAACAGAATGCAATTTAAAACTTGCACATTGTGTACTTCTGGAATTTTCTGATGAAGGGCTGTAGTTGGTCACAGGGTGCTGAAACTGGATAAAAGGGACCACTGTGTTCATGGTCTGGGTGCATTCAAGCAGTTGGGCAATACTTGAAGCTGCCTTCTTAGTTTTCTCTTAGTGGTTCTCGCATGTGTCTTTGAGCATCTAGGGGAGTGACTCTGAAGAATGGTGGAAATCAAATCTGGCTGGGGTTTGGCCTCATCTGCCCCTTCCCAATACATTCCTGTTTCTCTCTGCACATCTAGTTCCGTGAATAGGAAAGAGAAAAGCACATTTTGGCCCAGTACGTCTCCTTCCTTTGTCTCCTTCTGAGGTGCTCAAAGGCGTCAATAATAGTGTGGGAAAGCCCTGGCTGAACAGAACTCCGCATTTCCCCTTGATACCTTCCACTGGGAGCCTGCTGCACACAATGCCTTTGAAAGCACTTTGTCAGCAAACTCCTGCTTCAGGCGAATATCGAGGAAAGCATTGAGAAGACCTCAGTGGGAAAGCCCTGCCCTGCCCCAGAAAGTGCCCTAGTTCTCAGCAGGCAGACTCCTCTGCAGGAGAGAAACACTCTCTAGGTTTGTATTCTCCTTTCTACCACCAGGACTCTGGGAACTGTCTGAATGCAAACAGCCCTCAGCTAGGCTTGGCTTTCTAAGAAGGATCACTGCCTAGGTAGCTCGCATTCTCTTGGGAAAGCCAACGTCTCTATATTAGAAGTCACTTACTTAGAATCTTCGCTTGAGTTCAAGGAGAAACAGACACTAGATATTTAGGTCTTTGTTGTTTCTGGTGTTTTGAGCCCAGGCTGGCCTCCAACTCATTATGTAATCCGGCCTGGCCTCAATTTTTTTTTTGTACTCATGATTCCACTTCTCAAAAGCCGGGATTATAGGTGCAGTTCTTGTCAATCAGCATGCCGCTATGGAGCCGTCTGTCCCCGCTCACACTGCCCTAGGCTGCTTTCAGATCATATTTTGCACTAATATCCTGCCTCCCAATAGCACCTATTGGTTGATTTTAATTGACAAGAATTAGTCCTGAGTCGTTGGTTGATTTTATTTGGGTAGAATTCATCCTGAGCCCTTGAAGTAAGAAGACCAGACACATCAGTGTCTTCGGTTGCAGTACAAGTAAGTGTCTGAAAATGTGATGCTGAGAAGAAACTTCTCTCCAGCTGCCTTCTCCCAACCACTGGGAGAAGACCAGCGGGACCCAGAGGGAGGACTAGAGGATGGCTACTGTTTATGAGACGGTGTTCTGCATGTGAATTTAGTAGACCCCGAGTAGGAAGTAGTGTGAGAGAGTGCATAGCACCCAGAATGCTGTGGTCAGGCAGATCTATCCCAGCAGGACCGTGCCAGCCATTTCTCCGGGCTTCCTTCAGCACACTTGGGGTGACATCCACTCAGTGCTGGTGTGACCCTCACTTCACTTCTCCTCTATAAAAATGTCCCATTTTCTGCAAGGGACTTGAGCACCTGTAGATTAGGAGTACCCAGGGAGCCCTGGAACCCCATGGGTGTGGAAGGGTGACAGCGTGCTTCTTTTACAGCATCAGATTTCTCTGTGCGTACAGAATAGTCTCTGCTAGTGCTTGCCTATGCCATTTTATAAGAACTGAAAAATAAATACATATGAGCCTGCTGATTGATCCATCACACGATTACATCTTATTTAATGACTACCCTGCTGTGTATTAAGTGCTTTGCTATGGTAAAGGCTGCTTCTCTGAGTATCCTTGCACAAAATCCCTGTGCACATCCCTATCTACATGCTGTCTTTATCTGTAAGTCTTGTAGGAGAATCATTGGGACGGAGGTTATTGATATTGTTAAGGTCTTCGATGCCTAAGGTCAGATTATGCCTGGCTGCCGTCTGAGTACCCAGTTTCCTGGCTTTGTCCCAAGACCTCATGTTACCTTTGCTTTTTGATAGCTTAAAATTATATAATATCTGAAAATCTCCCTGCTATTATTCCTTTGGTTAAAAGTTTTCATGTGTTCATCAGCCATTACATTCTTCTGCTAAAAGTTTCTTTTCTTTCATCTCCTCCTACTAGGGTATTTGGGGTTTTCTAAGTTTTTAAAGAACTCTAAAATGATGTTATTTTTAAAGCATGAACTGAATTGCCAAAGTATTTTAAATTTTAATGAAGCTGCAATGGGCAGTCTCCTTCTCTAATGTAACCCCATTATCATTTCCCAACCCTAGCATGGAGCTGTGCATACTCAAGGGGCTACATAAATGCCTTTTAATGAGAGAATGATCCATTATCTAAGTGTGCCATTGATGGACAGTGTTGGTTAGTAAAGTAACGTGAGAATTTTTCTTGTCCATTACGAGTTATAATAAGGAAAAGCTCTTATAATGAATTGTCCTAGGAAGGGAAACTAGAAGATAAAGTAAACAACATGTCACACCTGTGGCCTTAGGTTAGCAGCTCATCGCTGGGGACAGACGTTAGTGGTTATCAACCAGAGCAAGAGCACACGCTGAGTGTGCTGTCCACACCTGAACCTCAGAACTCGGGAGGCCGAGGCAGGGAGATCATGAATCTGAGGCCGGGGGCTACGAATTGAGACTCCACCTCAAAACAAAGAAACAAACAATAGCAAAAACAACAGTACAGCTCAGATTTTTTTAAATCAAGCAATATTTATGCATACAAACTATGAAGAGAATAATGTAAGAAGACCGCTTATAAGTCATAATGTCCCCATCCATCATTTCTTTAAGGAAATAAGACAGCCGCATAGTTGGAACCTATGCGGACCCTTAATACATCCCTCTCCTCTTCCCTTCCAAAAGTGCATGGTCTATACACCTGTGGTGTACGTGTTTCTCTAAGCAATATGAAATATGTGTCACAGTTTTAGAGTTTGTATAAATATTTCCACTGATGTCTGTATAGCAACGTTTCTTATTCACCATTATGCTTCTGAGATTGATACGTCTTAATAATTTGGGCAAGAGTTGATCTATGGAAATATCACAACTTCTTTATCCGTTCTGTTCATCATCATGCTAATATTTTGTGCTTGTACACACTGCCACCAAGGCTGTCATCACCTCCCCTGTGTTCATGTGCCAGTTTTGAAGGTAGTGATGAGGCGGTTCAGTCATAGGGATGTGTGCCTCCTCCTTTTCTAGAAGCTGCCAAATTGCTTTTCATGTTTTAAGGTAGTATAGACACACTTGCATTTCCCCGGAGGAAGTTTTGCATAAATTATGCCAGTTATTATTTTTGAGTGCTGGAGGGCCAGAATTGCTCTCAGGGTGTGCATTCATTCCTACCCATGTCTCGTCTGCTTTAGGAAACGGAGATATAAACACCGAGGATCTTGCCCAGGCTTAATAGCAAACAGCAGAGACCCCTTCAACTGTCTTCAAGCCCATCTCTTAATGGAGTCCAAGCTCAGGTGGTAGCAAGCTAGCAGTCATACCTTGAGATGAAAACAGTGTCTCTGAAGAGGGGAAGAGCCTTGATGGGTGGGGTGCTCCCGTTCGGTGGTCTGGAAGAAGAAGCGGATAGTGACTGGATTTATCCAGCATCCACTGATGAGTCTGATCGAAGTCCATTCCAGGCTCTGTCTGCACCATGTTCAATTTGGTTTTCTTCTACCTGTTTGATCATGGAGGCACATTGTTTATATCTTCATGCACTTTTTAATTTCTTTTAGGCAAGGATAGGCAACTTGCCATAGAAAGGTCACATAAATTTTTTAGGAGCAGTAATGGATGTAATCTTGTACATGTGAATTTTAATTGCAACACTTTAATCCCCATTCTGAGTGCCAAACTTTCAGGATTAATTTGTTGCATGTGTTGGTAGCATGGTACTCAGTCTTCTGAGCAGATTCTTTGCCCAAGGGGCCTCATTTGCTAATGAGTAATCGCTGCAATTTTCAGAGAAAATGCTACTGGTACAATCATGTTTGAGCATTCATCAAATATGACGTGAGCCCAGTTAGGAGAAATGTTAGCGTCCTTAGCCTGCAAATAAAAGCAAAGCATTCATCTCCCACGCGGTAATTCCCCTAGGCCCCTCACCTCCACTATCATTTGGAACAACGGTGAACTGTTGGTAACTGTACGTGCCTGTGGGTAGGACCACATTGGTAGGAGCAGGTCTTCCCAC
The DNA here is from genome assembly GCF_949786415.1 of Peromyscus eremicus. Classification (NCBI taxonomy): domain Eukaryota; kingdom Metazoa; phylum Chordata; class Mammalia; order Rodentia; family Cricetidae; genus Peromyscus; species Peromyscus eremicus. The sequence continues at coordinate 16,945,459 of NC_081431.1, read as the reverse complement.
TGACAGCCTGCACCCTGATTTCATTGCCTTCACTCGGGCCCATTTCGGAATGAGAAAGCAGAGGTGGAGGAGGAAGCCACTTCAGCAGGAATGCGTCGTCGCTTTGTGTGCACACATCACAGACGGCACTGACATGCTAATTACAGCTTCAGACCAAGCATTTCCTCTTTCTGCATTTTGTTTGCAAACAGCCAATTATTTCCATCCTGCGGTCTGGAAAAATCGCAAATCCAAGCGAGTTAATCAGTAGTTTCTGTAAGTCCTGCTGCTTACCTATCTCCTCTGTTGTGGCTTTTCTTCCCATCAGGTTGGATTTCTAAATCTTCTTGTTTCCCTATCTGGTTATCCTTTTAGATCCATGTGTTACTATTTTATGTGTGGGGGTGTTTTATCTGCATGTATGTATGTATACCATGTGCCTGTAGTGCCCGCAGAGGCCAGATGAGGGTGCCAAACCCCCTGGAACTTGAGTTCCAGTTGTGAGTTGCTATGTGGGTGCTGGGACCCAAACCTGGGCCCTCTGCAAGAGCATCCAGTGCTTTTAAGTGCTAAGCCATCTCTCCAGACCCTACTTTTCCTTTTAATCTAGCTTGCCTGTGGACCAATGGTTGTGATCCCATGGCTCTTGTCTATCGTAGGCTGTAGAAATAGTGCCTTGTGCCTGTCTAGACTGCCCTGAACTGATGTCTCTGTGCACCACGCATGCTTGTACACAAGGCACTGTTGCTTGCCCTGGGATCATTTAGACTATACAGCAGAGTAGGACCTGGACATAGAGAATCTTGGGATTGATGGTCAATGAAGGAATGAATGGGCACTTTGTGGTCATCTGAGCTGGAGGAAGAACTGAGTGGTTAAGCTAAAACCGAGCTATTTTCTGGAGAAGCAGAAATAGGAATTGTTTGAAAGGCGGAATTAATTTGGTGAGACCCCATTTGTCTATTTTTTGCTTTTGTTTCCTGAGATTGGAGGGTCACGTAAGGTTAGTTGGGTGTGAGAGTTCAAGCCTGTAATCCAATACTTGAAAGGCTGAGGAAGGAGGATTTCTATGACGTTCAAGGTCAACCTGGTTCACATAGTGAGTTCAGAGCCAGCCAGGGCTACAGAGCAAGATCATGTCTAAACAAAAACAAACCAACAACCCCTCACCCCTGCAAAGACCCAAACCAAAAAGACAAAAGTTAATAATGAACAAATTAATCAAACAAAACATTGAAAACCCTGCCAACACTGATGCCTTTGCTGCTTCCCTGTGTTTTCTTCTGTGAGGTCCAGAGTTTGGGTCTTGTTTGTTCATTTTTGGTTTCTCTTTTTTCTGTTCTGGAGAGTGAACCTAGAGACTCATGCATGCTATGCAAGTGCTCAGCTCCTGAGCTCAGCTGCAGTCCATCAGGTCTTAGATTTAGGGTTTTGAGTGGATTTTTTCCCCCACAATGAGCTCTGTCTGCTTGCTGTGTCTCACATATGGAGGTCCAGCTTTCCCAGTACCGTTTTTGGAACAGGATGTCCCTTCTCTGTTGTGTGTTTTGGCGCCTTTGTTGAGAAACAGTTGGCAGTAGACGCTGGGTACCTGTCAGCAGATGAATGGAGAAAGAAAGTGCGCTCTCCATCTACAATGCAGTGTCACCCAACCAGAAAGAATAATACAAGCCTGTCATTTTTGGCGAAACAGGTGGAGCTGGGGGACATTGTGTTCAATAAAACAGGACAAACGAAGCGACAAGTACCCTTACAACCCATCTCGGAGCCGGAATCAACTAGTGTTGACCTGAATGTATAACAGCGATGACTACAGTGGAAGGGGAATGTGAGGGGTGGGTGGAGTGGCCCAAAGGAGGTTTGATATAATCAGACCTTGTGGTATGTACGAAGTGAAGTGCCACACTAGACCCCCATAATACGTACATGTAACACATATTAATAAAAAAGAACATAAATTCAACAATAAAATGAGACAGAATGGGAGATGGGAAAATGATCTAAACAGTCTGGTGGATCTGGCTGCTCTTGCTTCTACCGACGCACAGAAGGACAACACAAAGCTCAGGCATGTGGGGTATAAAATCTGTGACCAAGTTCTCGTCCTCTTCCCCTAATATTTCTTTTCTGCTTGGAGCCCATGGAAGAGTAAGGAAATCCAGAAAGGCTCTAGGTTATCTCAAGAGTGTTATTAAAGCAGAACGGGTCTAGATCAGGAGTCGAAGTCTGAGCTGTGGACAGCCTAAGCTCCACTTTTGGAAATGGAATCTTATTATACCATGCCATCTCCTCATGCAGTCGCCTGTGCTGGCCCTGTGATGCAGTGCTGGAGATCATACAATTTATTTTATCATCTTATGTATTTATTTGTGTGTATTTGTATGATGTGTGTGTGCAGGTATGTGTGTTTGTATTTGATGTGTATGTCTGTGTGTAGATGATATGTGTGTTTGTGTATGTGTCCATGATATATATATATACTGCATGTGTATGTATGTATATGTGTATGATATTTGTATGTGTGTATGTATGTGCATACAGTTTTAGGATCTTTCTCTCTCTCTCTCTCTGGATTTTTTTTGAGACAGAGTCTCACTATGTAGCTCTAGCTGTTGTAGAACTCGATATATAGACCAGGCTGGCCTTGAACTCACATAGATCTGCCTGCCTCTGGTTCCCAAGTGCTGGGATTAATGATGTGCACCACCACGCCTGTCTCAGCATCATCATCTCTTGAACTAAAAGAACTTGGTTCTAAAGCAGCAAAACCAGAAAGAACTGGAAGGTGGGGTAAAAACCCAGCCTGGATTATTTTCACCTTGTGGCACAAATCAACCCAATGGGTTTTCAAAACCTTTGCCTCAGAACAGGGGATATGAAGATGGGAAGGGACCTGCTTCTTGTGAGGGTGGCAGATATGCAGACTGATACCAGGCAACAGATATCCCAGCAAGGGCCCTTACAGAGATGCATGGAGGCTGGCAAGGACCTAGCAGCTCCTCCTGCCTAGCACAGGAAGAAGACCCAACGTAACAGATGCAGGCCACAGTTGTTTTATTCTCCTGTAAGAAACGGAATGGAATTCAAACATCTCTCCACTCACTAAGGATGGAGAGCTCCAGATAACTGTCTGTGCTCTCAAGGCTAAGTGGGCTTTGAAGAAAGTGTGTGTGTGTGAGTGCATGCGTATACATGTGCATGCACATGTGTGTGTGCACACGTGTGTGTGCCCGTTTAACCAATATTCTAAACAGTGTTGGATTACTTAGGGGTGACTTTTTGGTTCTGCCTTCTCACAGACTTTCCCAGTCTCCACCAGCCAGAGCAGCTCTAGCTGGTCAGTAATCGTATTGAGGCCCGGTGGTAGTGGTCAGTAGGAATCTGCTGAGAGAAACCACCAAAGAGGAAGGAGATTAATACCTAAGCTTTGATCCCATTACATTGCTTCAGCCCTGACTAGGACTGATGCGCAGCCTCCCCAGGACACTACCCTGTGGCTCTCGAGGCATCTAGGAGCTCCGTGTTGCATCTTCCAGTTGTCATGTGAGCTCTCTCATATGAGGTGATGGGAATAGCAAAGCAGTTCCCTGTGCAACCAAGGATGCTATGAGTCAAAGAGCAGATGCCCCTATTCACATAGTTCCGCTACTGCTTTGTGAAGTTAAGTTTAGGTCTTGAAGGGTATTTTGAGAAGCAATGTGTCGTAAAGACCTGTTCTCCTAGCAAAGCAGCCGCCATCTTCATTAGGTCGGCCATTCCTGCATGGAGAAGATCACGAGGATCAGGCTTAGTGACTATTGACATTCCCTCACAGAAAGAAGAGGTAGAGGCGCCATTGGACCCTCACCTGAGATTCTCACTGTCCTAGCCATTTGTATATATTTCTTCCCTGAGTACATGTGGTCTCGGGGGTCCTGGGACGGGCTAGATATATACACTCAGGGAAGTTAACTGAGGGGGAACTCCATCTGCATGACTATGGGGAAACCGCCATCCAGGCTGCTGGAGACTTCCTGGTGTGGCTGTTTGGGGGTCAGCCATGCTTCTCTAGGTACCCCCTCAATGCTCTGTAAATAAACCTCAATGCTCTGTAAGTTCCCCAGGGTCAACAGTGTGGAACTGTGCTTTGGTTTGTCACTGGGACCTTATGAGGAGGGGCGGGGCTTTGTTTACGCTTCTCTAGGGGAGAAATTCTCTTGACAAAATGGTAAGGAATTTTCTAACACTCTAAAAGTTGTATTCCTGATCTTATCATGGAGAATGGGAGGGTTACTTTGAATTATGGTGAAGTGGGATGTCTGTAAGACATATAGAAAGAATGCTTTCCAAAGTTAGTTTGTAATGTTTTATTTTTTAAGGAATTAAACATTTATTTTTATTTCATGCGTATGGGTGTTTTGCTTACATGGATGTATGTGCACCATGTGTAGAACCTGCAGAAGCCAGATGATGGCATCAGATCCCTGGGAACTAGAGTTACAGATGGGTGTGAGTTGCCATGTGGGTGCTGAGAATTGAACCTGCTTGGGTCCTCTGAAAGAACAGTCAGTGCTCTTAACTGATGAGCAGACTCTCTAGTCTTGTCTACAGCATTTTAAATTCATCTTTGTGATAACTTTCTACAACACTGAGTGTTGCTGGAGTTTTCCTTGCCTGGCCCACGGTCAGGGCAAATCTCTCTCAGGCTGGAGAATTTCTCTCCAGCTCCCGCCACCAAGTCCCGTCAGTCCCAGAGCCCACTTATAAAATAAACACACAAATTCTTACATTATTTAAACTGCTTGGCCGTTAGCTCAGGCCTGTTATTGTCTAGCTCTTACTCTTATATTTAGCCCATTTCTATTAATCTTTACTTTGCCACATGGCTCATGGCTTACTGGTACCTTACATCTTCCTTGTCCTGATGGTGGCTGGCAGTGTCCCTCTCCCAGCCTTCCACTTCCCAGAATTCTTTTCCTTGTCCCGCCTATACTTCCTGCCTAGCCAATGGCCAATCAGTGATTTATTTACTGACCAATCAGCAACATACTTGACATACAGACCATCCCACAGCACTTCCCCTTTTCTTTTCTTAAAAAGGAAGGTTTTAACTTTAACATAGTAAAATTACATATAACAAAACAATTATCAAGCAAGAATTACAGTTACAATATTAAAGAAGAGATCCTATCTATCTTCTATTTGTAAGTTTAAGGTTTTATATCTAACTTATCTTTTATTATAACTAAGGAAAATTGTAAGTATCTAGTCTTTAACCACATCAAAGACCTCAGAAGGATATACTACTACCTGAGAAATGGAGAAGGATATAAGCAACTTTTAGGAGTCTTGTAGGGTAGACAGAGACAGCTGGCAGCCTGGACAGTCATTCAAAGTTCTCTTGTAAAGTTGGGGCATCTGTCTTCAGCCCACAGGCCTAGAGTCTCTTATTCACTTTTCTCTGTGTCCTATAGAATGTCTGGCAGTTTTCTCTGCAAAGCAGGAACCTGAAGGACCATTTTGTCAAGCAAAGTTCAGTGGTCACCTTTGTATGGGTCCTGCATGTCCAGTTGATCAGGCAGTCCAGGCAAGAACAGTTTTTTGCCCAAATGGCTATTTTTGTCAAGGTGAAGGTAAACTCCATATGGAGTGTCTTCGATGCCCATCCTCCTCTCTGAAGTAAACCGGTGCCGTCAAGAGCAGACATGTCTCACTGTCCAAAAAGTCTAAACTTTTAAAACATTTTAAATGCCATATTCTGTAGGTCTTTGAAGTGTTTGAAGACTACCTATCTATCTGAAATATATCTATGTATACCTAGAAGACTTAACTAACATGGCTACAAATATTATCATAGATGACTAACTATTAATCTATTTTTTAATTATCCATTACAATTTTAAATGAGTTACATAAACATAATACCTCAAACAAGAATAGAAATATATATACAGTATAACAAAATTAAGTTTAAATTTGTATCAATAAACTAAAATCTATAGCAATGTAAAACATTTTAAACAAGTTGTTATTCTTTAAAAGTAGGTTCATTAATCTACCCTTTCATCCTATCATATCTAAACTATCCCCCTTTTTGTTTTAGAAAGAGATTGTATTTATAATCAACCTGATTTAAATAAAAATATTGTTTTTTCTCTGTCCCACACCAGAGGGCTCTTCTGATTTGGGACACAAGAATCTCTTAACCATTTTTTTTTTTTTTTTGAGCAATATGTCTGGGTTTAGAGGGGGAGTGAGCCAATTCCATCTCTAAAGCCAGCTTGGTATATTTGGGAATTTGGGCGTAGCTTCTCTTACTACTTCCTGCTGGAGGGGGGCGCTGTATCTTCTGGAGACAGAAAGAAAATTTTAGGATCATGGAGTAGTCCGTGAGGCTGTATATCTGAGCCAGTTGACTTGAAACCATTCTGGATGTTGAATCATCTGGGCCATGGTGTCATTGGAGACCTTTCAGGGGGTCTTGGCTGGTCAAACCTGATGTATCTTAATCTGGAACAAATCCATAGTCTCTGGCTTTCTGTGGAAACAAGAGCAGAGACTCTTTTCCAAAGCAACATATCCTTATATCCAAATTTTGAAGTCAAGGTACCTTTAAAATATACATTTTGGCATAACTCAACAGCTTTTACAATCAAATGTTTTTCTGCAGTTACGAATATCAAAGAGAACATAATCCAGATTCTCTGTGTGGTAGCCATCTTTACGTGGCTTATTTTTTTATATTAGTTTGAGCCTATTGCTTTAAACTGTAGCCTTCTAAGCCTGAAACGGCACTGGCGCAGTGGCTGCTGGTTCCGCCCACTTCAGCTTCCCAACATGGCGGTAGTCCGCTTTCCGCCAGCTCTGGGAGCCGTAACTCTCAGAAATAGTGGGTCTACACTTTTACCAAAGTAGCGTGTAGCCCAGAAACCTCTTTTTTTGTTTTGTACTAGCAAAGGCTAAATCCACCACACAGTTTAATGTGCTACTTGCAGAGGCCTCATTCCCACCATACTGCAGGTCGAGAGCACACGCTAGGAACCCGCCAGTAGCTCAAACCGGCAGCTGCCGCTCATTTGAGAGAGACAATTAGGAAGCTGTTTTTAGTTCCGTTTTAGAATCTTTTTTCTAAGTTTTTAGGTGGAAACTCTTGCCACCACGTTGGACGCCATTTGTTGCTGGAGTTTTCCTTGCCTGGCCCACGGTCAGGGCAAATCTCTCTCAGGCTGGAGAATTTCTCTCCAGCTCCCACCACCAAGTCCCGTCAGTCCCAGAGCCCACTTATAAAATAAACACACAAATTCTTACATTATTTAAACTGCTTGGCCGTTAGCTCAGGCCTGTTATTGTCTAGCTCTTACTCTTATATTTAGCCCATTTCTATTAATCTTTACTTTGCCACATGGCTCATGGCTTACTGGTACCTTACATCTTCCTTGTCCTGATGGCGGCTGGCAGTGTCCCTCTCCCAGCCTTCCACTTCCCAGAATTCTTTTCCTTGTCCCGCCTATACTTCCTGCCTAGCCAATGGCCAATCAGTGATTTATTTACTGACCAATCAGCAACATACTTGACATACAGACCATCTCACAGCAACTGAGTCTGGCATATTTTGTACAGATGAATATTTCAAACAGCCAGTCCTAGCTTGAGCTAGGCTGCTAACTCTAAAGTGGGCAAAGGGGACTGTACTGCCCGTGATTTCCTTTATTTACATCTTCACTGGGTAACCACTGTATTCGTGGTAAATACCAACATTAATGGGGTATCAGTGTCCCTGGTCATAACCGTTATAGACATCATCTTGTTTTCCTTTTCTAAGAGTCACGTGAGAAAGCAGAGGCACAGCCTAGACCTTCCAATTTTCCAGAGACCTGGTGCTCTGCATGTGAGTTGCCAAAACCACTAGGGTAGGGGCTTTGAACTCCAGATGTTCAAACTGAAGTCTTTATTCTGTGCAGCCTTCTATGAAGATATCAATGGGAACAAATGAATGAATGAATGAATGAATCCTACCCATAAGCAATGAAGATACAGAGATACATTACCTGCCTAGTAGTTTGTGCCCAGGTTGGAGACAGGGTGTAGTATAAGACACATGCAAGTCCAACGGAATGGGTGGATGGATGGCACATGAAATGAGATGGACTGCTGAGATCCCTTCTGTCTTCCACCCATGCTGTCCTAGAAGGACCATCCTAGGGAAAAAGCTGACCTCTTCACATGTCCTAGAAAGCAGCATAGCCTTTGTGTTTGTATGCCAGCCTGAGAAAGTAAGAATGACACCAGCTGTCGCTTGGGTCAACCGGCTAGATAAGTTGTCTCATAGTCTGGCCATCAGCCCTAGTAGATACGTCATTCCTATTTTGTAGGGGAGGAAACTGAGGCTCAGGAAAGCTAGCCATGTTCTAGGACTAAGGAGCAGAAGTGAGGTCAGAATTTATGCAGTGGCAGAGTAGTTATCAAACGGAGGTCCCCACAGCATCCTGTGTCTCCTAGGGATCAGTACTGTGGTGGGTGTTCCTTCTTTTTTTTCTTGACCAGAAAGGTCACCTAAGAGCCAGAATGTCCTGGAGCATGAAAGAAGCAAAGCTTGGGACGTGAAGGGCCTCATAGACTTCGGGGGACCATGAAGGCGGTGGTAGGGAGGCTCCTTGAGACAGCATTGCACCAGTCTCTGTGTGTGTGGCCTATTTCCCATGGTCTTGGTACAGCTATTGTTGGTCTAACTCTGTGGTCTAATCCACAGTTTGTGTGGGTTGTGAGTCAAGGTGTAAAAGGAAGTAGCAGGTTGTAAGATTGATCTGTGGTCTGTCAGTTAGTTTGATTCAATTTCAGAACACTAGTGGTGGATAAATTTGAGATTTCATTGTGTATTAATAGCTCAGAGACAAACCCATGTCTCCTGTTTTATAGCTGGGAATATTGTGTTGCAGGCTTCATTGTCTAAGATTTTCCACTAATGATTTTTCCATGATTCATTGTGAAATATATATTATTACTGCTTTGCTGCAGAGATTAAAAAATAAACTACCTCCCCCCCACACTCTGGAAAATGGGTTGACTTTGCCTGCCTTCAATCATGTCATCCCCATCCTTCCTAGTCTTTCCTCAAACCTCTATCTGTACCTTTTATGTATCAATCAGCTTTCTGTTGCTGTGACAAAATTTCTGGTAAAAAAAAGGAAGAAAGGCAACGTTCTTGCTCTCCACATGTGAACTGTTGTGTTCTACCATGTCTACCAGCTTGATGGGTGATGCCTTTGAAACCGGAAGCCAGAATGGATTGCTCTTCATCCTGAGTTGTCTATGTCAGGTGTTCTTTCACAGCAAGGGAAAGCCAACACTTTAGCCCTTGGTCTCAATCATCTTTTGACATACTTTTTATTTATATGTCTGGGTTTTCCCGTTATCTCTGTTTGAGTGGTCTATTGCTATGAAGAGACATCATGACCAAGGCAACTCTTACAAAACAAATCATTTAACTGGGGCTAGTTTACAGTTTCAGAGGTTTAGTCCGTTATCATCATGGTGAGGAGCATGGCAGCATGCAGGCAGACATGGTGCTGTAGAAGTAGCTGAGAGTTCTACATCCTGATCCATAGGCAGAGAGAGAGAGAGAGAGAGAGAGAGAGAGAGAGAGAGAGAGAGAGAGAGAGGGACTGAGAAACTGGGGCTGGCATGGACTTTTAAAACCTCAAAGCCCACCCCCAGTGACATACTTCCTCCAATAAGACCACACCTACTCCAATAAGACCACAACTCCTAATCCTTCTCAAATAGTGCCACTCCCTGATGACTAAGCATTCAAATACATGAACCTCTGGTAGCCATTCCTAGTCAAGCCACCATATTCTCCTTTACTCAGACATGAAGTCCATGGAAGAGGGCTCTGGTTGACTCTGCTTTTGGCTATATGCCTACACTTAGAACATGGTAGATGCACAAGATAGAATACTTTGAAACCTCTTCCCCAAAGCTGTGGGTTTATGCTGTATTCTCCTCTAGAGCGAAGCCCAAGCCTCAGCTCTTGAAAAGCAGCTGTATCATCACTAAGACAATGTCAATGCTGTGCAATAAGCTTTGCACTGAGGATCCTAGAAAACACCCTTCATTGACACAGGCTAGGGCCGGCGGCTTCCCAGAATAAGGAACTGGGGCTGATGGCAAGTCTCCAAGGCACAGCTTAGACCTTCCAACTCCCCGGAGACGTGGTGCCCTGCAGGGGACCTGCACAGAGGTGCTTCCTGGATGCTGCTATTCTTAACATCAATGGGCACACCAAAGGTTTGGAAGGCCATCTGTAAATCCCTGAGCCACAGGTGCTGCCATCTTGCCTCCAGACAGGCCTCTCTTCCCCTCCCCTAACCCACTCAGCATAAACTCAAGTAGCTAGAGAGGACCCCTATGCTGACCCAGTTGCCATTGCCTGGAGAATCTGTCTATTTGACCCTAAACCCAGAACTAAGGTTGAGGACAGATGGCAGAGACTGGGGACAACTAGGGACAGTGCTAAGAACTTGGGTTACTGAGCAAGAAGAGGAGGGATGGAAAGGTAGGGTGCTGACCCCTGACCTCGCCTGCGGTAGAGCATGAGAGAGGCAGAACTCTGGCCCCAGCAGGGCAAAGACAGATGGGATTCCCTGGAAAGGACTCATGCAGCTTGGAATGAGGAATACTGGGCTCCCTGTGAGCTCTAGAGAATGTGGGGTTTGGGGGACATCCTTGGACAACCAGCTGCTCTGACAGGAAAAACACACGATGCATTCTTCCAGTCCTAGGGGCTGGCTGAGCATAGACAGATTGTTGTGAGTGGAGGGTGCTTACCACCAGAGCTTTCTCCTCAGCGGTCACCCTTCCTGACCCACAGCTGTCCTCATGGACTCTTGGATCTGGAAAGTGTTTGCCCAGAGTCCCAGAAGTGTCTCTCTACCCATACCACTCCTTACTATTTTAAATGCCTGTCTCAAGCCAAAGCTGCTAACGAGGTTGGAGAAACAGGTGAACAGGAAGACAGCGGTGGCGCTGAAGGAGCTGAGCCAGCAAATCCAAGAAACTAAATGCCGGCGGGAAAGGCTGCTGAAGGACACCAGGCAGCTGCTGGAAGAAAAACACCGTGTGCAGGCTGAAAACCAGCTTTTCATGGACTACCTGCACAAAAACAGCAAGCGGTGTGAGAAGAAACGGGAGGCGCTGTGGAAGCAATGTGCCCAGGAGTGTGGCGAGATAGAGCGAAGGCGACAAGAGCTGGCGTCCAGATACACCCAGAGAAACGCAGCCCTTCGAGCACAGCTCCTGCAGGGCAGAAAGACCCAGGAGGACTTAAGGCAGCAGCTGCAGGCACTGAAGACCGTTTACATGGTAAAGGAGAGGCAGGACATGACAATACAGACCTTGGAGAAGGAGAAAGAGAAAATCCGAGGTGAGACAGCGGCCAAGGAGCAGGAGGCACACATCCGGTTCCTTCGGGAGAAGGCCCTGATGGAGAAGGAGCTGCAAGAGTTGGACTTGATGAAGCTGGGGCAGATCAGCACTAAGGGGCTTACGAGGAAGTACAAGGCCTGGGCGCAGGCCTGCAAGCAGGCTCATTTTGAGTTCTGTGGCAGTCTCCACAGAGAGAACCAGCAGCTACGGAAGGAGCTCCAGCAACTGAGTCAGGAGTACCGGAAGGTGGAAGCTGTGAGAATCAGGTTGGAGAAGCAGCAGCAGCTGGTGAAGGAGGAGCAGTGGTATCTAGAAACCTTGACCAGAGGGCGGCGGTGGCTGCAGGCAGAACGTGAGAGGCATCAAGATTGTTCTAGGTGCCCCAGAGACCACTCTGAGCTGTTCCCTAGACACAAGTCAAGACTAAACCCAAGGCAGCATCTAAAACTACTGATCACATAAGAACTGCACATTGGGAATAATCTACAATCCAGACAATGCTCAGTGTGGAGCATAGAGTTAGTTGTGTTTTCGTGGAGGGGCCTTTAGGCTGTGAGGTGCTTCTTGACAGGGAGTTTGGAAAGTAGCTTCTAGGCCACAGAATCAGCGACGTGCTTTCATCTGCCATGGATGCTTAGAAAACTTTTGAAGAATCTTGTGCCATCCAGTTCCATTCAGAATTCTAAGACTGTCAAGTGAAATCGCCCAGTCACAGTATGTACTGGAGTTTAGGTCACTCAGTTTTTTTTGTTTTTTTTTTTTAACATACATACTTTGTAGACTACCAAGTCCATTTTGTAATTAGTATCGTCTATATGTTTTGCTTATTTGGTAAAATCATGAATTGCATTTTAAGTCAGTTTTCTTTTTTAACCTTCATTGGGGGTTTGAAATGTTTTTGTGAGTTTGTCAAGGGCTGGCAGTGGACCGGTCATTTGCTGAACTGTGGACCCTGATCTGAGAGTGTGGTCCCGTGTGTTGGCAATGTTCCTCTATGGGAAAATGTAGTTAGCTTTGTGTTTCCTGGGAATTGTTGACAATGAGAAATGACATGATAATTTTTAACTGTCTTTATACAGAAAATGAATTTACTTCAAATTGAATTTATAAAGAATTCTCCTTCAATGTGCCTTTAACTTCTAGTTTTGTGGGGAGGTTTTGGTGTGTAAAATATGTACTGTGTTACTAGACAACGCATATCAGTTTTTAAAAGTAGGAAGCCCCCCCCCCCCAGCCCGTGGTTTCACACTTTCCAGCTCGTGCTCTTTTGGCCCTATGATTTGACCTTTGATGGTTCAGTGCATCAAAGTGGAATGTGCGTGGAGGTGGAGGTCTAGTCACATCATGATGGCTAAGAGAGAAAGAAAGTAAGGTGTGGGATCCCAGTGTCTCATTTAAGGGCACACCCCTAAAACCTAACATCCACTGGGCCTCACCTCCTGAAGGTTCCATTCCCAAAAGTGCCACAGGGGGCGCCCTAACACAGAGGCCTTTTGGGGACATCTCAGATCCAAACTAAAAGATGACAGGGATATAAGTAAAATACTAAGAAACCAAGAACTTAAGATGCATATCAAAACCACGTTCGTCAAGACCTTCCTGTTCTCAGCAATGGAGGGGGTGGGCAGATTCCTTAGGAAATGATGGGCAGTTGAAGTAAAATGTGTTTGGTTCTCTTGACTGAATGATCACGAGTACCTGCTCACATGCTTGTGTCGTACTGAGGGATTCCTGCTGAGCTGAAGTTACATGCCAATGCCCAGAGCACAAACACTGGGGTTATGGCCTAGAGAGGACACCAACGTCAAAGCTAGTCCAAACCAGTCAAGAGGGAGCCGGAAGCTGTGACACAGAGCTAAAGGACAGTGACTAAGCTGATCCAAGCCATACACTCACTGCTACAGACTCCCCAGACCCCAGGCCCGCTGATGGCCTACATTACTGCATTTCTTCAACCCTAGGAAGGTTGGGGAGGTCCTGGCAAAAGTGGATGGCACATTCTATAGGAAGAATTATTTTTGAAAAGAATTATTTAAAGAGCTGTGGCAGGGGTAGGAAAGCCACAGCTTCCTTGAACCTGGAAGCGTGGTCTTTTGCTACCCACAGGCAGAAGGGAGACATGGCCACACCCACAGGAGGAGCACCCCAGAAAGGCTGAGACTGATAACTTTTGACAGTTTCTGTCTCTTCACAGAGTGGAAGTCCTGTCGTTTCCTGTGTCTGAGCTCCTCTATAGCTAATCAGAACAGGAAATTAAAAGGAAATCTGTAATCTTAGCTAGCTCTTTGTGACTATAACAAATACCCAAGGCAATCAATATGTCAAGAGAAAAGGCTTAATTTTTTTGTTCCTACTTATAGATGCCCCAAGTCTGTGATCACTTAGACCCACTGTTTATGGCCTGTGGTGAGACAGCATGCCATGGCCAAGGGATGTGTGGAGGACCAAACTCCCAACAAGGAAGGGAAAGGGGAACGGAGTCTTGCTGTCCCCTCCAAAGGGACAGTGACTCAGAGATCTCCCACTGGGCCCTATCTCCACAATGGTCCATCACTTTCTAATAGTGCCACACCTGGGACCAAGTCTTTAGCAATGGGCCTTGGGGGGAGGGACACTTAAGATCCAAACTTGTAGCTGAGGCTGCTTCGTTAATCTGTCTTCTGACATAGAGTGAGTAAGAGTGGATTTAGAGGAACAAAAGATACCTCCTCCCTTCCTCCTCAGGGGAACAGCTGGTGTGCCTATGAGGAAAATGCCCAAACATGCAAAACGAGACCTGTGTTTTCAGGGCACTTGCCTACCCCTTTGGCCAATCTCTGGACTTCTTTGTAGAGTCTTGATTTAGACCGATGGGGACTTTATTTTTTTGGATAAAGAACCTTGAGTCTGTGGACTGCTTTACATCTGGAACAGCTGAGTGAATAAATGGCCAGCCAGCCACTGCAGTATTTCTTTCCCTGTTCTAACACAACAAAGGAGTAAAAAAGCAAGAAGGAGAAAGGATCAAGGGAAGGAGACTACAGCCCTAAAGTCTTTTAAGAACTATTTTAAATGATGGTTATCTAAAGGAGATTTATGCCTAGAATTTACAAGGTTAACAAAATCACCCATGGGAAGGAAAAGGGAAAAATTTTCAGCTCATGGCGTCTCTTCTGTTTGCTCAGGTAAAGGAGAGGTGAGCTGTTGGGCAGACATTGTGAGGATCTTGCTGTAAATACTACATTGCCTTTCCCCATAAACGCTTTGAAAAGTTTTCTCTCTTTAAGATAATTGGCACTTGCTCCGAGAAAGAGGAATTCACAGCCCATGGCTTTAGTATAAATGTAATAAAATCATGCAGCGTTTTGGGTACAAGCATGCACCGTCCTGCTGAACATGATGACAATGTCTGTTTCTGCTCAGAAGCTATAGAAAGAAAGCCGGGAAGCCTCTAGCTTCGGACAGTATGATCCAATAATTCCGCAAGACCGTTAGCGTCTCCGAGCATTCTATGATGAACATAAGTCCACGTACATGTTAGATACTTGCGTAGCCGTGTGGAAGGGACAATGAGGAGGACGCAGGCTGCTTGTTTATTCTGGGCCTACATTCTCATTTGAGTCTGGAGCAGGATGGTGCTTCATGGAGTCTTGGGCCAGCCTCCGACGCCTGTCTGCTTCATTTGTACAGATTCTGGTTTTGGTTGCCCTGGGTGTTTGAGATGGGAGTGTGGACCTTGAGAAAAGGATAAGTCTCCTATGAATGAAGCACACCAGTGCTGGGTCCATGAGGGATTGCTACCATTGTTTCCCATTTCTACATCAGCTGGCTCCAGGATGGAACCCACTGGGTCTGAGTTTCACCAAGTTCTTGTCTTAGTCTGCTTTGAAACTAAGGGGAAGTGGCTTCCACACTAGCTGCCCTCCCTGGAGTCTAAATGGTGTGACAGCTCCAGATTCCGCCAAGTGCAACCGAGAACCGGGTCCAACACACCTGCATCAATTGCCCTTTGACTTATAGCCTATAGGTCCGTGTAGTTCTATACATAGGAGATTCCCCAGGAAGTGAGGCAGGAGTAGAGGAGAGGGGCACCAATGTAGAAGTTTTCAAATTCTTTCTGAAGATTGGAGTGTAGCTAGAGTTTTCCTGCCTGGCCCACAGTCAGGACAAATCTCTCTCACCTGCCAGTCCCACAGCCGCTCAGACCCGACCAAGTAAACACAGAGACTTATGTTGGTTACAAACTGTATGGCCGTGGCAAGCTTCTTGCTAACTCTTCTTACAGCTTAAATTAATCCATTTCTATAAATCTATACCCTGCCACGCGGCTTGTGGCTTACTGGCATCTTCACATGCTGTTTGTCATCGTGGCGGCTGGCAGTGTCTCTGACTCAGCCTTCCACTTCCCAGCTTTATTCTTCTCCTTGTCCCGCCTATACTTCCTGCCTGGCCACTGGCCAATCAGTGATTTATTTATTGACCAATCAGCAACACACTTGACATACAGACAATCCATCCCACAGCACTGGAGTTACAAAGAAACTTTGAAACAACTTCATGTTCACCATTTGCTGTTCCTTGTCCCACACCGCGACAGTATTTTTAGTCTTCCACAGAGCTCCTCCTTCCTCCACAGCCACCTCCCTTAGTGACAGAACTGCTCTGAGGATGTCACTGGCTTTGAGCAGGACAAGGAATGACAAGATCTGCATCCCTGCTCTCTTGGGCTTGCTTCTCTTCCCATTCCTCAGGGAAGGCATGCTCATCTGACTTCCTGCACCCTTCCTATGCAGACGGGAGCCCACAGGAGCTGGACTGGCGCTCTTCAGAGAACCTCGTGATGGGTCCCAGGACTGCCGTGCACTCTGCTTGAGAACCCGAGGAGGTTAAGGAGGGGAGAATGGGAAAAGAAGAGGGCCTGCTGACAAGTTTGTCAAAAGAGGGAATTGGGCTCAGAAACTTAGTGTCTGCAATCCTTAGATCTCAAAGGAAGAGAGAGAGCGAGGCTGTTGTAATTGAATTGGCTGACATTTCTCTTTATTAAAAACGTATGAAGCCTTGCAGAAAAAGTACCAATAAAAACTCAGGGTTTTTTTTCTTAGTTACTTACTTTCAGCAGTTTGTATCCAGACTGTGAAGTCGAAGGTTTAATTCTTTATTTATTTTTGGGACAGGAAAATACCCCTTATTTCTTCAGCAGGTGAAACTACTTGCTAAAGTGGTTTTTTAAATATCAGTATCCACACAGATATGCCCACATCCTCTTAGAGGTGTACACCGCACACACACTGTGTTGTGTAGACGTGTGCTGCGCTTTGCTCTTCAGTAGGGTGGAAGGAGGAAGGGGGGTTAAGGATGTCTCCTCCTCACTGGGCTGAGCTGAAGTGACCCCCCTGTGCCCTCACCAGCCCAGCTGTTGCCTAGCACCAGTGCCGGATCCCAGTGCAGGCATGTTTTCCCGACTCTCCTGCGTGCGCACTCCTGTGTTGTGGCCTACAGGGAGTGTTACTCAGGGAAGGCCAGGCACGGCTGATCCGCCTGGACTTGAAACTGCCTTCCTTTCATCTTATTAAAATTAAGCCATTAACTGCCTTTAATGTGGAGGTTTTGTGGCTTAATTTTCTTTGGTGGCATCCATTAAAAACAGGGGTGGGTAGCACAACTGATTGGCAGCATCTTCAGACATTTAGTATGTATTATTAATATTCACATGTATTATTAATATTCCCTACCTGCACCGAGAGCTGTCATGGTCTAGTCTGAGTTATTCCCTGTGCCATAATGAAGCCATGTTTTTTTTCCTGATTACCTGAAATCCAGGTGGGGCTGAAGCATGGCTCAGAGCATCTGGAAGTGTCTTAAACTGACTTTTCATTTCCCAGACCTTTTAAAAGCTGCCCTACAGTCTTGTAACAGCATATACTGTGTTTATCCTGCTAACATGCAATTGTCATCACACATGCTGATTTTAATGAGGTGAAAAACCCGGAGTCCTGTGATGACACCCCCCAGACCCAGTTTACTTATACACCAGTGGGAACTTTTACTGCATGCCTAGAATATGCACAGCACCATGCTAGGCTCTGAGTGAGGGATGCAAGCCGGCCCTGGCTTTTTAAGAGCTCAAGATTTTACAGAGTAGAAGAAAAAATGCACAATCGAGTGGATGCCAGGGTGTAGTTTATGGATGTGATAGATGAGTGCCACCAGAGGGAATTCCGTGAGCACGGAAATCAACCAGGTGGCCTAGTAGATTATAGTGTCTATCTGTGTCTGTGTGGTGTGTGTATGCACTGGGGAAAAGGCCTTTTCACAGAAAACATGGGGTAAGACTGAGGTTTTCGAGAACAATAGAGTTCGGACGAACTGTCCCAGGCTACACACTTGGATTCTTCAGACTTAATCGTGGTGGGCCTGATGGACCTGGCATTGTCAGCCAGGCTTAGACCGGAGGGTAGGAGGTATTCCTGGAGGATCTTAAGTTTGGAGGACCTTGCAGGGTTGATATTTGGGTAAAGGAGAGATGAGCTAGGATGCTGGAATGACCAAGCTTGGCTCTGCTGAGCATCCAGGTCAGGTGGACATGGAAAGAAAGCCCCAGATTTAAGCTGCAAAGAATCGGCCAGTTAGTGCTTGGAAAAGCCACTGTGGTCTGAAGCCTGCCACTGTGACTCCTGCTTCCTCTTTATCTCCCGAAGGACGAGATGGCCATCTTGCTATGCTGTATAATTTCCTGCCTATCTGTACATAAGTTGAAATCTTCTCTATGGAGTTTTCAGATTCTAATTTCCTTGTGACTTCCAAACACAGTTTCTGTCTGTCTGTCTCTCTCTTCTCTTAAATATATGATATATTTTGCAAATATAATATATATATAGATTTGATGACTGGCTCAGGAATTTTAAGCTAGACTTGCGCCTGCTCAGTTGGAAGGAAGGGAGGTGTTGGGCAGTGGTTGTGAGCTAGTTTAGCATGCATGAGGGACTCAGTTACAGCTCCTTCTTTGCAAAAGGAAAAAGAAAAAAGAAAGAAAGGAAGAAAGAAGAAAAGAAGAAAGGGCAGAGCCCTTATATTGTTTTCTAAATGTATTGTTCAGGTCAGGACATAGAAAAAGAATCAGTAAATTAAGACTATTCCACTTTTCATTGTTAATTTTTTTATAATTTTTTTATTTTATAATTTAATTTAATTTTACAGATCAGCCATGGATTCCCTTGTCCTCCCCCCTCCCCCTCTCCCCCACCTTCCCCCCAGCGCACCCCCCATTCCCATCTCCTTCAGGGCAAAGACTCCCCTGGGGATTGAGTTCAACCTGGTAGATTCAGTCCAGGCAGGTCCAGTCCCCTCCTCCCAGACTGAGCAAAGTGTCCCTGCATAAGCCCCCAGTTCCAAACAGCCAGCCCATGCACTGAGGACAGGTCCTGGTCCCACTTCCTGGATGCCTCACAAACAGATCAAGCTAATCAACTGTCTCACTTATCCAGAGGGCCTGATCCAGTTGGGGGCTCCTCAGCTATTGATTCATAGTTCATGTGTTTCCATTCGTTTGGCTACTTGTCCCTGTGCTTTTTCCAACCTTGGTCTCAACAATTCTCGCTCATACAAACCCTCCTCTTTCTCACCAATTGGACTCCTGGAGCTCCACCTGGGGCCTAGCCATGGATCTCTGCATCCAGTTCCCTCAGTCATTGGCTGAAGTTTCTAACACAACAATTAGGGTGTTTGGCCATCCTATCACCAGAGTAGGTCAGTTCAGGCTTTCTCTCGACCATTGCCAGTAGTCTATTGTGGAGGTATCTTTGTGGATTTCTGTGGACCTCTCTAGCACTTTGCTTCTTCCTATTCTCATGTGGTCTTCATTTATCATGGTCTCTTATTTCTTGTTCTCCCTCTCTGTTCTTGATCCAGCTGGGATCTCCCACTCTCCTAAGCTCTCTTTCCCTCAAACCTTGCCCTTCATTACCCCCAATCACATCCAGGTTGTTCATATAGATCTCATCCATTTCTCTGTCATTGGTGATCCCTGTGTCTTTCTTAGGGTCCTGTTTTCTAGGTAGCCTCCCTGGAGTTGTGAGTAGCAGTCTAGTCATCTTTGTTTTACATCTAGTATCCTCCTATGAGTGAGTACATACCATGTTTGTCTTTCTGAGTCTGGGTTACCTCACTCAGGATGATTTTTTCTAGATCCATCCATTTGCCTGCAAACCTCATGATGTCGTTGTTTTTCATTGCTGAGTAGTATTCCATTGTGTATATGTACCACATTTTATTTATCCATTCTTCAGTTGAAGGGCATCTAGGTTGTTTCCAGGTTCTGGCTATTATAAACAATGCTGATATGAGCATAGCTGAGCAAGTGCCCTTGTGGTATGATTGAGCATTCCTTGGGTATATGTCCAAGAGTGGTATAGCTGGGGCTTGGGGGAGATTGATTCCCAATTTTCTAAGAAAACGCCATATTGATTTCCAAATGGTTGTACAAGCTTGCATTATGTGTGTACATGTGTTGCACGTTGTGTGTGTGTGGGTGCACACACATGTGGATACAGAAGCACGTATGTTCACATGTGTGTGGAGGCTAGAAGCAATCTCGGTCATTCCTTAGGTGCCAAGCAGCTTTTTATTTTTTGAGACAGAGTCTCTCACTGGCCTGGAACTTGCCAAGTAGCCTTGTCCGGGTGGTGATGGAGCCCCACACATTCTCCCTGCATTCCCTTCCTCAGTGCTGGGATTACAGGTGCACACACACACCACACCCAGTGTTTCTATTATTTTATTTTTATCTATTCTTGTAAATTTTTATTCATCATTTGTGTGTGTGGCGGTCAGGCTTGCCATGGTGTGGAAGTCAAAGGACAACCTTCGGGGAATCCATTCTCTCCTTTCTCTTTTATGTGGATTCTAGGGGTTGGACTCAGATATTTAGGTTCACACAGCAAGTGCCTTTATCCAGCCATCGCCCCAGCCCCTGACTGTCATTTTAAACTCTTGATTGGCAGTGGGCACCTAGGAAGGAATAAAGTCAAGTCAAAAGAGGCAGTTATGTTGACAAATATTATTACAGTGTTTTCAATGTATGTTTTGTTAACATGAGTTTTATTTTCCTGTACTGAAATACATTCTATCAAGGAATGAAAGCCTGTATTTATTAGTGACTTCCTGTCTTGACAGCCCCCCCTTTTTGCCTCAGCGGTGTGGGGGCTTTTATCTCTGTATATGTAATATTCACATTGATTAATTAATTGATTAGACAAGTGTTTATTGAGCCCGTGCCTCTGTGTTTGGCATGATTCCAAGTGCTGGAGTGCAGGGGAACATGAACAAGCCCCGTGCTCTCATAGATCTTGCCCTGTGAAAGCGGGAGACAGACAGTAAACACACCAGAGAGCCCCCGACATGTAGAAAGCTGTGGTGGGACCAACCTTGCAAAGATATGTAGGGAGAGGGTTGCAGGCCCGTCTCTACTCCTGTAAGATGTCCAGTGGTGACCAGCGCTCTGCCTGCGGAGGGGCTCATGGTGCCCACATTAAGTAAACTGATGGCTGGCTGGATGCCTATGCAGTCCTGCTGGTAAAGCCTTTGCCAGCAGACTGTTGGCTCTTACAGCCTTATCACGCTATCAGTATTGATTATATATACATGCGGCGTTTTCCTTTCAAAATGCTTGATAAATAAGCAAGTGGCTGCTGTAGGTGACCTTTTTTCTCTGATGCCCTTTTATCCTCTTGCCTCAGATAAGGCAGCTGCCAATTTCCCTTTCAAGATGATAGCGCTTCCAGGAGTGTCCCCCTGGACCCCTGTGCAGGCCTTCCATACTCGGCAGGTATTGTTGCTTAGGTGTCTGTTTCTTTGTCTAAGTGAAACCTCCTCCATGGGAACGCAGAAAGCTATAATGCCTCCCTGATGTGGCCAAATGGGACACACATAAGAACGATCTGCTGTGAAATGGAAGTCACCATGCCTGGCCATTTGTGTTCTGTGTGTGTGAGTGGTGTGTGGCTCCCTTGGGCTCTTGCTGTCACCCTGACTTGATTTACCCTTTGTTTAGGGAAAATGACCAATTACAGATGGTGGGAGGACGTTGGCAAGCCCGTGTGTTCAAGACTTGCGGAGAAATGCAGAGGGGACAGAGGGGACAGAGTCCTCTGAGGGAGAAGCTGTAATCACGTGGTCTCCAGGGTGCAAGTGGTCGGCCTTTATCCGCCTGTCTCGTTGTTCTTGTTGATTGGGAACGGGGGTGTGTTTTGGTGCTGGGGATTGGAACCCAGGGCCTTATGCATGTATGTTAGTTGCTTTTCTCATTGCTGTGACAGAAGACTGGACAGAAACAATTTGAGCAAAAAGGTCTTCTTCTGTGTCACGGTTTGAAGGTGTAGTCAGTCATGGTGAGGAAGTCATGGCTACTAGAGCTTGCGGTGGCTGATCACATGGCAGCCACAGTCAGGAAGCAGTAGGCGATGAACGCTGAGGTTCATCTCCCTTGTTCCTTTTTATTTGGTTTAGCACCCCCGTGGAATGGTACCAGCCACAGTTAGTGCGGATGTCTCCACCTCAATGAACCTAGTCTATAGACTTGCTCACACACGTGTCCAGAGGTTTGTCTCCAAGGTGATTCTCGATCTTATCAAGTTGACAGTCACTATTACCCACCACAGCCTGTTAAACACATGATCTACCACAAAGCCACATGGCACCCCCTTCCTGAACTCTTTCCTATTAGGTGCAAAATCCATTTGTTTGGAAGGATCAGCATGGAGTGGTTTGTGATGTGTGTTTCATGCTCTTTAAAGGGTGTTTTAGATTTGCCTAAAAGGTTAACTATTTCAAAATCTTGCCATAGCACATGTGGATTTATAACTGGTGCTTGTCATTGCCACTTGGGTGACTTAGTGGTGTTCCTGGTGTGGTGACAGTGTGATACACTGTGATGCAGCCAGGAGCCAGCACTGTGTTATTTGGACATCTTAGCTACTATAGTGGTGGAGCACATACAGCCTCTTTTCTTTATAGACTGTCACGTCTTGACTGTTTTGTTATAGCAACTGGAAATGGACCGAGACTGGCCACCTCTGCCTCAGCTACCTGGACTAGCTGCCCATTCCTGATGCACAGGAATGACATTTTACTTGTACATGTGTTCTGGCCCCAGCTCTGCTGAGGGAACCTCAGTTGGTGAATATGTGAGAAAGAAATTACTGGGCACTGTTGTTTACAATGAGGGCAGTTGGTAGCTCTCTCAAAGGCAGGTAAAAAAGTCATTGTGTTGGTAGGGCTAACACCAATGAGGGGAACTGGAAGAAATACTTACAAATCATATATCTGAAAAGCATTCAATGTCTAGAGTTCAAAACTATACTTATAACTAACTCAGTAACACAACCCAATTACAAATAGGTGGAGGATTTTACTAAGTAATTTTCCAAAGACATATAAATGGCCAGTAACCACACAAAAAGATATTCAGCCTCACTTTTCATATAGGAAATACAAATCAATACAATGATTGGATGGCACTTTAACCCACAGGGATGGCTACAATAGAAAGACAATGTTTTGAGGCATTTGAGTGTTAGCAAGGGTGTGGAGAAATCGGAACAATTGTTTATTATTGATAGGAACGTAAAGTGAAGTGTTCCCTGTGGAAAACGGAA
This sequence comes from Peromyscus eremicus, assembly GCF_949786415.1. Classification (NCBI taxonomy): domain Eukaryota; kingdom Metazoa; phylum Chordata; class Mammalia; order Rodentia; family Cricetidae; genus Peromyscus; species Peromyscus eremicus. The sequence continues at coordinate 16,922,447 of NC_081431.1, read as the reverse complement.
CCATGCTTCTTCAAACAATTTAAAACAGAGCTCCCGAGTGACCTAGCAATGCCCTGTAAAATATGTTCTCAAGGGCAATGACAATATATGCCCCACAATGACCTGTACATGCATGTTCACAGTAGTGTTATTAATAGCCAAAGTGTAGAAGCAACGTGAGTGTCTGCCATCTGTAAAATGGGTCATTAGACTGTATGTTCACACAGTGGAATGTTTTTCAGTATGAAAAGGAGTGAGACACCAATGCATGCTACAACATGGGTGAATCCTGGAAATACTTTGGTAGATGAAACAAGGCAGATGTGAAGGGCTGCTTGCTCATGCTGTGTGGTTCCACTCATACGATAGGTAGGCTCTGAGCAGGGAATTCTTGAGAGAAAGGTACATCAGTGACTGCCTTAGAACTGGAAGTGTGTGTGTGTGTGTGTGTGTGTGTGTGTGTGTGTGTGTGTATGTGTAGCAATAATGAAGGAAATAAAGAGTGTGAAATTGATAGAAAGTGAGGCATGGGGTGCATGGGAATGGTTAGAAGGAGGAAAGGGAATGTGGGAAATGATGTGATTATATTTTAATATCAAAGAATAAATATTTTAAAAATTATTCAGGTCTAGGGGGTAGCCCAGTTGATAAAATGGTGGCACACATTTGTAATCCCAGTGCTGGGAAGGTAGACAGGAGTCTCTAGACAGCCACCCTAGGTGTATCAGCAATCTCCATGACAATGAGAGACCCTGTCTTAAAAAACAAGGTAGATGGTTCCTGGGGGATGATACAAGAGGTCAATCTGTAGCCTTCATGCATGTGTATAGACACACACACACACACACACACACACACACACACACACACACCCCACATTGAATAAATTAATAAACAAAGGAATAAATAAATGAAAAAATTTAAACAGGCTCATGGTTTATATGAAACAAACTATAAAACCGGCTCATTTTCAACACTGTTTTTCAATTATCCGGGGCTAACAATTAGAGGTTTTCTTCCCTCCCTCCCTCTCTCTCCTCTTTCCTTCCTTGTCTTCTTTTTTGTGTTTCTGAGGATGGAACCCGGACCTTGCGAGCACCGTGCAGCTGAGCCGTAGCCAAGCCCAGGATGTGTGGTTCTGCCTGTTACCCTCTCCTCTCACTCCCCCATTTCCTAAAGAAAAGAAAATATCGTTGTCTCTGAATCCGTAGGTTTTATACCCAAAGATTCAGCCAATTGTGGGTGAAAATCTCCAGAAGAACTTGGGTTTGTGCCGATGGTGACAGACTGTTAGTCTTGCCTGTCATTACTTCCCTGAGCAGTGCTGAATGCTGACTATTTACATAGCACTTACACTGGATTAGGGGTGTAGCTAAGCTGGGGATTATTTACAGTACACAGGATACACAGGTTGCATGCAAACACTGTCATTTTATATGAAGGACTTGAGCATCACTGCTGGTAGTGTGCTGTGTCCATGGGGGTGACCCACTCTCATGTGGACAGCAAGAGGTCACTTTGTTCTAAATATTCACTCAGAAGGCACATAGGCGCATTCACAAAGCTAAAGACACAGAAATCAGTTCTTGATTCAAAAAATATTTTTCAAGTATTCATTGTACTGCATACTGCTAGAGCATCTGGACACATAAACTGCTTTGCTCAAGGGGCGCAGATTCTAATGTGGGGGTGGGATAGGGAGAGATGGCTACGGACTGCACACCTCAAACACAATGAGTATGCCAATTATGTGGTAGATTGAAGATGATAAATTAAATAATATGGAAGAAAAAAATGCAAGTGTTCAGGCCTATGTACAAGTTTGATTTCCCCAAAGACAGAGGCAGGGATGGGTTTCTGGACCTTTCTGAGGAGGCCTGGTGTGGTGGTTAAGGGAAGAGCGACCAGGAAGCCATGGTGACTAGAAAAGAGGCTGAGGAAATGGTGGGAAGAAACAGAGTCCCCCAGCCTCAGGAGGCTTGGACTGTGCAAGGCCAGGAGGCTACCTAAGGGCCACAGGTGGGGAGAAGCTCAGGGAGAGAAGTGTTTCCTGCACTGTAGCTCAAATTCCAATTGGTCTTAATAATAAAAACTGAGAGTCAGATATCGGGGTGAAGTTGAAAGATCACAGAGAGACAAAGGAGCAAGCCACAGCCACCTCTTACCTCGCCTGCTCCTCAGCCTGAAAAGAGGCTGAGCTCCTGTTTCCTTCAGCCTTATGTTCCTCTCTCTGCCCAGCCATATCACTTCCTGTTTCCACCTCCCCAGTGCTGGGATTAAAGGCATGTGCCTCCCAAGTACTGGGATCAAAGGCATGAGATCCCAAGTGCTGGGATTAAAGGTGTGTGCCACCACTGCCTGGCTTCTATGATTAACTAGTGGCTAGCTCCACACTCTGATCTCCAGGCAAGCTTTAGTTTTTAGAGCACAAACAAAACATCACCACATTGCACAAGTGTAATGACCCGTGTTTTATCTCTAGAACCTATGTAAAAGGCAGGGCATGGTAGTGCACACTTCTAATAACAGCACAGGGGAGGCAGAGACGTGAGAACCCCTGGGGTTCCCTGAGCTCAGCCTAATCAGTGAGCTATGGACCTTGTGAGAAACACTTTCTCAAAACCAACAACAACAAAGAACAAAAAAAAAAAAAAGAGAAGAAAGAAAAAAGAAAAACAAGGTGGAGGTCTCCAAAGGAACACCAATGGGGGTCAAATTCTGTCCTCCACACATATGCTCAGACCGCGTAGAAGCAGTATACGTGTGGAGGGTGTCAGATTTGGGACATATTTTAAAGACAACCGGGAGAATTTCTGCTTATTGGAGTAAGTGGAGTAAGAGGGTAGCCTTAGCTGTCATTTACTTTGGCTCCATCTGCTAGAAGAATGGGGCAGCCATGGAGTGGGGTGAGAGAGGCACACACGAGGGTCAGGAGTTCTGCTCACATGGACTAAGGTTAAGATGGTCAGCAGACGTCCATGGGGAGATGACAGGCAGGTGGATAAATGGGTCTGGAGTTCAGGAAGTTGTCTGGGCTGCTAATATAAATTTGGGGATCGTTGGCATGTTGATGGTTTTTAGAACCACGAGGTGGAATAGTCACTGAGTTCCCATTTGTTTTAAGGGGACAAAACAGCTTGCATGTGGATGGAGTGCTAGCTTTTCCTCCATCCTGAGTTCTAGCAATGACCTCATGCTGTAACTGAAAACATGCATTAGAGATAAAGTTCTCTCTAGAGAATGTGGATTTCAACATGGTTAAAATACTGGCCCTCAGGGCATAAATTAGAGGAACTCATTCATTAATATCTCAAGGCTATGCATCAATATTGGATTTAGTATCTCATGATGTTTTCTAACTGCTCTCTGCTTCCACACACACCTCAGCTTGTGATCAGTGTACAAAGGAACAGGAATCATATTTGATTTTGGTATCAGCAAAAAGAGCAGGAGCCTCACCTACCATTAGTAAGACGTGACTTCCTAATACCAGAAGTAGTGTGGCAGTTGAGGGTCGAGAGGGAAAGAAAAAGATCTGTTATGAATAAAGAAATAGTAATAAAATAATGAATGAAGAAAAGTAATAGTCAGAGACGAAAGAGGGCATCCTGGGGAGATGGTGCAGTAGGTAAGGGGCATTGAGGGCCTGCATCTGGTCCCCAGCACTCACCTGTGAAGAGCTGGGTGCAGTGGTACACATCTGTAACCCCAGGGCTGGTGGAGGAAGGGGAGGATGGAGCCTGGCAGCCAGCCCAGCTGAATTGCTGAGCTCCAGGTTCAGTGGGAGACCTTATCTCAAAATGTAAGGTGGAGAGTGACCAAGGGGGCCAGCACATATTGGACTACAACCTCAACACTCCTACACTCCCACATGAACATGTACATACAACACCTTCAAAGACAAGAGGAGCCTGGCTGGCCCAGAGACTGTCAGGTAGGAATAACTGAAGATGCGAGAGGGCTTAGCCCAAGGAAGACTTGAGAAGTATCAGTTATATGATGCTCTATCAGGTGTGTCCAAGCTGTGACCTGTGGACCCCATGGGACCCATGGTAGCTGTGAACATCGCTCAACACAAGGTTGTAAACTTACTTAGAGCAGTATGAGGTGGGGTGCTTTTATTTTTGCATTTTTAAACTCAGTTTCACAATTATTGAGCATGAACTCACATACAACCAAGAGCGGTAGCATGCATTTCTAATCCCAGCATGCCCATGGGAAGATTAGGGTGGAAATAGGCAGGTCATGGGCCAGCTGCCCTGGTCCACCAAGAGGCAAACACTACAGACCCTGTTGAAAAGGTGGAAGGTAAGAACCCAGATCCAAGATTATCCTCTGATTCCCCACATGCATTGTGGCACATGCACACCTGCACACACACACACACACACACACACACACACACACACACACACTCAAAAGAATCAGGCCAGCACAGCAGGTTTAGGCACAGAGAACCGACCGTCCTGATCCATCCCGATGACCTTTCTCTTAGCGGCTTTGTGATCCTCGACAAGATCTGCAGCTAGAGGACGTCAGCAGTAGACCAGGCCAGGCTTTGGCTTTGACTGTGTCTTTACAGAGAGGAGATGGGCTTCTGGCAGACTTTCAGGGCTGTCTTTAGCTCTGCCATACAAATGGGTATTCATTCCTGAAAGGTCCACACTCCAGTGTGCTGTCTAACCAGCACGGGTCCTGCTTGTGCTAATGCTCTCCAGGAGTTGGAGCTGGGAAAGCTGCTAGACACGCAGAAATGCTGCTGGCTTTGCAGAAAACAAGCAAACAACCCCCCCCCCCCAACACCACATTGTGTCTTTGAGTGGGTCTTGGTTCCGCAGAGGATGTTGGAGTATTTATCTTACGTGTTCCAAGTCTTAAAGTAGTTTACTCCTAACTTTTAGGAAGCTTAAGAAGAAAGAGGGAAGGATTTAAAGTTTGGCTACAAACCCAGGGGACGTTTAAATTCGCTCAGTGAAAGGCCCTGGAGACCAACGGGTCCAGTGCTGTCATTTTGTAGAAAATGGGACCAATGCCCCAGCTGGTGGCTCACTCAGGACCAGTGACCTACAGCAGACCTTTCCTTCGCCTTCTCTCCACAGTGCTGTCTCTGTCCACAGCTTCACTGTTGGCTTCAGTGACTTCCAGCACAGGAGTTTCAGCATGCTCCAGGTACGGTGCTGGCTCCACTGTGCGCATGCTTCTGCTTATTTAAAATGTTGCAGTTCACATGCCTGGGACTTCATTTCCTGCTCTGCTTCTTGTTCTCACCCTTTTGATCTGAATGAAGTTATGGAAAATCTCTGATCCTGTTTCTCTTTCCTTAAAAAAAAAAATAGCTAGGCAGTGTGGCTCATGCTTTTAATTCTAGCACTTAGGAGGCAGAGGCAGGCGGATCTCTGAGTTTGGATCTCTGAGTCTGAGGCTAGCCTGGTCTACAAAGTGAGTTCCAGGACAGCCAAGACTATACAGAGAAACCCTGTCTTGAAAATAAAAATTAAAATAAAATAAATAAATAAATAAATAAATATATAAATAAATAAAATAAAATAAAAAAGTATAAAGGGGGCAGACTCAGCCTCTTAATTTCCCACAATTATCATGAGCCTTATTACAGGAAATGTGAAAATAATATTATTTTTGGTGATAATGTGGAAATGTATATTTTGATAATTAGAGCTGAGAAGAGAGCACTCTTAAGTTCCACATATCAAAATAAAGAGGTTAGCTGAGTGTGGAGGGAAAAACCTCAGGGAATAAAGCCCTTGCCTTGCAAGTGTAAGGACCAGAGTTCAGATCCCCAGATCCTATGCAAATCCAAACGTGGTCGTGGGCGTCTGTAATCCCAGCAGACCTACAGAGAGATTAGAGTTGAGATAGGAAGCATGTGTACCAGCCACCCAGCATCTAACCTTGTCTCAAAAAGGCAGAAGTTCAGAACTTATACCCAGCATTCTCCTCTAACCTCTACGTGCACACAACGGCATGTGTGCACCTGTGTTCACGTACATATAAACACACATGCACCCATCTTATACACAAAAATTATTAAAACAAAAAACAAAGCAGAGAAGCACCTGAAAAATGAGACCTGAGGTAATCTCCTGACCTCCACATGGATGCTCTGGCATGCTCACACTTGAACACGCAAACATTCACAGATGAACAGGTACACACACACACACACACACACACACACACACACACACACCCTTGAAAAAGAAATTAGCTAAGATGGCAGACTGAAATGACCTCTGCCCCTGTGCAAGGAGATGGCATTCATGAATTATTCCTAGAGGGACCTGAATGTCTCTCAGGACTAAGAGGGGGTTCCTCTGCATCATGCAGATAAATAAGGAACTGTGATGCCAGTACTCATCAGCGAACAGCAGAACTCATTTTTTTTTTCTGTTCAGCAGTGGGAAAAATACGTAACAGTTTTTCTTAAACTAAAACCACAAAATACAATCAAAAGGGCACCTGTCTGTGCTATCTTTGGAATATTTCTCCCTTGGGAAGGAGTATCCGTTAGAGCCAGTGCTCCACCACATGGCTTTTCTCTTCTTTCCTGCTGTATGGATCTCTCCATGAGCAGCGGCTGGCAGGGCCATCTTTGCCCACAGCACCAGCCTGACTGGCACAGGAGTCATTTCATGTTCTGTTCCCATGTTTCAGTCAATCTGTCTAGAGAACAGTGGCACTCTGGAAACACTCAAATGCTCACACGTCACATAAAAGGACGAAGTACAATTCCAGGCTTCTGTGTTTGAACTATTCCCCTCCTCTCCCTCCTCTACCCGCTTCCCCATCCACCTCCCCCCACCCCCTGGAAAGCGGCACTGCCACTGGGGCCCCACTGTTGCGAGCCCCTCAGTGAGGTGGGAATCACAGCTGATTTCCAGAAAGACTCCTGCATCTGTCCCGACCCTGCAGAGACCTGTGTGCTGACCATTGGTTCCCCAGACCTTTGATCTTCACATGAAACGAATGCTGAACTGAATCTGTCTTTCCCTGGGACGTCAGACTGCCTGTCCACTCCCTACAGAGACAAGGACAAGATCTTGCAACAAGTGAGGACAGATGTGACTGAGTACCAATTATTGTCTTAAGAGGTGAATACAAATGTCATCATTATTGAGTGCTGAGATTTATTTCTTCCTGAATTCCCAAGAGCCTCTGGACTGGAATCTGGCCTGCAGACCTTGACAAATGGCCTCTGCTAGTCGGAGCAGGCTCTGGTTGGATGTGTCATCACGTGACCATCTCCCTTCTCCCTGGTGCCACAGCAGCATCTGACCAAATGGAGCTCTTCGGGGAACCATGTGTGTTTTTGACATTCTTGCCAGTGGGGAGAGAGAGAGAGAAAGGGAAGAGAGGAGAGAGGAAAGGGGAGAGGAGAGATAGAAAGAGAGAGAGAGAGAGAGAGAGAGAGAGAGAGAGAGAGAGAGACAGAGACAGAGACAGAGAGAGAGACAGAGGGGGGGAGAGCGCAAATGAGTTAGCTCTCTTTGATTTCATGAGTAAGTACACAGAGTGAGAATTGCTAAGCAGGCAATTCAGTGGGGGAAATACTCAGTTTTAAGATAGAACTTTAAGAATTCATCCTTTGACTTAGAGAAGACCTGATGGGGTAGAGGGGGGGTGCTGGATGGACATCCCAAAGGACTTGCTTTACTGGTTGCCTTGGGGACCCAGTTCCTGTATCCCCCACTCGCCTCCTGCTTGACTGGGTGTTCTCATTCACCGGAGCTATGTGTGTGTCAGCGGAAGTGTGTTATGATTCACAGTCCCAGTGGAGCTATGAGTACACACATGGCCTCTGTTGTTGGCATTGCCATACGGGGTGCACAGGGAGGGGAATCATGGGGAACTGTGTAGTTTTTTTGGAATGCCATACTTCATCAGTCTGCAAGCAAAGCTGACCATGTCCCATCCAAGTACAGGAAGCCACAGGGGCGGAGGCTAGGGATCCTGTTCTCACACTCCTGGTTGTAGCTCCCTGGAAAGTGAAGAAGGAGGTTAAGACTCTAGTCCATCTTTCCTCCCTGCCCCCATATCTAGGTCTCAGGGAGCTCCAGGTCTTTGGTGCCTGCTGTTTAATGTCAAATCCGGGAGGCTGGTAAAGAGAAGTCATATCAGATCCGAGCATGATGGAGGCAATAATGAATAACGAACATGCACAGAGTATTTTGTCCCTAGCCAAAGAAGGCTAAAGCAACCCTCTCCTTTGGTCCTCACAGGTCCTAATAGTTACTGTCAGGTACAGGCGCTAAAACGGAGCTTTCTGTGTTATGGGTGTTGTGATTCATGTGTGAAATGTTCTCCACAGACTTACGTGTTTGGACATTTGGTCACCAGCTGGTGTCATTGTTTGGGGGAGATTGTAGAACCTTTAGGAGGCAGGGTCAGGCTGGAGGAAATAGGTCACTAGTGATAGGTCTTATGGGTTATAGCCTACTTCAATGTTCAGCATATTCTCTTTGCTTCCTGATTTCCCATAATATGAGCAAACAGCTACACACTCCTGCCTCCACAGAGCAGCAGCTTCAGCCATTATGCCCTCCCTACCATGACAAACTGGTACCCTCTCCAACCACAAGACAAAGTAAATCCACCCCACCTCCCAAACTGCTTATTGTCAGTCCAACATCGTTTTCTAGTATTATAACAAACACCTGAGATAAATAAATGTATGAAGATTGGTTCACAGTTTTGGAGGATTTGGTCCATGGATGGTTGGTCTCATGGCTTTTAAGATCTGTGATGAGGAAGATCAAGTAGGGAATGTGTGGTGGAAGAAACTGCTTACCTTATGGCAGCCAAGAAACAAAGACGCATTGGCCAGGGTCTCAACATCCCCTTCAAGGGCAAATCTCTAATGACCTAAATTCTTCCCACAAGATCCCACCCCTTCAAGGTTCCGTCACTTCCTGATAGTGCCACAAGCTGGGCACCCACTCATTAGCACTTGGGCCTTTGAGGAACAGTCAAGATATAAGTCCTAACACTTATAGAAGTCAAAAGACTCATCCCGTGTCTCCCAGCTGGAACTACAGTCCAGGTCTGCCTGGCCCAGAAGCTCCTCTTTCCGACCTGGATTACTGTGCCTATGAGTACCACAGTCTTGTGGACACCGATTTTAACCACAGATGCCTATACTTGGTTTGGAGGGCACAGGTGTTGTGGGGGGTGAAGGAATAAGTTTTAAAAGTTATTAACAAGAGAACTAATCTGGGGAGGGTGTGCGTGGTGCTTTGAATGAGAAATGGCTGGCCCTCATGGGCTTGGGTAGTGGGACACTCAGTCCCCAGGTGGCGATGCTTCACGAGGTGAGGCCTTGCTGGAGGTGTGTCACCTGGGGCGGGGCGTTGAGGTTTCATAACCCCACCCCACTCCCAGCTCTCTGTCTCCAGTTTGGGTTTATGGTTGTAGATGTGGTCTCTCAGCTTCCTGCTCTTGCTTCCATGCCGCCCACCGATTGCAGCCATGCTGAGGGTGTAGCTCAGTAGCTGGTGTTTGCTAAGCTCGCACATGGCCCCGGCTTTGATCTTTTCTTCTTCTCCCGGTTTTATTTCTACTTCCACCGCACAGATTTTTTCCCCCTCCTTCCCATCTTCTTTCTCTGAGGTTTTATTTGTGACCTCTCTGCTTCCCCTTCCTTCTCAAGTGTTAATAAATCTTGGATGCATGTTTGTTCATTCATGCTGGCTCTAAATCTTATCTCACCAAAGAAAGAGCTAATGAAATGTCCCAATACACGTCTGTGGTATCTTAGAAATGCAGATAAGGTCCAGAAACTCAAGGGAGCTACACAAGGCTTTTCATGTAAAGTTAGTGGAAGCCTACGGCTCATGAGTCATGTGAAGCATCTCAACCATTGTTAGGCAGACCTCAGAGCCCTGTGAGCAGGCCCGGAGTAAGTCCCTGCATATATTCTAAGGTGACCAGAGACATTGATGCTCTCTAGAGTTCCTGAGATGGATTCCTCTCTGGAATAGTAGACTCATAAATTATAGTGATGGAGAAAATTTTACGGGAAGATGAAACCAATTTGGAGCTTGCTCAGAGACTAAAATTTGGGATTTATTCCAAACGGTAGATTTGGAAATCATTCCAGCAATTTGAAGTCTCTTATATTTTTAAACACCATGGGCCATTAACTCGATTTTTTTTTCTCTTGGGAGAATCTTTCTACAGAGTAAATTTGTGTGAGAGGCCCTGGTGACTGGGGCCCTGGGAGTTATTTTCTTGCCTATATTAAGTATATTAAATATAACAATGAAAAAACAAGTGGACACTTTAGGGTTTTGTTTGTTTTTCCAGTAGGAACCGAGAAATTAACACAGACGTGACTAAGCATCCATTAATAGATAAATGGAAACACAAAATGTGTTGTGAGTAAATAATGAAATATTATTCATCCACTAAGAGGGGGAAAGATCTTACACATGCTCCCACATGGCTGAACCAGGGAGACATTATGCTAAGCAATAAAGGCAGGTATGAGGGATCAAATACAACTTCACTCACGAAGTGCCCAGATTAGGCAAGCCACTGAGATCAAAGTTGGAATGGTGATCTCCAGAGGTTGGAGGTAGAGAGAATATCCCTCTTCTCTATTAGCATTTTTTTTTTTTTAGTACAGAGTTTGAGGTTGCAACAGTGAGAAGGTCTGGGACTTCACAGTGGTGAATGTTGAATAACATTGTGTCTGCATTTAATGCCATTGACTCTCATACTTGAAATTATCAATGGCGAAGTGTGAGATGTGTATGTACTGATACATTTACATATACATCCCATTGAAAGTTAATTTTTAAAAGGCTCCATGTAGGTCTGGGGAGATGCCTCAGTTGGTAAGTGTCTTGCAAGCCGAGGACCTGAATTCAAGCCCCAGAGCCTACGTAAGAAATGGTTGGTGTGGAGGCAATCCCAGCACTGGGGAGGCAGAGACAGGGGGATGCCTGGGGCTGCTGGCCAAGCAGCCTAGCCTACTTGTCAAGTTTAGAATAAAGAAGGTAGACTGACCCTGAAGGTGTGCACTCTCTTACCACATGAATGCTACATGCACAGGACTCTGAGGAAAACACTCTCACTGTTGGAGACCCTGAACTGATGGGTTGGAGACCCTGTGTAGCCATAACTTTGCACCACAGATCCTTAGGGCAAGCTATCACAGTGGTGCCCTGTGTCTCTTCATGTGGGTGGGGCTGACATTTGCTCCATAGCTTCAGTGAACAAATGAAGGAAGGATGCAGATGCCGTCTGGTGATGCTTTGCATCTTGATCAATAGTCAGTTTGTCTGGGTGGAGCATTCTGCTGTACAGTGGCCTTCCCCTGCCGCCGCTACCATTCTGAAATATCCTGGCATTTATGGCAGCCAGCCTCCTTGCAGACAAGACCTGACCTTTCCCAGCAGAACTTCAAGTGATCTCTAGGCACTGGTTTAAATTAGAAAATGGTGCACTTTCTTGGGGGCTAACACAAGAAAGGATAAGAGACGATAGTGCTCGTTTACATCCGTCTGTTTGAAGGCTTCTTTTACAACGCCTTCCCATTTGTTTCTCCCATCCATTCAGGCTCAAACCACACTGTTGAGCATTTTACAAAAACAGTGAAAAACTCCCCACAAAGGTTCTTGTTTTTAAATGAGGGTCACATTTGGAGAAAAGAAAGGATAAAATGAATTTAATGTCAATTTAATGAATCATTTCTAGGGATTAACTTTTGGCAAAGTATTAGACCGAACAGGTAAGTCACAATGAGAGGGAATGGGGGAGAATGTCATATATGGTACTATAGGAATTATTTTCACATAGAACTTTTAATACATATAGTAATGGTATACACACAACATCTGACTGAATGCTCCCAACAGCTCAGCAAGGCAGCCGCCCTTCCTCCAAACTAAGAAGGTGAAGCTTGGCCTATTCTACAGGAAGATGCAGTTTTGAATTCTAGCCAAGCTTGCTTTCTTGTACAATCCCATGTCCCAGAGTCCAAGGGCCTGGGTTTATTACTTACAGCTAGCTCTGGATTGTTAACCTCCATGAATCCTTGTGCCTATAGGGTGACTCTCTAATTGTGGAGAATGGTAGCAGGAGCATTCTGGCCCTCAGAGGAGGTCACCGAGGTAGCTGGCATTATGCCACTGTTTGCGTGCTAGTGGAGATGGTGACCATATCTCATTTTTCTGAAATGACTTGGGGGTTAAATGGATAGCTATCAGAAGATTTAGTGGCTCACACACACCTAAAAAGGACCAGCAATACAGTTTCCATAGTTTAGCTCAGTAATAAATGGAAGGCAGGGCCTTTGCTTGAAAGTGATCAGAGTCAACGTCAATCAAAGAAACAAGCTAATTCTACAGGTTCAGGCTTCCATGATGTGCCTAGTGTTAGCTGGCTTTAACGAGACCTTTTTTTTTTTTTTTTTTTTTTTAAATAGCCTGGCCGTATACCATATCAAATGACCTCATAAGAGGTGACTCATTGAAAAAAAGCAGTTTCTGGTCCCATGGCTTAAACTCTCTCCTTGGACCTACTTCATTTTTGGGATGCTGAGGGTGAAACTCAGGACCTCAAATATAAAAAGCAGGCATGGCACCACTGAGCTAGTTAACCCAGATAGGTAGATCAGTGATAGGTAGGTAGATAGAAAGACAGACAGAAAGATAGATGATAGATAGATGTGACAAATGAGAGATAATAGATGATATAAACAGATGCATAAAAAAGGCAACAGATAGTGGAACAGATGCATAAAAAAGGCAACAGATAGTGGGGTGATGGATGATAGTTATCTGGCTTACTACATAGACACAGTAGCCACATGCTAAGCTGGCGCTCTCCACCGTCCTAGTTGCTTTCTCTATTGCTGTGACAAACACCATGACCAAGGAACTTATGAAAGAGAGAGTTTAATTGGGTTCACAATTTCAGTGCAGTGCGTGGCAGCAGGAACCGCTGAGAGCTCCCGTCTTAACCTGAAGGTAGGAAGGAGAGATAGAGATAGAGATAGATAGAGATAGATAGATAGAGATAGAGATAGAGATAGAGATAGATAGATAGATAGATAGATAGATAGATAGATAGATAGATAGATAGATAGATAGAGAACACTGGGAATGGGGAGAGTCTTTGGAAACCTCAAAGCCCATCCCAGGGACACACCTCCTTCAACAAGGCCACACCCCTTAATCCTTCCCAAACAGTTCTACAACTGGGGACTAAATATTCAAACATATGACCCTATGGGGCCATTCTCAAGCCACCACAACCATGGAGCCATGTGGACAACTCACTGTACTTTTAATTGGGTGTTTGCTTGGTTTTTGCTTTTCAAAGCAAGAAAGCTTCCTCCTGGTGCTTCCTAGTTATCCCCTTGTCACTCTGTTAGCTCTTTTTGACTCAGTTTGCTTTTTCAAGAATCCTCCAAATATAGGGAAAAAAATGAACAGAAGTTTTGTACTCACCTGACAGTTTGGCCAACAACTTTGCCAACAGATGGCTGCACAGATAGGTTCCCAGAAGCTGTGAACATCACCACAGATAGATCCTAACTCCATGAACATCCTCACGTGCTCTGTGTCAGAGGTGAGACCAGAGGGGAAACTGACCAGGGTACTTGTTGCAACCAAGTCTGAGCAACGCCATGCAGGCTGGCTCCTGAAAAGATGACCTTGGGGATAAGTCAGCCCTGCATCTGGGGAGAGGAGAGTCTCCCATTCTGTATTCCTCCTGGAATTAGGTCTGGCCCACGGTGCTGTTCCTGCTCTGCTGTGGCCCATCCTCCTCCACCTCTTAAATGGCTTTCTGTGAACCTAGTGCAGGTCTGGGCTATAGTGGAGACTTACAGAAGAATGCAGCAAGTCAGCTTTAAGGAGATTAGTGTAATTATCCCAGGCTCTGAAGTGCTATTGCATTTGCATTTCAGACACTAAACTCAGAGGGAGACTGGAAGAGGTTAATTCTGTGAGTGGTTAATAATGAGGGACCAGGGATAAGACTAGACTTTTTATGCCTCAGGCTGGGTCTGCAACCTGCTGATGCACAGTATGCTGATGAGATAAAGCTGCCCATCAGGCTATTTGCAAATGACTCAGAGGGCTCACTGCTCCAGCACCCCAAATCCCTTGAAATGGATTCTGTCAATTTGTATGGACAGGAAAGCAAACTCTCACCTTTTAAAAGTCACTCACTGTGAGCTGTGGCACACAGACAGTCCACTTCACATTCTGGCAGCTAGTGCGATTGCGATCTCTGTACTGAGGATCTAGGCATAGGCCACTTACTGATCATTATAAACATGCCTACTTTGATCGTTATAAAAGTGTCTACTTTGTTAGCTTTCTGTTACTGTTACCATTTCTAATGAGAAAGGGTTGATTTTGGCTCACAGTTTTGGAGGCTTCAGTTTGTGAGTGCTTAGTTACTTGATTTCCTTTGAGCTTATGGCAAAGAGCACAAAACCGTTCATCTCACAACCAAGGACTAAAGAAATGAAGAGATCACAGAATCTCACAACCCCCTTCTAGGGTACACCCACAGTGACCTACAGACTCAATCCACTATGCCCTGATAGTACCAAGCTGGGGACTAAGCCTTTAACACATGGGCAAACTCTAGCATCCCTCATGGCTTGACCTAACTTAATGCAATACAGTCTGAGGAAGACTCATGGATCTGTGCATCTATTTCTGTGTGCATGTGTGTGTGTATTTGTATGTGTATGTGTGCAGGTGTGTGCATGCCGTGGCACAGGTGTGGAGTTCAGAGGACAGCAGTTGATGTTGGTCCTCACCTTCCATGTTGCCATTCTTTTTCTTATAGCTGCTTACACCAGGCTGGCTAGCCATGAGCTTCTGGGGATTCTCCCCTGTCTTACATCCTCCCACAGTAGTGCTGGGATTACAGACGTTCATGATTTGCCTCTGGCTTTTATGTGGGTTCTAAGGACTTGAACTTATGTCCTCACACTCGCACAGCAAGCACTCCCCCCCCTCCCCGTGAGCCACCTCCCCACTTCTCCTGCATCCTTTTTAAACCTGGGTTGTAGCTCCATTGTTGAAATTGCAGTTACATGTTAATCATAAATAAACGCGGGCTGGATTCAATGAAGCAAATAAAGGAGAGGCCTTTGGATCTCATGGACTTGACTCATGTTGTCTTTTCAAAGTTGTAAGATTCATGGTCAAGGTCTGGGGTAAAAACCTGATTGTGCCGAACTATGCTACGGGCTACACTGACCTTGAGATAGCAAGTGTGAGCCTAGCCTTTCCTTCATGAAGATGGTCAGTCAGATTTGGTACAGTTCAAACACAGCACTGCCTCCCTCAGAGACTACCAAGCTTTAGTGTTTGATGAATTGCAAAGTTTTTTTGTTTATTTGTTTTTTTTTTTAAAGCAAGAATATGAATTGAGTTTTCGCTTTGGGTTCCATCTTGGGCTATTCATATGTGAAGTCTAAGGAGGTCTGTAGGAAAAGGCAGACTGGCTGGGCAGAAGAAGTCATGATGTCATAGTACGGCTCAGTTCAACTACACCACAAATCTGGGATGATATGCATGTTCAGAATAGCTAGGGATTTTTGAGTGCGTGTAACATGCCTGGTACTTTCTGCTAAAAACTTCATCCTAATTATCCCATAGAATTTTTTGCAGCCACATTTTAAGGTGGAGGGTTAATCTGCACTTCTAGAGTTAAGCGCCGTGCTCACAGCAACTTGCTAATAAAGGCCTAAGCTGTGCGGGACTCTCTTTCTCTCTGCGTATACTCCACCATATTGCTCCACGCCTATTTGTTTTGCTGTCTGGAATGGTAAATCAGTCTCATTTTCTTGCCGACTGTTCTCAGATCTTGGCCTGTAATTTGGGCGATGAACTTGGTGGGAAGTCATGCTGTGAATTAGTTGTGAATTAGTTGAATTAGTTGATCATGCAGTAAGCAGATCCATTATGGAGGAATGAAAACGTACCTGTCCCGTATCAACTTAGTCTCATTCTACCCACGGGGGACTCCTCTGCCACCCAGGCTTCAGTAAAACCTGTTTTTATTACGAGGCCACATTTTTATTTCTAGCCTGTCAGTGAGCTAGCAACTGGTTAATAAAAAGGAGACCGCTTCATATTAGCGTCTTATCAAGAGCATGCCTGTCATCCATCAATCCTCCTTTCAGATGTTTTCTTCATCAATATTGAATCCTTAGAAGATGATATATGTGATGAAAAAGATTTGGGAGTACATGAGAATTATTTCCTGCTGCATTTATTGTTGTAAGGAAACCTTTGTGTTAAGAATCTGAGTGCTGGGGCTGTGGAGCTCGCTCGGTACAAAGAGCTTGATATGCATGAGGACTTAAGTTCAATTCTCAGAACCCACATTAAAAAAATAATCCAGATGTGACAGTGCATGCTTCCCAGCACTCCCTGGGACTCCATAGCTGGCCAGTCTAGCCTAATAGGGGAGCTTTAAACTAGTGAGGGACCTTGTCTCCAAAAGCCTGGTGAACAGACCTTGAGGAATGACCCCTGAGGTTGTCCTCTGGCCTCCACAACCACGTACATATCCATGTGCACATCCACGTACACACACGTGCAGGAGCACCCTGCCCCCCACCACATGAGTCCTGAGTGCGGAGTGACTGACTACCCAATATTGCAGGGGTTTTTTGGATCAGCCAAACAGAGGAAGTAAGCATTGACTGGAACTATCTACAATGTTTTCAAGCAGGTCAGCGCTTTCCAATTCTTTGTGTTTTATAGACATCTGAACACATTTCTGACTCCTCCAGACTTAAGGTTTTGTTTTGTTTTATTTATTGCTTAGATTGGACTTTGTCCCACGAGAAATCACTGAACAGATTTAATTTTGTACATTCTTTCTTTTGAGACAGCGTATTTATTGTTTGCCAAGATTATCCAAAAGAATGAAATGAGTTTTAACTAGAGATGGAGGACCAAAACTTTTAGGTCAGAACTGACATATAGGTGCCTTTGTCTTGCTGACATCAATATTTTCATATTCCGCATCTAGCAAGAAAACAGCTAAGTATTGATATTTCAGAATTAAAGCCACTCTACTTTATCAACCGTCGTTATTTTCTATTGTTCTGATATAAAAATGTTGTTTGCTTGGGACATCCTGCTCATCTGTAAGATAGCTGGATAGACAGAGCCCATCTGTGTCCAGCGTCACACTTGTCGTTACCGAAACCCTTGGTCTAGGGCACGAGAGCAAGCCTGAGGGAGTATTACAGATGGAGAAGGAGAAAACGGGGAGCCCATGCTGGGTGGGTTAAACAATAGGCTGCCCTCTGGCCTTATCTCTTTGGTATCTTTGGCTCGTACTCACAAAATTTCTCACAATCTCAGTCTCCTTCACCATAAAATGGATCTATGGACTTTGAAGATCTCTGAGTCCTAGCCAAGTTCGAGAGTTTGGGGTTTATGTGAGACTATACCATGCCCTTCCTGATGTCACCTCCATGAAGGATCTTGGGGGCCTCTGGGAGCTATTCCTATGAGTTCCCCAAATTCAATGGGTTAGATCTTTTCTTAAATGCAGTTTAAACCCATTGCAGTGGCCAGAAGTGTCATGCTAGTGGTCTTTCTGGGTTCTCCGTGTGTTTCGTTGAAGAAGAATTTGGATTTTCTACTGTGTGTGTGTGTGTGTGTGTGTGTGTGTGTGTGTGTGTGTGTGTATTAAGATGATATCCACAAGCTTTGGAAGCTTCCTTCTGAGAGAGAGAGAAAGAGAGAGAGAGAGAGAGACAGAGACAGAGACAGAGACACAGAGACAGAGACAGAGAGGAGAGAAGAGTTCAGTTATCCTGACTAGAGTCAGTAGTCAACTTTGGTGGCGTCGGGGTGGGGAGGTGTCTTTAGTAGCCTCAGTTGCTCTATGTGTGTATTTAATTATAAGGGAAAGTGGGTCAAGAATTGGCCAAGCTATAACAATTTATGTGGTGTTTTCAGAATAAAACCAAAGATGGAAAGTCAGAGAAAACGGTAAGAGCACTGTGGCCAGGACAGGTTTGCAATGACCTGGGAAGCAAAGCACGGTTTTCAAACTGACCTGTGCTGGGCTGGTTACCTGCAGTTATGCTGGGGAACCGTGATTAGCCCTTCATAGTTTGGGGTTGGCAGGACTGTGGGTTTCCCCTTATGAAACCTTATTTGTAGATTGTATAATGAAGGAAGTAAGAATTAAACCACACTAAGTTAATACATGTAAACTCATGTGTTAACGACCTGCAGAAAGTGATAGAGTCTACTTTGTAAAGTTGGTGAAGTACCGTATTCCTGCCCTTCTAGACATTTCTGCAGTGGGTTGCATTAAAGTCACACTGCGGGGTCTATGAGGGGCTTGGCAGATGGGGGTGCTTGCTGACAAAGAGCCTGAATTTGGTTCCTAGACTTGCTGTGTCAGTCTTGGGTTGAGTCAGTCAGTTCCCTGTAGGCTGCCCATCAGCAGCTTGTAATTTCAATTTTATTCATTTATTTTTTGTAATTTTATTTTCAATAAAATTAGTGAGTATACCAGAAAAGGACCCTAAGACAGAAAAGTAAGCACCAGAAAAAGGCCTGTAAGTGACTCAATTAAATGACATAAACTTTTAAGTACCTGTGATTGGCATGTTCAAGATAAGAGATGGTACAGTGAAGAAGTTCACTGGAAATCTGGCATCTATTTTGTTAAGACCAAAAACCCAAATTTGACAATTTTGTAACTTACAAAACTGAGATATTGGTTAGTGGGATCTCACTAGATAGACTCCATAGCATATTAAATTTAGTGTAAGATAAAATCAGTGAAACGGAAGATTGGCCAGTAGAATATATCCATGTGGATGCACAGAGCAAAACGATGAAAATTTAACCAAGAGCGTAAAAGACACACGGGACCTGCTCATTCAAACACGTAAGCAAAGTCTGAGAAAAGAATGACATAGAAGTAATAGCGTTTAAAAAAACGGTGAAAACAAAACAAAACCCCATCAGCACATGGATTCCGGAAGCCCTGCCTGGCAAAGCCAGGGTCCATCCCTGGAAGACTGCAGGAGGCATAACTCGTGAGACCGCTGAAGACAAAAGGCGAAGAAAAAACACTGCAACGGCGAGGAAAACAACAACAACAACAATATCAACATCATCTGCTGTGGGATGTATGGCAAATGTGTTGCTAATTAGTCGATAAATAAAACACTGATTGGCCTGGCCGTTGGCTAGGCAGGAAGTATAGGCGGGGCAAGGAGGAGAATAAAGCTGGGAAGTGGAAGGCTGAGTCAGAGAGACACTGCCAGCCGCCATGATGAGAAACAGCTTGTGACGATGCCGGTAAGCCACGAGCCATGTGGCAAGGTATAGATTAATGGAAATGGATTAATTTAAGCTATAAGAACAGTTAGCAAGAAGCCTGCCACGGCCATACAGTTTGAAAGCAACATAAGTCTCTGTGTTTACTTGGTCGGGTCTGAGAGGCTGTGGGACTGGCAGGTGAAAGAGATATATCCTGACTGTGGGCCAGGCAGGAAAACTTAAGCTACAAATAGCGTCCAACGTGGTGGCAAGAGTTTCCACCTAAAAACTGAGAAAAAAAGATTCTAAAACGGAGCTAAAAACAGCTTCCTAATTGTCTCTCTCAAATGAGCAGCAGCTGCTGGTTTCAGCTACTGGTGGGTTCCTGGCGTGCGTGCTCAACCTGCAGTATGGCAGGAATGAGGCCTCTGCAAGTGGCACATTAAGCTGCGTGGTGGATTTAGACATTGCTAGTACAAAACAAAAAAAGAAGTTTCTGGACTACACGCTGCTTGGATAAAAGCATAGACCCATGATAGCTCCCAGAGCTGGCGGTAAACGTAGCCATGTTGGGAAGCTGAGGTGGGCGGAGCCAGCAGCCACAGCTGCTGCAGTTTAAAGCAATAGATTTACAATAAGACAGATTCAGATGTAATAGTTTACAATGTGTGTAAAAATGTATGTAGGCTTGAAAGAGAAAGAAAAAGGAATATATACAGTTATATAAAGAAATAGTTTTTAAAAATAAAGTCTTTAAAGAGACAGTAAAGGTAGTATATAAAATAAGCCACGTAAAGATGGATATTACACAGAGAATCTGGATTGTGTTGTCTTTGGGATTTTTAACTGCAGAAAAACATTTGATTGTAAAAGCTGTTGAGTTATGCCAAAATGTATATTTTAAAGGTACCTTGACTTCAAAATTTGGATGTAAGGATATGTTACTTTGGAAAGGAGACTCTGCTTTTGTTCCCACAGAAAGCCAGAGGCTATGGATTTGTTCAAGATTAAGATACATCAGGTTTGACCAGCCAAGACCCCCTGAAAGGTCTCCGATGACACCATGGCCCAGATGATCCAACATCCAGAATGGTTTGAAGGCAACTGGCTCAGATGATACACCCTCATGGACTATTCCATAATTCTAAAATTTTCTTTGTATCCCCATAAGATACAGCGCCCCCCTCCAGCAGGAAGTAGTAAAAGAAGCTATGCCCAAATTCCCAAATTATATGTAATTTTACTTTGTTAAGGTTAAAACCTTCCTTTTTGAAAAAAAAAAAAGGGGGGGGAAGTGCTGTGGGATGTATGGCAAATGTGTTGCTAATTAATCAATAAAACACTGATTGGCCGTTGGCTAGGCAGGAAGTATAGGCGGGGCAAGGAGGAGAATAAAGCTGGGAAGTGGAAGGCTGAGTCAGAGAGACACTGCCAGCCGCCATGATGAGAAACAGCTTGTGACGATGCCGGTAAGCCACGAGCCATGTGGCAAGTTATAGATTAAAAGAAATGGATTAATTTAAGCTATAAGAACAGTTAGCAAGAAGCCTGCCACGGCCATACAGTTTGAAAGCAACATAAGTCTCTGTGTTTACTTGGTCGGGTCTGAGAGGCTGTGGGACTGGCAGGTGAAAGAGATATATCCTGACTGTGGGCCAGGCAGGAAAACTTAAGCTACAATCATCATCAACAACAACAACAACAACAACAACATTTTCAAAGAGACAACAGTGCAGCCCACCATTTCCTTTTCAGCAGAGAGGATGGATGCTGAGAGACCATGGGGCGCATGCGTGCGCTGAAAGCGCGCTGACAACTGGAAACACATGTGATAAAAGTGTCACCATTTGAGGTGAAATCAGGACATCTTAAGCCAACAATTTCAAGAATCCACTGGTAGTAGAGCAACCTTAAATGAAGTATTAAAAGAAGATACCCAGGGGGGTGGTGGTGGTTGGGGGGGAGCGGTCCCACACATTCAGAAAAAATCGAAAGACAGAAAAGGTGAATGCTTGCTGGGCTGAAATACATTGGAAATAAAATGTCTGTTGGTGGCTGTTTAGAGGGATGGACAGACAGACGACGGAACAAACAGAAAACGCTCCTTATACGCATCGGCATCACAGCTCCTGCACCCACGACTCAGGGAACATCCCAGAAGACGGGGCAGAAGATTGCAAGAATTGGAACACCGGAAATCTACAGTGCCGCGGTCTCTCCTACAAAGGGCTGTCTAAACAGCACTGGAACGATGCCGCCATCCATGGGCACGGTAACAGGGAAGGGGGAAATTTTTGTGGAGTCCCACCCCTGGGCAAAGAAGTCTAGGAAACTAATGGCTGCTGGGAGTTGGAAAATCAACCCTTCCCAGGGATGAGCCCGCTTATGGGTTGTCCACTGCAGAGTGGTCAGCCCTGAAAGTAATTCACAGAAACAACAGAGACTCAGCACTTTGTATTTATATATTTGCGCATACATATATGTGTAACAATAATAATCAGTCCAAAAGGCTATCAACTTAGGAGTGAGGGCGTGGGAGGGGTTTGAGGGAGAGCAGCTCTGAGGGGCTGGAGGGATGAAGCGGAGGGGTAACAGTGGTAAAATTCTATTTAAGTTTAAAACACATTTTAAGAAATTTAAATGCGGTTTATGGGCATTCACTGTTGAGTTTTTATTACATTACTGCTGTAAACTTACAGAATAAAATATTGAGAAAATAAATAGAAATAAATTTTGATCACATAAAACAACAAAAACGGGGTCTTACGGCTGTCTATGCAGCATTAGATGTAGGACTAAAGCCATATAAAAAGAAGGTAATTAAAGTATTATAAAGTCATAGCAGTGTTTGAGAGTGTTTAAAGTTGTAATTCTGCTAGACTACAGTAATTCTGGGGCACATAATGTAAACTGTAGAGTAATGAGAAAATAATATATGTAGAAGATGAAATAAAATGGAAAACATCTGAAAACATTTGATTAATCTAAAAGCTGCAAAGTTGAGAAAATAAAGTAGGTAGACTAGCCAACAGCAATTATAAAATGGTAGGTATGTGCCCAAACACATTAGGAATTTAACTGAATGGAAAGCAACTAAACACTCCAATTAAAATATAATTTTCTGCTTATACTTTAAAATAAAATCTAATTGTGTACTCTTCATAAATGGTGCTGTTTAAAGTGTAGAACACAGAGATGTTGGGAATAAAAAAAAAACAGAAAAAAGATATACTCTGTAAATATCCAATAAAATAAGATGTATGGCTCTATTAATGAAAAAATTACTTCAAGGCAAGATAGGAACCATCATTAAAGATTAATAAGGATATTTTAACAATAAAAAGGGTCAGTTAACAAGGAATATATAACAAGCTCACATTTGTGTACAACTAATAACATGGCCTACGCCCCGAACGCTATCTTAGTTCATTTTGTGTCCGCCATCAGAGACTGCCTGGGACTGGGTAATTTCTACAGCACAGTGATTCATTTCTTACTGGAAACTGGCTAAGTGTAAGGTCAGGTAGCCCACATGTGATGGCTATTCTTGGTCGTCAACTTGACTACATCTGCAAGTCACCAAAACCCAAGTGGCTGTGCACACCCGTGAGGGATTTTTCTTAATTAAATCATTTGAAGTGGGAAGACCCACCCTAAATCCAGATCTTTTGAGGTGGAAAGATCCACCTTTAATCTGGGCCACACCTTCTGCTGACACTTATATAAAGGATGGACACACACACACACACACACACACACACACACACTCATTCTGTCCTTTCTGTTCCTCTAGAGAGCTCTGACTAGTCTACCACACGAGGATCTTCTGCCCTAACATGGCAGAAGTCAGAAAAGCAAGATAACACTCTTGAGGCAGACAGACTCATTCTTTAAAGGCAGGTGCCTCATGACCTGCTCAGCTCTTGCAGGCCCCGCCTCTGGGCTATTGCTTTGGAAATTATGTTTCTAACATGTGAGCTTCAGAGGATGTATTCAAGCCATAGCAAACACTATTATTTAATGTTTACCAGGATAATATTTAGACCACAGCTTCTTACATGGGGTTCAACTGCATATGGGCCCCCACAACTAAATGTGGGGGTTGCGAAAATATGGCGAAAATATTTCTGAATGTGCGATGATGTAACAAGTAATTCAAAATCAAATTTATAATGGATTTGAGGTGTTTCTGACTGCTCTTGACTATGGTCATTTCATTTGCACAGCTTCGCCATAGCCTTGGTCTTCACACAGTATATACACTCTGCTCTGTGCACACCGTCTGGCATACAGGGCCAGAGCTCCCTTCCGGAAATGCTGGATGTGGTTCATGCACTTGTAATCCCAGCATGAGGCGGCTGAGATGGGCAGGTTCTGGGCTTGTTGGCTAAACAGCTTGGTCTGGTCTGTGAGTCCCAAGTCCCCGGCAGAAACTTGTCTCAAAGAACAAGGTGAAGGGTGCTTGATGAAAGACACCCCAGGATGACCTCTGGCTTCCATGGTATTAGCACACACATGCACACAACAGCAATAATAATAATAATAATAATAATAATAATAATAATAATAGTAAAATCTGACTTGAGTTTTATTAAAAAACAGTCATTAAATGAATACTGGCCTGGATTTAGGATAGAAGTTCCAGCAATTTCTGAAATGTCACTAAACACACTTCTAGCATTCTGTCCTCAGCATTGACAACTATAAAAATAAAAGTATTTATGAACTCCTAAAAACATTGAGTATGCTCTATACTCTACAGTATCAAACAATATCCCCAAATAAACAAACTCAACTGACCATCCTGTTAGTATGTAAAGTTGCTATTGTCTTAAATAAATGGTAAGCTTAAACCAAATAATTGCTTTAAAAATAAATTTCTTTATGAGTTATTGCCCGACAATGTTTGATTGTAGACCTGTCTTGCATGCCTGTGTGCCTGGGGTTACATAACAACTGCTTTGGTGAAGAAGAGCCAGGAGTGGGAAGTTAAGAGACCCGATGTTGAGCACTCTACTCAGTTATGAGTTAGTGTAGTTTCTTTCCAAGTACACATCGGGACATTCACTGAAATTGACAACATGTTGCCTCTTCAAGCAAGTGTCAACAAATGTCAAAGGCTAACTGCATTTGAGAGGATCCTTTCTGACCACAAAGAAATTTAGAAGTCAATGTTCCCTGGTTTAAAGAAAACATGCCAATAGATCTCTGATACTGTTTGGGAACTGGGTGAACCTGACAGTTTGACCCCCAAGGGCTAACTAACCAATCACCCCTGGTGTGTGCTGCTGATCAAGGCACCTCACATGTGAACTCCTCCAGTGTGAATTAGTAGCTAGCCCATGGGCATACACTATATATGTCTAAGGACTGCGTTTTCAGTTGTCAACTGTGGAGCAAGAATGAAGGTAATTACAATAATGCATTGTTTCGGGTGTGATTTTCAATTACTAAATAAAAAACAGGACTTAGGCGAAGCTATTTTGAAAATGGTCATTTTGTCATATTATCCACATCTCAAAAAAATAATGTGACTGTGTATGTAATTTACAGAAATTTCAACATTCCCAAATCATCATTACCCCTAAACAGTATCTCCTTGTTTCCAAGTAGATCTCTCTCCTTTACAGAAGTCTTCCTGGGTACAAAGGGAGGGAGGGAGGGGGATGGGAAGCTGTCTGCTACACTTTATATTCTAATAAATGTTCTTTTACTGAGTTTGTAGTTAACATAGAAAGTGATGGGATTCATTGTAATGTTTTTGTATATGTGTGTGTTGTACTTTCCTCATATTCACCTCATCACTCACTCCCTTCTCTCATCTCTCCTCCCCCTCACTAGTCCCCATTCTGGTTTTATATCATATTTATATCATATTTATCTATACACACATATAGTTACATTTAGAGTCCTCATGGAGAACGCAAGTAATGGTTTGCCTTTCTTACTCCATTACTCATTCTTCTTCCCCTTCACTCCTTTTAGACACTTTCTTCCTCTATATGTATACCGTATACATGTTATGTGAAAGTAGAACACACAGATACATATGTAATATATACGTTATCTATTCTGCATATGGAAGAAAACCTGTGATGCTTGTTTTCTGAGTTCAGCTTCTTTTGCTTAGCATGATGATTATCTTCTAAAATGTTCAAGTAAGTTTGCTTCGGTGCTGTCAAAGATCCTGAAAATGGAACCAGAGACCTCTTGTAACCCGAATGATGGGGTCAGCCCTTGTTGTCAAGGTTATTAGCTCCCTGTGCTTAACTAGAAGCTACTGGGATATTATCATTTAGTCTACTAGTTAGAAAGCTTCCTTGAAAGGCAGAGTTAAGGAATAACATGTTTAAAATAGAGTTAGTGGACCATATCAGAGTCTGCTTACCTGCAAAGCTGGAAAAGCAGGGGATGGGAGAAAGACACAGCCAGTGCCACTTTATCACTTTATCACTCGTGTGTGTGTGTGTGTGTGTGTGTGTGTGTGTGTGTGTGTGTGTGTGTGTGTGTATGTACACTCGGGTACAATTTCTTTGAGCTATCTGTGATGGGACTTGGTCCTGTATATTGAGCTTTCTCTTTGCAAAGATGGTTGAAATCTCCGTGGACTTTCAGGTTTTCTTCCTTACAATAACACAGTCATTAATATTTCACTTTCTTTTAGCCTGGGACTTTCAATAATTTACCAGCTGCCTTTATAAACTGCCTCTGAGAAAGGCTAGTCTCAACCCACCGCCTCCTGTTCCCCTCTCTATGGTGCAAAATCTGAAATGCTCTGGAGAGAAGAGAGCGAGGCTGCTCTTCCCTCCCTCCCCTCAGTTGCCTTCCAATATTTCTTCTACTGACTTGTGTTCCCCTTTTTGTGTCCCATAGTAAAGGATGTGAAGCACTCATGAAGAGTGGATGTGAAGTTGCGCTTGTGTGGGTTGGAAAGGAAGCGGTTTGTTAGCGGGTGTCCTTTAAGAAAACCAGTCATGAGATTGCAGGTTGCCCCAAAGAACTCTGGGTGCATCTTGTTAGTTGTAATGTCGAATCTCTTCTTTTCATGCCAGCCGACGGTTTATGTTACTCTTACTCAGAGAGAAAGATGTGTGGAGGCTGGGGGATGATTCTCACTGTCTCAGCGGTGCCCCATATAAAAACGCGAGAGCGCTAGAGTCATGGCAGTGTGTGCGCACATGTGTACACATCTGTGCACATATGATGGGCTCTTCTTTGGAGAGAGTCACACTGTACAGATATCTTCAGGGTTGATCCAAACCCTCTTGAGTACGGACAGGTATACCACATGACGTAGTGAAGGCAACAGGTGAGCTAAAACAGGGCCTCTCACATGTTTCCGTTTGTGACATTTTGCCCAACACCTTTCTACACAGCCCCTAATATCTAGGTGTACAAAACAGGTAAGCAAACCAAGTGTTTACAGCGTAATAATTCATAAATACATTTATTTTAAAATACCTGATACACATTATGAGAATTATTTACTAAATATATTTGCATACCAATGAGATGAATACATTTATTTGTTTTTGCATAAAAGATTAAAGTTTTGTCTGAGTGTTTGATGCTGCAAGACAGGGTCAATGCTTTTCAGGTTGATTGACACTTTGACTTTGTAATCATCACTGCTGTGAACTTTATATAAGTATATATAAATCTAGAAAAAGCTTCATATAAATACATAGTACAGAATGGCAGAAGTGCATTTAGGACGATTTCAAAAGTTGTTGGACACTCCGTTCTCATTCCATGCCAAAATTCAACGAGCATTTTTAAATCTTATAGTCTAACACAGTTCAACCTGAAGATATGCAACCCTGATTTCACATGTACTCTGAGGAGTATAGGAATACAGGAAGGTACTCTTGGTCTTCTGTAACGAAACCATCATGTTCCCAGAAGAGCAGAGGACTCACCTGCATAGGAAGGACACTGACTGAAATTCCAAACGCGATGCCTCAAACCTGAACTGAATTGCTTTGGGCAAGACTTATTGGCTAGGGTGGCATGAGACCTGCACCATGAAGCAAGCATGTTAGGAGCTTAGAACCCAGGCTGCTGTGTAGTCACATGATGTAATATGCTGTGCATGACTAGACACCTCGGATTCATTCTCGTAGGATATTTCAAATTAATTTTTAGTCATTTCATATTCAGAAATGCTTTCCTGTTGCCACATTGTTCACAACCTCCACATTTAGTTTGCAATGCAGGGGCGACCCAGTCTAAGTATCCCCACTTCAGATACACTTGTGCTACCATAGTCTATGAGGCAGAAAAGAATGCATTATTATCTAATTTCATTTTTCCAAGACAGGTAAACTTGGTTAAATTCCTAGTGGGAAGATGTTTGACTCATAGATAAATAGACCTGTTTGCTTAGCAAAGCTTAAGAAGCCGAACAGTTTCCATTTACAGATTTTCTCTTTTCACTTAGGAATAAACAAGGGGTCAGGAAGGAAGCAGCATGCTCCTTATGAAATCCCATTCTCATTAGATAGAGCTTATCAGCATACAGGGCCTCCAGATTCATCTTGTCTGGGGGGATGTACAACTGAACTCAGGTTGTGTTTTGTTTGCTTGTGGTAGATCTGGTGCCTGGCAGGGTCTAAAGCCTTAGAGATACAAAGTCGTAAAGTAAATGAGCTAGAAGATGCAAGGCTTCCTTTCTTAAGTTGGAAAATTCTTCTTTCTGGATTTGGCTAAGGCAAGGCCGAGTCAGGGTCATTACTTCCCTGCATAGGCTTTTTTTCCCCTACCCTGTGCACTTCAGATGCATACCTTGGAGGCTGGTGACAAGGCTCAGTGGGTAAAGATGCCTACTGCCAAGCCTGATGAACTGTTTGATTCTCCGAACCTACATAGCAGAAGGAAAGATGCAACTTTTGCAAGCTAAAATCCTTAGCATAAAAACATAAAATCCTTAGCACACCCATAGTTACACACACACACACACACACACACACACACACACACACACACACACACACACGAAGCACATCTTGTTTGTGAGGCTGAGTAATTCTTCCCATCAGCTGAAATACAGACAGATCCATCTCTTTCTAGAACACCAGAAGTTTACAATGTCCTAGACATCCATTCCAGAGTATGCGGAGCATTGCAAAAGTATTCCTTCCTGTTTGATATTCTTATGGATCAAAGTTGCTGGCTTCCCTTTGGAGAGCTATACAAGAAGAGCATCTTGCTAGGATATTGACCTCATCCCTGTGAGTTTGATTGGCTGGGCTCTGGGAATGATGCCTGTCCCACTGTGTAGCTTTAGAGAGTTCTGCTTTGACTGGAAGCATTCAAGTTGGTCATTTAGCCTATATCCCTATTCCAGGGTTCCTTTGCAGGACTGAGCTCTTCACACATTCTAAGTTTCCCCGTTAAAAAGTTATACAGTACCCTTGCAAAGCACAAAACTCGAGACACTATAATCCAATCGATAGGCTGAAAACTGTTTTTTTTTTTTTAAAGTAACATATGAATAGTACCTGGTGTAATACGAGTTACCACGCTCCGTGCCTAGGGCAAACTGGCAAGCTCTGCTTCAACTCTTGCCAATAACTTGTCAAACTCCAACACAGAGTTCCTTCCAAACTCTCAGAAGAAGGTCCAAGATGCAGCACCTCATGTAGTCCTCAGACTCTACTGGCGCAAGGGCTGGATCCCAGCCAATGTAAAACATAACCTCCGAATTACAAGAGGAATTCCGTAGTGCAGGGTAGGGGCCTCGGATGTCAAGATGCCGAATACGAATGTGATGAACATTGTGTCGTGCCAAACTTAAGAGTCAGAGTGAGGATAAAGGTGAAATTTACTTCCTTCAGGAGGTTGGCTTTCCAGTAAGTGAGCAGCATTCTGGAGTTATACAAAACACTGCCCCATCCATGATAAACAAAGAGGCATCAGTCTATCCAGCCTAGGATTCAGTGATCCAAATGCCAGAGACCAGAAAGGCAGGCAAGCCATGCAAAGCACATCTTAGAGGATGTGTAGATTAGTCCCATGGAGGCAGGATGCTGGAGAGGGACAGTTACAGGACATCAAGACATGACGAGGTTCCGTGATGCTGCCGGCACTGTCAAATGCTCTTCTAGGCATCCTGACAACGTTATGAGATTGGTACCACCATTTTCCCATTTCAGAGACAAAGACAGATTCTGCGGTTTGCATGAGAAAGTCTGGAGTGATTCACAGTCTGGTGCAGTGTTTGGGACCCTGGGACTAAGTCCTGGCTTTGCCACTTATGTGACCTGGAGGAAAGCTCTTAATATCTTTTCATCCCTGTTTACTTATCTTTACAATAAGAAAAATAATGCTGTATGTGCCATGAAGCTGGAGTTCAGAGGAAATAAATGGGTATATATATGCAGCCCCTGGAGCTGGGCCTATGTGTCATAAGAACTATTTATATCCTGTGGTAGTTATTTGTTTTCAGTCAAGTAAGAGCTTTGAACCTAGTTTAACTTGATGGTGGAGAAGGAGTTCTTTGTCATTTTTTTTGTTGTATGACTTCCTGGAAACAACTAGGCTAGATTTCCTTCCATTCTTTGATTACATGTAAAAGGAGACCAGAAGCCTGCGTTAGCAGGGTGTCATGTGAGCACAGGTATCCCGGAAATAGTTTTGATCCACAGAACGCCTTTTCAATGGAGGAGACTTGCTATTCAGGCTAGTAGTAAAAATTCACATAAAAATGAAACTGTGTGACCTGAAGCATAAACAATTGCGTTTTCGCTAAGACTAGCCACATATTTAGAGGCATTTGGCAGCTAGACGTAATTCTAGTCCTTTATGAACACACAGACGGAGGACTGTTGAGCCTTTTGCTAAATCTGGCTCTGAGTTGCTTCTGTCTTTAGAGCCAGGCAATTGCTTCATCATGCACCCATGCTGGGCTGATATTTTGGTACCAAGCACACTGCTGTACATTCACAGGATGCCAGCTGCACATCTATATTGTCCTCTAGGAATTTGGCCATGGACCATATAAAGTTAACATATAAACCAACTAGGACACCATTCACTTTAGAGGAAACAAACCCCAGACCCATCATACAGGTGGACAGACTAGATCTGCCTCTCTCCTCAGAGAGAAGTTCCGCCTACTGTTTTATGACTACGTTCTCAGAATGGTCAGTATAGCATGGTTTCATCAAATCTTCCAACTGGAGATTTAAAACTGATGAGAGTTGTAAATAGATATTAACCAAAAATGAAAAAGATGTCTCATATGAAACAGAATCAAAGACTATCAGTGAGTTCCAGCTCCATCATGCCTTCAGAGACCACCATCAAAAATTATCTATATTAATGAAAATAAATGCTTATGGACTCTTTTTTAAAAATTACATATACAGTTTCCAATTTGTCTTTTTTGAAATTGGTTCATGCATCGGATCTTCTCAGGAACACATCTAACATACAGGCCTCACACATTTGTCCATACAGAATAGGAATGAAGCTCCCACAGTTATTTGAAGGACCAAAGTCTGGCAACTCCCTATGTGTAATCAAGCCACCCTGTATACTTAGTGAATTTCTAAGATATTAACATGTCCCAAATTTAGCATTTATGTTCTTGAAAGCACTTCCTTTCCCCATAAAGATCTAACTAAATATTAGAAGTTTTGACCTTTTAGGTTTTTTCTTTTTTTTTTTTTTTAAAAGAAGTGTTTGATGGTCTGATTATTTTCAACAAAAGAGGTCTGTTCTCACATGTGCTGTAGGGAGAGAATTCCTTAGTTCTTTTCAGAGAGATGAAAACCCTCTCTTAAGCCTGCCAGAGTGGAGATCAAGGGCGTCCTAGCCCGGCTCTGAAGGATGATCACTGCCCATGAAAGGAAACTGGGTGGTGGTGGCGATGTTGAAAACCACCGGCCTTGGCTCTAGAACTTGACATTTTATTCAGCTCTGTCTGCAGGGTGACTGTCTTGCCTCGTGGCTGTTTGAATATGTGTCTCTTGGGGGGATCTGCGGGCTCTTCCCAGGCCAACCGGGCTCTCTTGTGGGATTTGATATCATATGACCCATTTTTCTGCCAGGCCTGTCCCTTCGTGGGACCCCAGCTATCCTGCTAGGCTTGTCTCAATCTTTGTGGGCAGCATCGCCCGTGGCTGTCTGTAGAAGGTTGTGTTCCATGCCCAGGGGTCACGTCAGGGGCTTGCCAAGGAGAAGAGACTCACCCTGCTCGGGCCATAGTCTCAGATCCCAAGGGGCTGCTTAATGAAGCATCACCTCCTCAGATCTCAGAACGGTTGCGTCTTCCCAGCAAGTAGGTCAAGTGAGGGCAGGGAGAGGAAGTGAGGGCAGAGAGAGGAAGTGAGGGCGCAGCCAGGGCAGAGGGTGGGCCTGGGCTGTGGTTGAGTGGGGTAGTTTTTATGCCCATCCATGCTTCTTCCGTCCCTAGGCACAGATGGCTCCATTCTGGGCCTTCTTCCCTCCTATTCTTCTCTTTCCCTCTTCAGTTAAACTTGTAGTGGTGTTCAGGCCTAGTGCCACTTCATAATGAGGCTTAGAAAATGGGGCACAAAGACTGTTACAGAAACTGTCAAACTGTAAGTGAACAAACCCTTGATTTCCTTCTGAAAGATAAACTATACAATGACTGAACCTTGGAAAGGTAATTATTTCACAGTAACACACAATATTGTGGAAGGAAGGAAGGAAGGAAGGAAGAAGGGAGGAAGGAAGGAAGGAAGGGAGGAAGGAAGGAAGAAGGGAGGAAGGAAGGAAGGAAGGAAGGGAGGAAGGAAGGAAGGAAGGAAGGAAGGAAGGAAGGAAGGAAGGAAGGAAGGAAGGAAGGAAAAGCCCACAGTAAGCCTCTGCAATGCCTGCCGACTGTACATAGTGACTGGGGTATAGTCCTCATTAGCCGACTTCAGATCTGTATTAATGGACAGCAGAAGTTTTGAAAATGTGAAGAGTTATATATATGGTATTACGTACAACTGCCAATACATCCTAGAGTATATTATCATTTGTTCAGTTAAGACTCCTTTCCTGAACAACAAGGACTTAAAAATGATCACTAAATATAATCACTAATAAATGATGTAGATGTGTTAGGCTGGCATATCCAGTAACGCAAACTTCTTCTTACGCATCTCTCACATCTTCACAGAATATGCATGATTCATTTTAGATGATGTTTTTAAATGATGAAGGCCTTCTGTGCTCTCAGGACTTCCCACGGGGAAATTGTCTAGGTAATTTAGATGTGATTATTTTAGAGGCTTTTCCTCATTTGTGACTGTTTGGTAACCACCAGGCCCTCTTCCTTGTGTATGAATACATATATTCTACATAAAATGTGCCCTAGAGTTTCGGAAGCCACTGTGTTCCCGTCAGCCATTACTCAGAATAATGCCGAATGTGGAGGAACGAGGAGAGCCCTCTTCTCCTTGAGCATTAGTAGTCAATGGGTCTGCCTTCCTCACACACTTTACCATGTGCTGAGGACAGAGGGGAAGAGAGATCAGCAAATTTCAGCCGAAGACCTTGGTTCATTCCACTGAAAGCTGTTTCTTCTAAGGCTACCCATCTTAGATCCTCCTGTGAACTAATAATTTGTCTGAAGTCCTCCAGGAAATGGTTCTTAATTTCATCATCATTTGTAGTTCCCTCTCCGTCCAATGAACTAGAAGTTAGCCCGAAAGACATCTCTTGTTTGATCTATATTATGATTTTTACCTTTACATATGAGTTGATCTGTTTTCCAAAATTAGCATATGGCCTTAAGAACCATGTTGTTTTTTTCTACCTTTCTAGTGTCTTCTGAGGACAATGAGATCCCCAGAGATGTCACAGGTGGGAGGCAGATATGGGGCCATCAAAACCAGTGCTTTAAAACAACAAAAACAATAGTACTAAATTCAAATAAAATCTTACAAGATTTTCAACGAGGGGGCCACGTGGGCAGGAGGGACGAACTCTGAATCTCTCCCACCTCCAGAAGACCTCAGGGTTCTGTGGCCTCTGATTTCCACTAGATGAGAGAGGCATTTGGAGATAAAAACAGTGGCCCGACACTTTGATGAAGAAGGTAGAATCCATTTTCGTGGCGTTGACACTGTGACGTCACCAGAAGTGTGTGTCTGGGGACTGGAAATTGCTGGTGATGAGACTGGAACGGAGCAGGACGCCTGGGATGTGGCTGAATTCTCGGGAAGCCAATACTCAAATGGAGTTGGGCATGTGTGTGTGTGTGTGTGTGTGTGTGTGTGTGTGGTGTGTATGTGTGTGTGTGTGTGTGTTGTGTGTGTGTGTATGGTGTGTATGTGTGTGTGCATCTCTGTGTGTGGTATGTGTGTATGTGTGCATGTCTCTGTGTGTGTGTGTGTTGTGTGGTGTGTGTGTGCGTCTGTGTGTGTGTGTGTGTGTGCGCGTGCGTGTCTGTGTGTGTGTGTGTATGTATGTGTGTGTGTGTGTGGTGTGTATGTGTGTGTGTGTGTGTTGTGTGTGTGTGTATGGTGTGTATGTGTGTGTGCATCTCTGTGTGTGGTGTGTGTGTATGTGTGCGTGTCTCTGTGTGTGTGTGTGTTGTGTGTGTGTGTGTGCGTCTGTGTGTGTGTGTGTGCGCGTGTCTGTGTGTGTGTGTGTGTGTGTATGTATGTGTGTGTGGTGTGTATGTGTGTGTGTGTCTCTCTGTGTGTGTGCACATCTGTGTGTGTGTGTGTGTGTGTGTGTGTGTGTGTGTGTGTGCGCGGTGGGGTGTGATTGTTGGAGATGGGCACTCAGGATGAAAGGGACGGATGGTTGAACAGAGGGAAAGTCAAGCTGCCGAGCAGGCTCTACTGAAGCTTGTTCGACCCTCAGGGACTCTCTTGAGCTCTCATGGCCCAGCGCTGTGTCTGCACTGGGATAGCTGCTGCCTCTTCTACTGCCGTCCCCATTGGTCACTGCAGGGACCACCCTGAGGGTGCCAGTTCCCTACAGCTTTCTGCAGCTTTCTTAACTGAGGCAAATCTTGGAAGAGCTCAGAGCGGGAGGCTGACAGTCCAGCAGTAGAGCAACGAGTCTCCCACTTGAAGAAAGATCGAGAAGGCACACCACTATGTCCACTGTGTGTGGCTCCTCGGAGTCCCGCTGCCCACAAGGGAGTAGAGCGTGCTGGTGGCATCTGATGGCCTACTCCATACTTCTGGAGATGGAAGGTGGAGATTTCCAGTTTAAGCTACTGAGGTGTTGCTTGCTCAGTGTTTTGACAAGTAGAACAATGGGCTTCCAGATGGTTCTATCAGCATCATCCAGTTCCTTCCGTTTCACCAAGTTTAAGAGCCATTTTCATACTTAAAGCCTAAATTTGGTACAGTAGACAATGTGGCAGATTGTGTGAGGAAAACTGGGCTCCAGATCCTGCCACGTACTGTAGGAACATGAATAAGCACTTTGACTCTCCTGGACCACAACCCATCCATTGTACCTGGGAAGACTTGGTACCCAACACTTTAGAAACTTTAAAATGGCACTTAAAGTCTCTCTCTTTTCACCCTTCCATACAGTCGTTCACTCAGTTATTATATTAGTGTGTTTCCTAACTTTTAATGTGTGAGTCCCTTTAAATCAAGCAAAGGGGAGATTTTGTCCGGCTGATTATTTTGACAGACCTTCTCCAGAGACTTAGTTCAAGTCTCCTCCTACTTCAAGCAGAGGTAGACCATTGCTTTGTCATTGTAGGTTCCTGGGATCCCCCACACCAGTCCATCAAAAAGCATATGGGCGGGACTGTATTTTCTGCCAAGTTCACCTCATTCTGGTATTTTGTTTTTTATTTTATTAACCTCCTGCATAGATGAACCTTTTGCAACTTTTACACTTCATTTTCCACTAAGTCATAACCCTCCCAAACCCCAGACATTCTGATTTACTTAAAATGTTTTCTTTACTGTGAAAGGTATCATGCATGCAAAATAATACATGAAATGTTGATGGATACCCAGTTTAAAGACTCATAACAGCCAATATCCATGTGCCAACTGCTCAAGCTAAGATATTATTTTACGTTTTGCTTTTCAAATTAATGTTCAGGGTCTACTTGTATCCAGAACTTGGGACATATATTGATGATTGACAGATCCTCTGGTCTACATAAATAGTTCACCATCATTGACTTAGGCATGAAAGCTATCAGCCTGTAAGTAACTGCAGTGCAAAAAGTCATTTGCAGTGAGGAGTACAAACAGGAAGAGATGAAAACAGTTACCTCTGGGATGGCTGGGAAGGTTCCAGAGGATGCAACTTAACAGAGGTGATTTACTCGGGGAACAGGAGCAGTCCAGGAAGTGTGTTAGTTTCCCATTACTGTAACAAAGGCCTGAAATCAGTTAATTTAAAAAGAGGAAGTGTTGGAGTTGGCTCCTCGCTGTGGAGGTGGCAGGCCTGTGACCAGGTGGTTCCGTGGCTTGTGGCATTAGAATTCATCATAATGGGACAGCGTGAAGAAGGAGGCCTGTTCACCTCGTGGCCCAGTGGGAAAGGGGCAGAGGAGACCAGAGTCTCACAATTGCTCTTCAGGGCACACCCTCAGGACTGAAACCTCCTCCTAGATCCCACCTGAAGCTTCTGCTGCCTCCCGATAGAATCAAGCTGAGAACCAAGCCCTGAATGTATGGGCCTTCGAGGACACTCAGCCCATACTATAGCGCGGAAGGAACATGCCGTCTCAGTGGTCCAAGTGTCTAGTCAGTGCTTCGGCACTCCATCAGCTTCCATGCTGTCCTCCTGGCTCTCTCTTGCTGCTCGTTACCATTCCTGCTCAGGCTTGGTGCCTAAGCCTTTCTCCATGTCCGTATTCTCATCTCTTAGCGGCCTTCCCCATTCAATGTCCCATTCATCCATTCACTTACCAATGACACTAGCCTGCCTACAGATCACTTTGGAGCTTGTTAAAGTGCAGGTTATAATTTCTCAAAGCTATTCAGAATCTGGGGGAAAGGGTCCAGGGACTCAGAGTTCTAACACATTGCCACCACGGGCCCCTAAGGTGGGTACTATGCAGACACATGGAAACACAAGGGAATATCTTACAATGTAAGAGGCAGTTGCAAAGACCCCTGGGAAATCAAGCTGCCATGATCCCTGTGCTGGACCACCATGACACTCTCTCTAACCGCCCCCCCACCCCCATCTCCCACCCCCTGCTCCTGAACTAGCCTCTCTCTCCCTTCTGCACGCCTGACTGAGGAGTCCCCCTCCCCCATCTGTCTCAAATATCTGCTTAGGGCCAATCTCTCCAGAGGGCTGTGGACATACTCAAGGCCTTGCTAGTGTGGGGAGCACCCTGAGTAGCCAC
Source organism: Peromyscus eremicus (assembly GCF_949786415.1). NCBI lineage: Eukaryota > Metazoa > Chordata > Mammalia > Rodentia > Cricetidae > Peromyscus > Peromyscus eremicus. The sequence goes on along the minus strand of NC_081431.1, from coordinate 16,885,871 downwards.
GCCCACTCAGTGAAGAACATGTAAAGTTGAGCATCTCACTGTAACCTTGGCCTCTGTGCTCTCTTTATTTTGGAAACTATTTCTGGGGAGTGGCTCCTCCACCCAAACCCAGTCGAGGAAAGCACAGCCCGAGACAGTGTCTGAGGCGGGGGGCTGTTCTGTTCTTCCCTGTCTGCACTTGGGTTACCAACAGCATTTGATCAGTTTTAAGACCAGTATAGTGTGAGCCGGGACACCTCTACTCAGCCAATGAAATCTGTGCCTGTAGCTCTTCCTCCCCTAGGGACCCACATCTGTGTGTGTGCAAATGTTTTCAGAGTCTCATGCACATGCACAGAATCTTGGTCCTGTAGGCTTTGTCTGCACATGCATGACTCAACAAGCACTCAATATGTAATTAAAGAATTGAAACACTTGGTTCTGATGCTCTATTTTCTAGCTGCCGTGTTCAGAAAATTCCTGAGCTACTGTGGGTTAATGAGAGTTGCAGCAAGTGTTTTTCTGCTGGTCTTTCAGTAAAGCTCGCTCTCTCTCTCTCTCTCTCTCTCTCTCTCTCTCTCTCTCTCTCTCTCTCTCTCTCTCTCTCTCTCTTTCTCTCTCCTCCCTCCTCCTCTCCCTCCTCTCTCTTTCCCTCCCTCTCTCTCCCCCTCCTCCTCCCTCTCTCTCTCCTGTCTCTCCCCCCCATTCTCTCTCCGCCCCTCCCTGCCTGCCTGTCTGCCTGCCTGCTTGCCTCTGCCCCTCCCTCGCTGGCTCTCTGAGATAGCAGCAGACAGAGAGGCTGGTGCAGCTCTGGGGAAAGAGTGAGCCTGCTTGCAGGGACTGGCAGCATTTCAGCCAGCTCCTCTTGCATCCCATCCATGCAGTGTTCTGGGAGGGCAATGCAATGTTGGAGCAGGGACTGACCTGCACCGGGAGGGTGGCTGGGAGCTCAGAGAGGCCAGGATCTTGGCTTAGCCAGAGTCTGGAATCACGGGAATGCTGCAGCAGGGTCTGCTGTGAAAGTTCCCAGACCCCCATGGATTTGAGAATTTCCCAGCCTCTTCCTCACCTCAGCATACTCCTCCTTCCTCCTGAGATGGCCCCAGATCTGCAAGAGACACTTGAGAGAAGCTATTTCTTAGCAGATGTGGAGAGATGGATCCTGCGCTCGGTTCTTTAGCCATGCTTGATCAGTGATGATGGATTGGAAAGCAGTGTGAGTAATGCAGTTCTGTATGTTCCTCTGGTGACATGCTCTGTCTGATGTGCTGTTGGTTTTGTTTTTTCATTTTAACTTTCTCAGTGAATTTCCTCTGAGGAGAGTGAAGCCCGAATGTGCGAAGTGTGGCTGAGAAGTTAGGAGGGTCCAGTGCGTGTGTGCTCTCCTTGTGTAATTGGTATTCTGAATACACACAGCCCTATCGCAGACACACAAACTATTGGCACAGAATCTGCAAACAGTCTCCCAAGGATGAGACTAAATGGGAAGGAGGTGAATCAGGATTTTGAACTGGTGGTCATCGCTATAGGGGACTTTCTCAGGGTTGTAAAAATATATGACATTGACCCCTTTTAGAATCCAAGTGGAACTGAAATGTGTTCTCTTCACAGACTCATGAAAATGAAGTTAGCCTGTGGCTTTCAGAACAGATTCTTTCTAGCTACATAGATATGAGATTGATTTTTTTTAAACTAAGGTTCAGAGTTGACTGAATCCATGTGCTCCAGCTTTGCCTGAGACAGACCCCTCCCTGTTTTAGCACACTGTGTCTGGGTTGCAGGATACTGGCAAGGTGAGAGCTGGCCATGTCCTGAGAGGTCTTTCATCTTTCTGTATGGGCCAGACTTTGATTCAGGTACCTCAGTTACCAAGTAGCATGAAGACCCAAATCACTTTGATGTCACAGGAAAAAAAAGGTGGCTATCTAAAAGATCAGGAAGTAGAAGTTAAAAGTATGATTTGCTTTTGCTTTCATGTCTAAAGCAAGGTTAATTCTGTAGAGGAAGAGCCGTTTAAGCTTTCTAGATCAACAAATAGTATTGTACTGGTGACTTTTACCATCATGAATCACTTAGGTGTGGATGCCTTTCATTGAAGATGGTTTTGGTTTTACAGATGGTTCTAACTTTCCCATTAAAGTCTTTCTAGTAGCACTAACTATTCCTGGCAGCTTGAAGCTGCTTAGATCTGGAAGAGGGTTCTACAGTGCTGTCATGAGTTCTCTGCCTTTCTGGACCTCAACCCCAGGCAGAGTTATTGCCCCTCCCACCTGCCTGCCCTCCCTGACTGTCTCCCACTCCCATTCTTCTCTCCAAGTCTTGGAACATCATGAAAGCCCCTTTCTAGATGCCCTGTGAACACACCCAGCCCAACCCTGGACAGAGGGAGTACTGTAGCAACACACGACTCTGCCAGCTGGGGACTGAATGAGCTCAGTGGATTCCTGAATATTAAGCCGGTTCTATGAGCAGCAGAATGAGATCAGACCTGACCCAAAGTGGTGCTAACTTTATTAATCGGCACTTAACATTATCAAGAGTCTCCAAGCCCCTGAGAGGAATCAGCCTAAAGCCAAACAGAATCCCCAATCTGCTCCGTGATTCTTGCTGGCCAAATATACCTAGGACCACACCTTCTAAAATATGTCCTTTGTTATCAAGGGGGAGTCTAAGACAGAAAACACATGTTGGCAGCGTCACGTGAGAGCCTCCGCACACAAAGTGGTTGTATCACAAGGTGAAAGGCTTTGAACTCTGGAGCTGTTTTGTTTGGGTTTCTGGTTTATATGAACTCTGGCAGACTCACGCATCTGGAAGAGGTTTGAGGGGAGGGGAAGAATCTGGAGCAAGGCATGCAGGGAAAGGGAACATCATTAAACATTAAATAATCAGAGTCAGACTTGAAAGAATTTTCTTACCTACACTCCTGTCACAGCGCTTGTTTTTGGTCCCTCATTAAGGCAGGTATCAATTGCAACCTTTCTGATGAGTGGGGAGGGATTATTTTCTAACACTTTTGGATTTGGGGCAAAAGAGGGCAGTTTCTCCAGAAATAGAAAAGACTGTGAGGAGTGACCTTCCACATGCCTGCTATTTTTAACAGAGCACGCATCCCTGTCTGCCTCTCCTCCCCTGACCCATGCCTCTCTTGGTGCCTCCAAAGTGCTCCTGGCAAAAAGGCCTTAAGTCCCCCTGGACCCTCTCTGTCCTAATAAGGGAGAAGGATAAGTGGCCAAGGACAGGGTTTTAATAGAGGGTGGAGAGTGGCTTCAGTGGTGAATGAGGGAAAAGAAAAAGGCCAGATATGCTGATACCTGCAGAGAGTCTTTGAGAGGCAGCCGATTGGTGTCAGGAAAACTGCTGAGCAATTAAAAAGAAAAAAAAAAAGCAGAATCAAGGTGGGAGAGAAAGAGAGATCTGGGTGTTCGTGAGGAGCTTCAGGTAAAGTCCTGTGAAGAGCCGAGGTCTACGCTGGTCATGCCAGGTGGTTAGAAGTCTCACACTTGCCAGATCCTCATAGATGGCACAAAGCTCGCTCTAGGGTCCAAAGTTCTGCAGGGAAAGCTTTGCTCAGGATGATCTGCCCGCTCTCTCATTTTGCTGTGAGTACATTTGTCTGCCCAGCCATCCTCCTTGGCAATTGCTTCCGTTTTGTGAAGAAGGGTTCTCACAAAGCGTGGCCAGAGAGTTTCATCTCTGAAGATCAGGGCCACCATGGGGACCCCCCTTGGTTCTCTTACTATACTTATGATATGGGTTCTAAGTCCCCTCCCTTGTCCCAACTGGTCCTCCTCATTTTTTCAGCCTCCAGTACTTCTCCCCATGAGATCTGTTTCACTTTCCCCCAACCTGCACTGCAGAGAACCCCAAGTTCCTGGTGGGTCTGGCTGCAGAGCCAATCCAGGCAGACAATACACCCTTTCTCAACCTTATCTTCCAACCTAGTCCCTCAGAGAAATGGCAGGCAAGAAACATATCTTTGACAGATTTGGATAATAATCACATTTAATAGCAACATACCATATTCCTTAAAATCACTAGTAGTAGATTTGAAGTGTGGTCACCTTCAAAAGATATATGAGTTAATCCATATGTCAATCAGCTCAATTTAGACATTCCTCACTGTGTACACATCTTAAATTATGTTGTACACAACAAATATATATATATATATATATATATATATATATATATATATATATATATATATATAAAAATTATTAGACTTGTAAGAAGAGGAGATTTCAGCCTGGAGAGATGGCTTAGTGGTTAAGAGCACTGGCTGTTCTAGAGGTCATGAGTTCAATTCCCAGCACCCACATGGTGGCTCACAACTGTCTATAATAGGATCTGATGCCCTCTTCTGGCGTGCAGTTGTACAAGCAGACAGAGCCCTCAAAATAAATCTTAGGAAGGAGAAGGAGATGGAGGAGGAGAAGAAGAGGGGGAGGGGGAAATTTGACTTGTGGAAAATGGCTGTAAAAATTTCCCTGATCAGAGGAAAAAGTTGCATTTTTCCTGGACAGTTTCTTCCTCAGAGGCATGCCCAACCTTTTGACACCACAACACAACATTGTCATCTATAAGGATCACACTCAAGAAATGTGCAATAAAGTTAAAAAAAAAAATCACAAAAACATAATGTTTTAAGCAGGTTCCTGATTTGTGCCGGGCTGCATTCACAGCTATCCTCAGCCACATGCAGCCCAAGGTCGCAGGTCGGACATTCCCACACAGCGGAAGAGCTGCTGTGAGGTAACAGCTGAACTGTGTAACTGATACTTATTACCTCCACTTCAGATGCTAATCTGTAAATTGCTTAGCACCTCTAAGCTCCTAATTTTCACATCAGTGAAATATGTGCGAAGCTTATCGCGTGTGCTAGCTTTCCAATACTGTAACAAATACCCGAGATGATCGTGTTATAAAGAGACAAGGTTCACTTTGGCTCCCGGGTCTAGCCGCTATTGGCCTCATTACTTAGGGCTTTGGGCAAAGGTGATATCATGGCGAGGAATGTGTGGTAGAGGAAACACCTTCACCTCATGGTCTGAAAGTGAAGAAGAAAAAGATCAGAGTCCCATGTTCCCTTCAAGGTCGTGTTCTCACTGATCTAGAACCTAATAGGTTCTCTCAAAGGTTCCACCGCTCTCGATTGTAGCGTGCTGGTGAGCGAGCCTTGGACACGTGGCTCTTTGAGGAACATTCCAGATCCAAAGTAGGCTTTGGAAGAGTTAAGTGAGAGAAGGAGTGGGGCTTAGCTCTGTGCGGCAGTGTGTCTAGATAGTCAGTGTCCCAGTCAGTGATGGCCCGTCTGTCTGACACTTTCAGTAAAGGCCCAAGAATTAAGTGACGGGAGACCTGTGGAAGTCAGTGTGTGTTGATGAGAAGCGTACTGGGGCAGTGGTCAAGCCTGGGCGTTTAGTCTCAGCTCTGTTAGTAATCACTGGTGTGCTGACCTAAAGAACCACAACAACCTGTGGCCCCTGAGTGTGCTAACTACAGACACTGTGAAGTGCTTCTTCCTAAGGGATTCCTCTGTTACCCGTCCTCCGCCACCCTCCCTCCACCAACCCTGACTGCTACTGTCCCTCTGTACAGCATTTTCTCTTTCCTCTGGCCAATTCTTTTCTACATTTCTCCTGTGAGCCTCCTTTAACCTCCAAATCTGGTCCAGGACAGTCCGTCTGCAGTGCTTGGCACATAGGACTCTCCATCCCACGCATCGCTACACAGATGTCGTCATCATCCACCACTCTCAGTAGACTATAATCTCTGGGAACGGCACTTCTCCCTGAACTTTGCATTCTGCATCTAGACTAGGACCCTGTTTGTTGCCTGGCTATGTGAAGGAAAAGAGAAATGGCTGAAGAGGCCTTGCTTTTCCTCAATGGTATGTCTTGAGGGAACAGAAAATGAAGCAATGTGTACACAAACCTCAGATGAGTAAATGGAGGGGAGTTGCCTTCAGGCATGAATTAGTGTGAAGGTATTGTTCTTTTAGCTCCAGTGTTTTGCTTATCATATGCAATATTAAGATTAGTTCGTGTTGTAGCTCCAGTGTTTTACTTATTATATTCAATACTAAGATTAATCCATGTTATTGAACAAACCAGTATTCTTTTTTGTTACTGCTCTTACAGTATGTCCAGTTCTGTGTCATGGATGGAGATTAGACTCTGAGGGCCAGAAGTTCTGATGTTTGTGTCTCTGGAAGCTAAAACTTGAAGGCCAGTACCCCTGGGAGGAGACTGTTATCAGTTAGTCTTACCCAAGTATAGGAGAGCAATTCCAGATTCTGTCCTGAGAGGATGGAGAAATGAAATCGGTTCCTAGATAAAAAGACAGAGAGGGGATAAAGAAATGGCTCAGTGGTTAAGAGCACTGGCTGCTTTCCCAGAGGATCAGAGTTTGATTCCCAGCACTCACACGGAGGCTCATGAACATCTGTGACTCCAGTTCCAAGGAATCCCATGCCCTTTTCTGACTTCTGCAAGTACCAAGCATGCACATAGTACACAGGCATGCATGTAGGTAAAACATCCAAACATACACCTAGAATTAAATTAACGAGAAAGGGCCCAGGGTATCAAAAAGTATCCTTTGCCTGCTTCACAGAAAGATTCCTCATCATGGAGTGTGTAGCCAATGGAGAAACAAAGATTTTTGGGTCTGACAAATACTGGTCTGATTCCAGCCTTGATAAGTCTTGGCTCATGTTTGAAGTCCCGTTCACTTCTCCTGCTGGTGTTGATTTCTGTGCGGGACTGTCCACAACTAAAGAGAGTGACACCTGATTGTCCACCCTCTTTGAGCCCAGCCTCGGGGGCCTAAGCAGGAGCCACCCATTTTTTTCTGTAGAATGGCTTGTGTTTTTCTGCAACACTGTATGAGCTCAGGTTTATGACAATATGGACCCCTTCCTCACTGTAAAGATGTATTTTCCTGCAGGAAATTTTCTTTCAAGACAAAACGAAATCAAAACCATGTTTGACAGGAATGGATGGTTCCTGTGGCCAGTGGTGACACGGAGCCACAAGATGGTCCGGGGGGTGGGGGGCCACGGAGCCTTGTGCTGTGTACCTGCATGTGCTCTGTTCATGGGCCACTCAGCAGGGATGCAGATGTTCCTATCTGTCTACAGGCAGGTCCACAACAGCTGCTTTTGCCAGTAGGGCCAGTGTTCCGTGGATCAAGTTCAGACCAGCAGGCTAGAGAGGCTCATTTTTCACCTTCTTTTGACCCTGGCTCTCTCCACAAATGAGCCACCTGCCACATCTGGGTGCCGGCGTGGAGGTGTAGAGTGAAGCCACAAGCCTGCAAGGCCTCTCTCTGCCTAGCTTATTGGTGCTCCAAAGGGACACAGAGGAATCCCACAAAGCTACAAACCCAAGATGTCAGTTCATAAATATGTAAGGTCTCCGCTTAGGTAATAAGCTCCATTGCCCATACTCTCATTTGCACATTCTCTTCAGCTGAACACAGAAGTTCCCTGCCAGATAGTCCCTGGATGCTGAAAAAGAGAGCTGGAGGGTGCGGGGCTGGGAAGGAGCCAGGCTGATGGCTTGGGCTACTCTCCATGCTGCGGCCTTTACCCTACCTGATGTTTTGTGTGGGCTCTTTCTCTCGCAGTACAGGATTAGTGTGTGCCAAAAATGAACTGTGTGGCATTTGGAAAAGGGTTGGGGATGAGTCTGAACCGAGAGGCAGGAAAAAAATGTGGCCAGTGTTTAGCTTTTGGCAGCAGCAACGGAATCTATAGACATTTCCATTTTGGTTGTATCGTGATTAAAGCTCTCAGGATCTTAATACGAATCCAGTCAATCATCTGATATTAAAATCTAGGCCTATGGATCAGATGCAGGCTGGGAAGCAGATGTGAAGTGTAGGGACGCTAACTGGGCACCTAACGCATTATAGACATTTTGTAAGGGTCCTGTGATTAGAAAGTGAATCTAGGAAAAGACTGACTAAGACACCAGCTAATTCTGCCACGGCAGTAAACAAAGTACTTCTTACCATGGAGGTATATTTTTAGCAGAACACTCTCAGGGCCCATGGAAGAAGAGAATGAAATCTCTTTGGGTAGAGAGTCTGGAAGGATGAGGCAGAGGGTGTGGCTGGGAATTTAGAGTAGAATTATCGTGAGTTTCTGTTTACCCACACTAGCATGGAAGTGGATGGTGCTGTGCAGCTCCGTGCATATCTCATGATGATTAGAACTAAATATTTCTCAGATTCTCAAGCTAGGCAGTGATTAGTGACTGACCACACTAAACAGAATATCATAATAACGACAAATAGCAATGGCACCACCGCAGCTGTCTGCCACTGGGGCAAAACTCCTGTGAAAACCAACTTAAGGGAAGAGCAGTTAATTTTGACTTACACTTTGAGTTTCAATCCATGTCACTTTGGACCTGTGGCAAGGCACAACATCATCACAGGGAGTTCGACACAGAAAAAAGACACCCACTTCATAGTGGCTACAAAACAAAGAGAGGGAGAGAAAGGGGCCAGGATCCCAGATACCCCCTTCAGAGCACACCCCCAATAATCCCAGTTCCTTCATCTAAAGGTTACATCCCCTTACCCAGGCCTTTCACACATGGCCTTTGGGAAACATAGAAGATCCAAATGATCACATATAAAAATAAAACTCGAAATCACATTGCATTGTTACAGCTGATTGGAAGCAGTAGATCATGGGTCCATGAAGAGGGAGGGATAAGAACTGACTCAGTCCTTGTTTATAACCTCAGTTTTATGATTGACAGAGGACAGTCATTTTCAATTACAAAAAAATTGATTATACTAATGTATCTGAATATACTAATATATCTGAAGAGAGTATAGCCATTTCTAAGAATCCTTTCTTGGAAAAAAGGCTGTGGGGGAGAAAGTGGTACATGAGGGAGTGTAGGAAAATGAGCTCAGCCGACCTGTTACCACTTGAAAAAGCCTGAAGTTGTATCCAGGAGACTGTAGGAAAAGTCCAGGATTTCACAGGAGTCCGTGGGTCATCCTGTCTTCTCACGGTTACTGTAAGCACTCTCTCTGTGCCTGCATTCCGTTAATTGGTTAAGTTATTAATCTGCACTTGAAAAACCCATAATAAGGGGGAAAGATCCTGATGAGCCTTCTGAAGCACCTGAAGTGTGGGATAATGACTTGGATACTCTCATAGTGAGCGGAGCATCGTGGTGACTGCAGAGGAGGAGTGGCATCTTTCGTGGTGACTGCAGAGGAGTGGCATCTTTCGTGGTGACTGCAGAGGAGTGGCATCTTAACCCTGGGAGAATCCTTAGAGTGCGTGTGCTTGGTTGAGTTTTCAACTATGAAAAGCAGAATTCGGGGGGAGGGGTCTGTAGTAAAAGACCACACTCCTATACATTCTTGAATCCCTTCATACGTTCTCTCTCTCTCTCTCTCTCTCTCTCTCTCTCTCTCTCTCTCTCTCTCTCTCTCTCTCTCTCTCTCTGTGTGTGTGTGTGTGTGTGTGTGTGTGTGTGTAGGTTCAGGTGTGTGGCCATGCGTGTGGAAAGCAGAGCATCAGAGGACAAACTCAGCTGTCCATTCCTCAGGTGCCTCCCACCTTTTGTTTAAGAAAGGGTTTCTCTGGCCTGTAATTTCCTAAATAAACTAGACCAGCTGGCCACTAAGTGGCCAGGGATCCACCTGTCCCTGTATCCCATCTCACCATTGCTGAGGTGACTAGTGTGTGCAGCCACATTCAGTTTTTTATGTGGGTTCTGGGATTGGAACTCGCAGTACTCAGGCCTGTATGGCAAGCACTTTATCAACTGACCTCTCTCCAGGCATCCGTGCTGTCATTCAAAGGTGGTCATGAAGCCCTTGCCACCCACAGGATGAATACCTGAATAAAGATCTCACTTTACTTTCCAGGAACTTAAAGGATGTGTGTATAAACAGTGTCTGCAAAGAATAAAAACAAAACAAAACAAAAGAAGAGTAGGAAGTGACCTGACAATATAATGAAAGAACTTTCAGCCCTCAAACTACAGAAAGCTATTTCCAAGTAAAATTGGCAATCCTGGTTTATACTAGAGTACTTACTGTATTAACTTAGAATGTTCATACTTGTTTTGTTTTAGTAGTTTTTCAGCATTCAGTGGGAAAATGTTAAAAATTGATATTTGACTTACTCCTCATCTTCAGATGAATAGGGTTGGAATTGAACTGTTGAATTGTTGTCATTGCTTGATAGTCTAGTAAGAACATATTCAAATGCAAGAATATCATGGGTTTAATTTCTTTATAAATACAATTTTGAGAAACAGGCATGGTGATGCATGCCTGTAACCCCAGTGTAGTGATGCATGCCTGTAATCCCAGCACAGTGATGCATGCCTGTAATCCCAGTGTAGTGATGCATGCCTGTAATCCCAGCACAGTGATGCATGCCTGTAATCCCAGCATAGTGATTCACACCTGTAATCCCAGCACAGTGATGCACACCTGTAATCCCAGCACAGTGATGCACACCTGTAATCCCAGCACAGTGATGCACGCCTGTAACCCCAGCATAGTGATGCATGCCTGTAATCCCAGCACAGTGATGCATGCCTGTAATCCCAGCATGGTGATGCATGCCTGTAATCCCAGAATAGTGATGCATGCCTGTAATCCCAGCACAGTGATGCATGCCTGTAATCCCAGGATAGTGATGCATGCCTGTAATCCCAGCATGGTGATGCATGCCTGTAATCCCAGCACGGTGATGCATGCCTGTAATCCCAGCATGGTGATGCATGCTTGTAATCCCAGCATAGCGATGCATGCCTGTAATCCCATAACTCAGGAGACAGAGGCTAGAGAATAAAGTGTATCAGGTGAGGCTGAACTTAGTAAAACTCTGTCTCAACAACATGTACAGAAAGGAAATACAATTTTGAGGGGGAAAGTCTATGTTTTCATAAAATAAAGTACACATCAGTCAGTTCCATGCAAATATGAATGATTTCTCAGGGCAGTACTCTGCTTTGAGGACTATCCCAGCAAGAAGCCAAGGAAACATGGACTTGGACGTCCCCCTTGAGAAAGAGAATCAGCCCTCTCCTGCCAGCCTGGCAGCAAGGGATTTCCTTTCTAAAGGTCAGAAGTGGAAAAAACAATCATCTAATCAAATTGACTTTTAGAATTAACTTTACAGAATACAAATCCACAGCCTCTGAGTCTCAGAGAGCCCAGCAGCATATTTGTGTCAACAGACAACTTAAAAAGAAAATCTCACTCCCAAAAGCCTGGCAAACACATGTTGGACACAGATTAATAATGATGCAGAAAATTAATTATAATGAACATAATTGTTACATTCATTCTTCGAATGTGATAGCCTAGAAAATACTGTATTACAAGACAGTTTATGGTATCATCATTACCTAGAAGCTAGCAAACGTTAAAAACAAATGAAAAACCCATTCATTTATTTATTCTTTAAATGTTTGTTTAATATCTACGAGGTACCAGGCACCATTCTTTAAAAATTAATCCTTTGAGAGTTTCATACAATGTATTCATCATATTTACCCCTAAATCCTTCCAGTTACACTCTCACATCCTTACTCCCCAATTTTGTGTTCTTTTTGGTTTTTGATAAGCCATCAACTCAAATTTGAGTTGTCCACGTACACTTTTATATACACACTCCACTGCGGTTGACCCACCAGGAACCGCACAAAGAATATGGACTCCTCTTCCCCAGAAGCCATCATTTGTCATAGTTCCTCAGTTGTGGGTGGGGGCTCATGAGCCCCTTTCCCCTCAGCTCTGACTGGCTTGAACTTGTGCGGTAACCACAGCTGCTGTGAGTCCACAGTACAGCTGTCCCGTCGTGTTCCAAAGACAGGTCTTTAGTTCCACCCGAATCAGTCTCTGGCTCTTAGAGTCTTTCCTCTCTTTCTTTTTTTGGCTCCTGAGCCTTGGGGGAAGGGTGGTATTATATAGATGTCCAGTTTGTGGCTGAGCACCCTACTCTGACCCTTATTCTCTGTGCTTTGATGAGTTGTGAGTTTCCCTGGTAACCACCATCCACTCACAAACTTCTCTGAGGAGGTCTGAGAGATGTACTATTCTACCAGTAGAGAGAAATGAATTTGGAAGGCACCTTAGAGGCTGTGTCCATTTAGTGGAATAACTGTAGTCGGTCCATACTTGTGGGTACCACAAAGTCCTTACCTTAGCAGAAGTTCCAGTGGACCAGACTACACAGAGCATCAGCACTGGCTATCTGCTTCTTCCTTTGGAATGCCATCCAATGAACATGCGGATAGAGAGATGGAAAAAGAAAGATCCTGGACAACCCGAGAAGTCTCTGTTTTAAAGGGCCACATTAAAAACAAGGAAACAGAATCATATCTCCCTACCTAATACAAAGAATCATCTTCCTTACATATAGTGATGTTCCTGTTAATGTAACCTGACAGGCTTGTTTTGAATTATGTACAAGTGCATCCCAAAGCAGCCCTGCAGGCCCTTTGCACTGGAGCCATCCTTGGATAAAAATCACTCCACCTAGACCAGGGTTTTCAAACTCTATCATGGATGAGGAGCATGCAAGGATAACAAGGTTGATCGTGTCAAGAATTACAGCCAGATTCATATCTTCTGTAATGCCAATGACTGAGCCAACTCTCTTTATCTTTCCAACTGTCCATGCCTTCATTCATGCAGTCATCCATATATGCATCCATCCATTCATTCACGTGGTATGCATTGTGGGCTAGGCAAGTTGGGGAACATGACTATAGAAATGAGAGCTGGCTTGTGACCTTGGAGAGCTTTCAGTCCTTGTGAGGATGATACAAGTAGCTGCAGCTAGTTGTAGGAAGTGGTATGTGCCTCCATCTTGTGTCCCCTTTCTCAGAGTGTCTATACTATGAGAGGCATGGTAGTCAGAGTTTACCAGCCTTCATGAACAGTCTGGACAACTTATCCCCAGTACGTTGTGGAAAGTGCTATCAGCCACACTCAACCTCAGTGTAGGGCTCGGCTGTGTCAGTTTTCTTAACGCAATGCTTTGGTTTTTGTGTGCATTGATTTCGCATAATTCTTTCTAAGTGCCCCCAAGACACAGATAAACTAGGTTGAAATTGACAGTAAGTTTTCCCTGGCCATTCTGGTCTGAGGATACACTGTCAGAGAGGAAAGTGATCTCCTCCAGTACAAGGCTAGGACACGTCATTGATTTCATGATCTGGTTTTCAGAGTGGAACAATGGTGTGAGTAGAAATCTTCCAGACATCTGATTTAAGCTGTAGATGGCCATATTTACCAGCTCAAATGAAAAAGTTCCCTTTTCTGACCATCCTAGCCATCAGAGTAACCAAAACTCAAATTCAAGATGACCAGGAACCCAGGTTGGCATGCATCAATGTCCTAGTCCATCTGATTGCTGGTAAAGGAAGAGCTGACTCAGAGACAAAGGAGTTGTGTTGGCTAATTTTATGTCAGCATGACACAGGCTAGAGTCATCTGAGAGGAGAGAACACCCCAATTAAAAAAAGACCTCCATAAGATTGGGCTGTGGGCAAGCCTGTTGAGCAGTGGTTCTCAACCTGTGGGTCACGACCCCTTTGGCAAACCTCTAGCTCCAAAAATATTTATATTATAATTCATAACTGTAGCAAAATTATAGTTACGAAGTAGCAATGAAAGTAATTTTATGGTTGAGGGTCACAACAACATGAGGGACTGGCTTAAAGGGTTGTAGCATTAAGAAGGTTGGGAACCACCGCTGTAGACCATTTTCTTAATTAGTGGTCAATGAGGAAGGGCCCAGTCCATTGTGAGTGGTGCCATCCCTGGGCTGGTGGTCCTGGGTTCTATAAGGAAGCAGGCTGAGCCAGCCATAGGGAGTAAGCCAGTATGCAGCACTCCTCCATGGCCTCTGCATCAGCTCCTGCCTCGGGGATCCTGCCCTGCTTGAGTTCCTGTCTTGATTTCCTTGAGTAATGGACTATGATATGGAAGTGTAAGCCAAATAAACCCTTTCCTCCTCAACTTGCTTTGGTCACGGTGTTCATCACAGCAATAGAAACTCTGATTAGGACAGGAACTAAAGCCAGTTCTCCTTTTCTGATGCTCACATTACAACTCATATTAAAGCTAGGGCCCCTTTCCAGTGCTCTCATTACATCTCATGTATTTAGAAGCGTCTATGGAAGAATCTCCTAAAACACGTTTAGGATATAGCCTTCATATTAACATTTTATTGTAACAACAGCAATATGTTTGCAAAAATTGACAAATGTTTGCTGGGTGTTTGTAAGTGCCAGGACCTGTCTAGAGATTACACACATTTGTCAACATCTACTATCTTTGCATCAGAACAGGCATGTGCTACATGTTCTATTTTTGACAGTCTGTTCCTAGATGCTCCGTCAGGACATCTATTTAATTTTCCTTGCAATAATATCAGGCCTGGTGATTTATTCTTAGCCAAGTACTCAGTGTCAGAAAATTATAGGAATAATTAACATGGTGGTAAAGTTGAAATACTACTTTAAAATCTGTATGGCTACTTAAAATAGCATAATTAGGGCTGGGGGATGGTCTAGTCAGTAAAGTGCCTGCCATGCAGGCATGGGGAACTGAATTCAACCCCCACATAAAAAACTAGGCAGGTATTTGGCATGCTCTTGTAACTCCAGTATTTGGGGATTGACAGAGACAGATGGACCCCTGAAACTTTCTCACTGGCTAGTCTAGTCAGTTGACCCTGTTTCAAGAGACAAGGGTGGAGAGAAGTCTAGGGAATATGCCCAATGTTGACCTGGGGACTTCACAGGCATGTACATTCATACCTGCACACACATAAGCATATGCACACCACACAATAAAATAAAATAAAATAGTGTAATTATGACCCAAATTCTGCAGAATATAAGGGAACTATTCAACTTGGAAATCTAATAACTAAGAATGTCCACAGAAAAATAATTAATTCTGCATTTTGTACATTTCACCTGCCCATGCATAATATGTCTACTAAGATAAAAGAAACCAGTTAAGTATGCAGTTTGATGTAATCTGGGTCACTTTATGGAGCTCACTAGGGAATTTTCAATACATCTTCCTTTTATTTTGATTGATTTCACTATGTCTCACTATTTGTTTCCAAGTGGCTCCTTTCTTTACAGCTTCGTTTGATCATTTGATCACCCTTTTCAAAAATACCAAGTAACTTTTATATGACAAAGAAGTAATATGAAAGAACATGAAAAATTAGTTGGGACCCATGAAATGGGTCCATGAGAGGACTCCATTGCTTTGTCTCATTGTTAACCTCTTTATTTCCTGTCCTGACCTCCCCTCATTGCCCATCTCCTGCACGCACGTGTGCAGGCCTGTGCTGGAGCATTGACCCCAACAACGCGAGTGGTGGAGACCAAGGGGAGAGGAGGGAACAAGCTGTGTTTATCGCTCACTCTACTTCCCACTGATGGAAACGCGTGTCCAGACCTCACTTTCTCAGGCTACTTCCTCGCCTAACTGCCAGCCCCCATGGAAATGATCCAATAAGCAAGTATGTGTGACAAAAAGCAAATTATAGGTCTTGGTAGCAGCTTTGATACAGACTTGTAGGAAGCGTTTCCCCATAGTCTGTCTGGTTGGGCCATGATCACTGCAGACTCTTCTTTCCAGCCTGATTTGACTGGTTTCTAGTCATCTAACCTGTGTTACCTGCTCTGTGGAGACTGTGCTGGCCCTTTAGTAAAACCAGATGGAGCTGCTTCCTCTGCTCCAGAGCACTGAACATACCCGACACATGCACGTTGTAGCACTGTGTATCTGCCGTAGTTTTTAGCCGTCTGTGTGAGCTCCATCCCAACTTGCTTTACAGTGGCTGGATTGAGAGAGGCAGGTTGGTCGCTTTCCCTGCTGTGAGCAGAGCACACAAGAGAAAACTTTAAAGACAGAAAGATTTGTCACAGCCCATGGTTTCAGAAGGCTGAGTTTATGGTCACCTGGCTCTGTGTTTCTGGGACTGGAGTGAGGCAGAACTTCACGGAGGTGGGAGTGTGTGTGTGTGTGTGTGTGTGTGTGTGTGTGTGTGTGTGTGTGTGTGAAGGTACCCCCCAAGGACTAACCACCACACACCTACTTCCTCCAGCTATACCCCACCTCCAGTGTCTCCAGAGCCTACCAAGACATCACCAGCAGCTAAAGCCCAAGCCCCTAACACAGGAGCCTTGGCTGGGGGGAGTATTTTATAACCCAGACGTAACAAGGGTGATGTAAATTTCCACCTCTAGGCTCCAGTGGGGCTGCTGAAGTACCAACCATCATAACACCTGCCGGGAATCTAGGGCAGTCAAGCCTTGCAGCGGAGACCAGGCCGAGAGCCTGACCCACTTCTCATTCTGTTCTGTACAGTTGCCATGCGGAGACCCTGTTCAGACTGTTTTCACTTGAAATACTTCAGTTAAGGATTTCTTCAGATTTCAACTGTAGTAAATAATTTTGAAAATAAAAATATCACAGGGAAGAAAATTGCCTCTTCTAGCAAATGAAACTTATATTCAAATTTAATTAAGCAAGAAACCCTCAAACCAAATAGCATGTCACCTAGCATTGACAATTAATTAGTTGTGCTCTGAAAAAAAACTACAGGTATTGAGCAAAAAGTTATAGATTAGGCTTTGTTTTCTCTGCCAACGCTGCCCGTTTCTAGTTCTCACACCTTGACAGCAGTCTGCAGCTTCAGGCAACATGTTATAACTAAAGGGTGTAGCTCCATGTCAGCTTTAAATTTCACATAATCAAAATACAGAAGAGTGGGCATAACACACTACTACTTTTATAATGAAGACTTTAGGAGTGAGCGACATGACCTCTTTCCAAGGAAGGAACGGCTGCCCTTGGCTTGTAGGTGGGTGGCCTGTGTCTGGTAGATCATAGAACATCTTCCTTTTAACTTTGCATTAGCATGCGGATAAGTGATTTAGCCCAATGGAATGAAAAGAGCATTAAACTCATTAGAACCTTGAAATCAGATTATCTGGAATGTGCTTATTCCTTGCAGGAATTTTAATTTTGGTTGGGCAGTCCTCATGATGTGGTAGATACACATACATCTTTTATACACATTTATTTCTGAGCAGAAAAGTCAGGCACTGCAATCTCCACAGAGCAGCTGTAATTCACCTACAACAGTCTTTCTCTGCCTGTAATTTATAAACAATCTAAATAACAGTATTATAGAGATATGGTGTCTTAGTCAGTCTTCTATTGCTGTGAAGAGATACCATGACCATGACAACCCTTATAAAAGAAAGCATTTAATTGGGGCTTGCTTACAGTTTCAGAGGTTTAGTCCATTATCCTTATGGTGGGGAGCATGGCAGCATGCAGGCAGACAGGGTAGCTGAGAGTTCTGTATCTGGACCTGCAGCAGCAAGAGACATTGGGCCCGGCTTGAGCTTTTGAAACCCCCAGGCCCACCCCCCACCCAGTGACACACTTCCTCAAACAAGGCCACACCCACTTCAAGAAAGTCATACCTCCTAATCCCTCCTGAGTAGTGCCACTCCCTAATAACCAAGCATTCAAATATATGGGCTTATGGGGGGGCGTTCCTATTCACACCACTGCACATGGTTTCATTAATTCCATTTATTATGGCCAGCCAATTTTCTTTTTTTTTTTTTTAAAGATTTATTTATTATGTACACAGTGTTCTGCTTGCATGTGTCCTTGCAGGCCCAAAGAGGGCACCAGATCTCATTACAGATGGTTGTGAGCCACCATGTGGGTGCTGGGAATTGAACTCAGGACTTCTGGAAGAGCAGTCAGTGCCCTTAACCTCTGAGCCATCTCTCCAGCCCCAGCCAGCCAATTTTCTACGACTCCTTTTTAGAGAAGACAGCAGCAATGTTTATTAACTAAAATCATTTCCAGCCGGCATTTGGTGGGATCTGTAACTTGCGTTTCCAGTTCCTTAGGTCTGGTGTTTATGGCTCTCATTTGTGTGTTGAGCCAGGTTTACAGAGGTGTGACGTTGGAGTGGGTAAGATGACCCCTCTGGTTTTCTTGGTACTAAACATGTTTGGGTCTGGGCAGACAGGAACAGAAAGATCTGCAGACGTTCAGGTTGGGGCTTCTGAGCAGAGAGGGTTTATATTCATTTCATTGCTTGCTGCCATGATATCATATTCTGACAGCAGGTACTGAAGTATTAGTCCCAGGCATGACAACCACTACTTCTGCGACCAGCAGTTAAATCAGGTAACTGCCAGCTCTTCTTTTTTATAACTAATAATTTTCAATACAATTACCTTCTCTGAGTGAGTAATGGCATCAGGTCCGGATGGATGTGTGACCTAAGGACAATGCTTTAGAAAAACCACAAACCTCCCATGATTTCAGCACTATATAGAACCCCAGGCTCCTTAACCTTGAGATTTCTGTGTGTTTCTGTAACTCCAAAGGTTGGATTGACTAAAGAACAGTGTGGGGACTGGAGAGATGGCCCAGTGGTGAAGAACACTTACTGCTCTTCCTGAGAACTGGAGTTCAGTTCCCAGCACCAGTGTTGAATGGGTCACAATTACCTGTAACTCCAGTTCCAGGCGTCCAACACCCTCTTCTCCACTCTGTAGGCCTTCACACACACACACACACACACACACACACACACACACACACACAGACACACACTGAAAACTCTAAAGAACTCCAGTGTGGCTCTATGCTATCCCTTCAGCCGGTGCAAAGCTATCAGGCAGGTCTGGGGGCTGCAGAAGGTGAACACGTGGTGTCGATTGTCATGAGTCCACAGTGCAGTGAGTGAGACACCGAAACAGAAGACCACACTGCAAAGGAGCCTCTAGTCCAGAGTTGAACTGTGGTCGCTCTTTTTAAGACACCTTGCTTTAAAATGTCACTTAAACAAGGCTGTATAAGGCTGAAGAGGTGGGTGGGATCGATTTGTAAGAGAAGAACAAACGCACAAACATTCTCACCACAGGCTGATATGGAACATTCACTTGCAAAACCCCATCCATTTTCAAGGTATAACACACTCTGTGTAATGTTTTAGGGTGATGTTAGTGGAGGGTAATGGTCAGCCATGTTTTGCCTCCTAGCAATAAATGTTTTATCTGAAGTCATGTCATGAATTATCTTCCTGCACTAATGAAATGGTTCATTTGCATAAAAATCAGAACAATTCCAAGACCCATATTTTTTTTTCAGTCTCTGGAGACATAGAAATGCTTTTCCTAATAGGCAGTTAGGGAAACAGGAAGTCAATGGGGTACAGGTGGCGGTGGGTGGGTGCTTTTGTTCCTGATTGTGGAAATTCCAAAATGACTATGGTATATTTCACAGCAGAGTCAGAACGCTTAGAAATGGGTGTTATTTCAAGATGAGGCATTGCTGGTGTTTGTTACACCTGGATGGGTATCTTAACTGTTCCCAGAGGGTCTGCCTCCAACCACAAGCTCTTGCCACCTCTTCTCACTATTTATAATCTGTTTTATTATCTTCTATCCCTGTGTCATTGACCCCATGGATTTCCTGGGAACTCTGGTGATCTGTCATGTCATTGCTCATTATCAGAGAGTCTTAATCCTCAGAGCATTGAAATATTTCTATAACGACACATGAGCCCCAATGGCATCAGCCATTTTCACATTAAATTGTAGCTTGGGTTGTCCTTCACACACTGGTGGAGGAGATTTGACTGCCACGGTCCCACTCCCAGGTCAGGACCCTGTCCGGGCAGCAGGTGTGGCTGTGTGAGGCCCTTGTCACTTTTCAGTTGACCCCCCACCCCTGCATTGTCTGAATTGGGCTGAGTAGACCTTGAATGACCTCTTAATTTGTCTAAACACTTCCTTCACCTTTCTGAGCATCCCATCCTTGAACGCCCCTCAGATAAGATGAGATCATCTCAGGGTGTGCTTAGCAACGGGTCCTGGGCAGAATCATTAAAAGGGTAAAGGTCCTTAAAAATAACTGTGAAAGTAGAGTGTGGGGGAGGTTATGGGAGGTGGAGGAAAGACCTTCTAAAACATACTTTGTTTGAAAAATGTCATAATGGTATCTAGTATCTTGTATTCTCCACTGAAAAATAAAAATTAATAAATTAAATAACAAAGAAAAGTTTCTAAATTTAAAAAATGACTGTATTGCCTGACTTTTCTGACCAATCTTTAAGGAAAGTTCTACTCTTTATGAAGCTAGTAATTCTTCAAAGACAGTAGTCTATATTGTAGTAATCATTGGGCGTCAAGGATGGTAGACTCCAATTTAACTATCTTGAGATACACTGGAGATTTCCATTTAACTGCTCCACACGTCTGAAAGTCCAGCATTGTCACCCAATAAATAGCCTATCGTACAAATGTAATAAATGAGAAAAAAATCCTCCTTAAGTTTCCACTTTGATTGACAACTGAGGCCTAAAATAAGTCTCCCTATTTAAATGAGTTAAATCTGCCCTGTGAGTATTGATACCATTTTTCAGCTTTTAACTCTGGAGTGGACCTGGCCATTGAGCATAGGAGACCATCCCATGAAGGTGACGTCAGTTCTAAGCTGATTCCTAACCCAGGTAGGAGGTAGGAGAGTAAAGGGTAGTGAGGAAGGATGGAGAGCCCAGAGGGAAGAACCATGCCCAGTCTGCACATCCTCCATCCTCTGCTCGCAGCGGTGGTGCTTAGCATGGCGCCACTTTCTAGATACAGGTTCAGTAAATATTAATTTCATCCTGCTAGGGAGATGATCTTTTTCCTTGAAATAAACACTGGGAAGTTCATGAAGTTAATAGATAGTTAAAGAAGTGTGCTGGGGTGAATACCTTCAGGAAATGTGTCATGCTGTCCTTCATAGGAACAAGACAGGTAAATATGGCCTTTTAGGTTAATTTGCTATTTGAATTTAAAAAAACAAAAAACAAAAAAAAACAACTCACCTGTTTTCCCTGATATAGGGGGAAAGAACTCAAAGGGCATGGATTTTGCAAAATGCACTTCTCACCGGAATGTCAACCTTTTCAATTCTTTTGTGACCACATCTCCTTTTATGTCCCTGCACAATGCCATTATACGTGAGTGATTTCTAAACTTTAACCTTCTCCTATCTGGGTGTCATTGAAGCGCTGTATAAAAAGAGCTGAAGCAGTTGGCCTCCACAGAACTGGAATATACAAGACAGATCCGAGGGCTGGTTCTAATGATGTCAGAATTCAAGTGCCATTGTGGAATCCGTGGCTATCAGGAACATCCTATTCATTTCAAAGTTCTGAAATGTTCCTAATATGAGCTGGGTGCACATTTTACAAAGGAAACAACTTAAAAGTTAGTCTCAAAACAAGTCCTCTAATCACATCCAGTTTTTCTTAGTGGAAGCCAAGGAGGCTTTCCTAAGTGGACTGGCAGTTCCAGGAGTCTGCATTCCGTCTCTGTGCTGCAAGACAGGAAATCACGGCCTCCTCACTGCATGTTTTCCTCGCTGGTATTCCTTTCAAGTGGTTTCTACCCCCCACTTAGACACTTTCAGTGACAAAATCATCAAGCTGATTTGTCAAGAATGGGCTCTCTCACTTTCAGAAAAATTCCCTTCTAATTATAAAGCCAATAGACTTTTATGTTTCACCTAGTGTTTTGCTCCAGTAGATTTTGTTACATAAATCTAATCCTTATTTAAAGGTGATGTGGTTCAATGCCAGGTTCCTCCATCTAATCAGTCTTGGCTCCAGTACTTATTATATATCTAACTGAAGTGCCATTCATTGGTACACTAAACTCTTTATAACACTATTTATTTCCCTAAAAGAGCCTATAAAAGCAGATAGTATTTTTTCTGAATCTTACTGTGGAAAAACCAAGTCTTGGTAACAGTCAAAGTGATGATGATGATGATGATAATAAAAATGATAATGATGTGCCAGACACTATGTGAACACATTGTCAGAATTTAAGCCATTTGCCTACGATTACCTACTTAGTATCTGTATTAGTCACTTTTCTCATTGCCATGACAAAATACCCTGACTGAAGTAATTTATGGAGGGTATGGCATGTCCATCATGGCAGGGGATATGAAAGGTATGGATGTGCATCGCGGTGGGGGAGTCATGGTGCCAGGAGTGTGAGACAGCTGGTCACATCCCATCTGCAGTCAAGACGCAGATGAATGCGAGCGATCAGTACACTGTCCTTTTATCCAGCTCAGGACCCCAGCCCATGGGCTAACGCCACCCATGGTTAAGATGGGTTTTTCCCAACTCAACTACCTAAGCTAGATAATTCCCCACAGGAATCTTAGAGTCTTGTCTCCTAGGTGATTCTAGCTCTCTAGTTCTGGTCAAGGTGACAGGAATATTAACCAGCACAGTAGCTGGAGAAGCTTTTTGTTCAAACTTAGGTTAGGTACCAAAGAGCCCCTGGAGCTGACTTTATTTCATGTTAAATGTGGGTAATGTCTTCCTTATAATCTCTTCCTCTAGGATTCAAAAAATATGCTCAAAAGCCTGTGAACATATTTAGCATCCTTGCTTGATAGACACTTTCTTCTGCTCGTCATTTATTTGTCTTTGGTGTCTATTAGAGGTGGTCCTTCTGTTTCTACTGTATCCACTGCTCTTTTTACAGGAAACTAAATAAACTTGTTTTCGTTATAACTAATTAATTAATTTTAGAGGACTCTTTCTTTCTCTTTCTTCAGTTTTCTCTTCTCCAGGATAGCCACCCCCCTTTTTTTTCACTCATTTAGTCATCCAACAAACATTTTTGTGCTTCTTGCCCTTGCCCTGTTGGGTTTTTTATTCTTTAAAGTGAACAGACACTAAACAAGATAGCTAAGTAAACCATGTGCTACATTAGAAGGTCAGAGGCTTGCCTGGGAATGATCAAAGTAACAGGAATTGGGACTTTGGTTGCGGGGGAGATTGTGGTGCTTTTCGGGGGCATCTATTTCTATTCACTTCCATAGATGGGAGAATACAAGTCAAAGAAACAATTCCACCCGAATCCATCTTGAGGAGCTAGTGAGTTTATTAGGGTTACTCATGGGATAATAGTGAGGTCACAGGAGCATGGTGAAGGGTCACTCAAAGGAGCATAGCGAGGGGTCACTCACAGGAGTATGATGAGGAGTCCCTCACAGGAACATGGTGAGGGGTCACTCTCAAGAGAATGGTGAAGGGTCACTCACATGAGCATAGTGAGACATTATTCACAGGAGCACTGGTGAGGTGTCACTACAGGAGCATTGTGAAGAGTCACTCCCAGGAGCATGGTGAAGGGTTACTCCCAGGAGCATAGTGAGACATTACTCCCAGGAGCCCTGGGGAGGTGTTACTACAGGATCATGGCTGGCCGGGGGAGCTATATCACTGTAAAACCGACCACAGTATGGGTGACAATTCTGAAAGCTGCATCCCTGGGATCTCCCATACAATTCGCAGACAGCATTATGAAGTCTTCTCTCCCAGCAGCTGTGCACTGCCTAGATAACCCAGGGATGCCTGGATAACCCAGGGATGCCTGGATAACCCAGGGATGGGTCTCATGACCTGAGTCTTAGGAGTTCCTTGAACTTTGTGAGTCTGTCTCTTCCTAAAAGTAGAAGGTTTCAATCCTGGCGAAAGAGCCATGCAGCAGAGAGTGAGCAATCCCTTTTCTGTGGCTGTTACTAGATGTCACCCCTAACTTAGTGGCTCAAAGTGACAATGATCATTTATTAGCTTTAGTGGTTTCTGGGGGTTGGAAATTCAGACAAGCCGTGACAGGTGAGGTTTCTGTCTGCTCCTTGATATCTGAGACCCTGGCAGAAAATGTGACAGGAATCATCTAAAGGATGCCTTACTCATGAATCTGTCCTCTGGAGTCTACACATGTGACCTGGGCTTCCATGTAGCCTTTACAAAAACCACATCACCTTTGGTAACTCAACCTTGAAAGTCATACAACGCCTCTTCCATTACATTCTGCAGACCAAAGTAACTTCACATTTACTCTCAGAATGTAGGAGGAAGAAACACTTGGTGCCAGGTTGTAAGAACATATTGACAGAGCCGGGCAGTGGTGGCGCACACCTTTAATCCCAGTACTCAGGAGGCAGAGGCAGGCGGATCTCTGTGAGTTTGAGGCCAACCTGGGCTACAGAGTGAGTTCCAGGAAAGGCGCAGCACAGAGAAACCCTGTCTCGAAAAACCAAAAAAAAAAAAAAAAAAAGAAAAAAAGAAAAAAACAAACAAACAAACAAAAAAAACATATTGACAGAACCATTTTTACAAACGACTGACCTCTATGGTGGGCAGGATAAATGTGTGGATAAAGTGACATTTCAACCAAGATTTAAAGGAGGCAAGGGAGTGAGCCACATGCTTGTCTCCCTGGGGCAGGGCTAGGAATGGGAGGTGGGAATGTACTGGGAGTGTTTGGAGACTAGTATGGGTGACCTAATTTTAATGTTTATTGCCTAACAATCAAAGGGAGCAGTGTGTGGTGGATGAGATAGGAAACATGGGAATCTGAGGCGGTGAGAGGGTCTTGGGTCTAGTTTAAGTTATAGGGGATAAAATTTGCGGTGGATAGTTGTGTTGTGTGAGACAAGGTCTGGGTGCCTGAGGAGCGGCCTGTTTTATTCTGAAACGTGCCTAAGAGCTGCACAGAAGATGATAAGCCCTTTAGTCTTAGGGATGGCAAGTTAGTGATGTTTATTGAATACTCAAGTGAGAATGCTGAAGAGGCGTTTGGATAAATAAATAGGGAGCTTGGGGCTAAGCTGGACAGAACACTCGAGGAGTCACAGGCTGAGGATGTGATCTTCAAAGCCAACACCAATGATTGTACAGAAATAGGGACTGCAAACCCTATGAAAAGGACACTGGAAGAGAATGTGCAGCACGAATCTTAAAAGGTCTTATTAATAATAAAAAAAACCCCAGGAGCCAGGTATTGGGGTGATCATTGAAAGATCAGAGAAACAGAACAAGCCATGTTCAATCTCACCTTGCCAATTCCTCAGCTGATCTTGTTTCCTTAGACTGAAGGCCTCTGAGTCCTCATCTTAATGGATCTCAACTGAACTGCCGCTTAAAAGCCTAAAAGCTTAAAAAGACCTCTAGTTCCTGGTCCTCATGCCTTATATACCTTTCTGCTTCCTGCCATCACTTCCTGAGATTAAAGGCATGTGTCACCATGCCTGGCTGTTTCCAGTGTGGCTTTGAACTCACAGAGATCTGGATGGATCTCTGCTTCCCAAGTGATAGGACTAAAGGTGTGTATGCCACCATTTTCTGGCCTCTATGTCTATCTGGTGGCTGTTGTGTTCTCTGACCCCAGATAAGTTTATTAGGATGCACAATATATTGGGGGACACAAGAGTGGAGTGTTCTGGAAGCTTGAGGGGCAAGGAGGAAGGATGCATGCATTCTTAGCTCTGACAGGTCCAGGTAGGGGCTGAGAGCATGGCAGCCATCATGCAGTTATGGGTAACTATCTGAGCAGTTTCAGAGGGTTGGGGACAGATGCCTAACAAATGAGCTTGCAGAGAATGCAAGGAGGGGGCTTGGATGAGGGGTTGACAGGTGGTGCTTGCTGGGAATTTGGCTCAAATGAGTGAGGACAACACCACAGCTAGCTGCAGAATTGTCACATGAGCTTTAGTTTTCTAAAAGAGACAAAGAGCAGAGTTCTTGTGTGCTGCATGGGTGGATCTAGTAGAGAGTAGAGGTGGGGCATGTGGGAGGGACACCTGCATGTCATCCTCGTGTGGCCTTTAGTTGCAAGGAAGCCTGCTTCTCTAACTTGTGGGTCACATGAGATGGGTATGCATGGTAGAGACACAACCTCTTCTAAGCTGTTCCTTGGCACCAGCCCTGCCCCAGGTGATGGTGGCCAGTGAGTGGCCACAGCCATAGCCAGTCTTTTCTCCATTCTGAAAAGAATTCTTGATATAAGCGAGTATGCACCACCTTTCAGTGCCCCCCCCCCCCGACACACACACACACGAAGAATTAAAGGCCAGCCAGGACTATATAGTAAGACTGTCTTCTCCCCCTACCCCCATCAAAACCACATATATACCTATATATTTATATAGAAAGATATGGTGCAATACACCAAGAATTAATTTAGAAACAAGTCTAATAGGGTGTATGCAATGTCTTTGTCTCACACCATGTTTGCCTTGTTTATATCTTTTCTATATCCTAAGCGTTACAGTGCACTTGAATGATGGAAGATGTGGTGTGAAAAGCCAGTGTTATTAATGATGCTGGCAACCACACCTTCCCACTTGTCCCCATCTGTACCCTTCTGTGCCACTTTGTTACCTTGACCCCTCATACCTGCCCATAAATAGCATTTTGTACTTAAAAACCACCCTACACAAGAGTCCATTATCCAGCCGAGGAGATGGTAGTCTTGTGCCCTGCACCTCACTGTAGTGGATATTTCTGGCTCTCCATTTCTCACACCAATATGCTTTCTGTCTCTCCAGTCACTGGGTGTCGGATTTTGCTTCCACAGTCAGAGCATGCCCCAATTGGTCACTACCAGGTTCTTCATCAGACTGGCTTGGGTTTTACAAGGTGTAAAAGTTATACGGTTTTTCACAGTTGGGCTTACACCAGAAAAATTGGGGGCCGGGGTTGATTAATGGAATAGGTGCTGTGTATCCTCCAAAGATGGCCTGTTTCATTCATGCTCGGACTGAGTGTTGTGGAGAACAAACAAGTCTTTGTAACTTGTGATCTTAGAGCTGTGTGATCTTATAGCTCCTTCCTCCTGTCTTGATGATTACACAGCTTATTAATTAAGTTCCCCATGCTGTAGCAAAGGGCTACAGGGCACCAAGAATGGAGACAGAAGGGATCATTAAAGGGGATCTTTTAGAGAAAGGGGAGAAGTAGCCAGCCCAATGCTTCCGACTGCAGCGTCATCTCCTCCTTATTGTCCCTGCGCAGAGCTGCCCAGAAGTTAAATCTGTCCTCCAAGAAGAAGAAACACCGGCCTTCGACGCCGTCTGCTGCAGAGGCTCCCCTCTTTGCTACCAGCTTCAGCGGGATCCTGCAGACCTCGCCTCCCCCGGCCCCGCCCTGTCTCCTGAGGGCTGTCAACAAGGTGAAGGACACTCCTGGCATGGGCAAGGTAGGTGCCAGCTGCTGCCTCTGCCGTCGGTTCTGTGGGTGGGGCTCGGGGCAGGCTGGGAAAGAAGAGAGCAACTACGAGCTCTCGTTAGCTAAAATGAGGAGGTGCCAGGGATGAAAAGAGACACATGAAGTCGGTTTGGAGGTAGCAGTGTTCGCGCTTTCTGCAAGTTTATTCACGCAGGGTCAACCCCTGACTGAAAGTAATCCTAGAAAGGCCTAGAAATAAACAACAAAGAAGCTCAGAATAACTTTTGCTGTTGTACTTTGTTATAATTAGATCTTCCTGGTGTTCTTCTCTTACTGCGTCTGATGGTTTAATGGAAGTTCATGTGGGGAAATGACACAGATCTGTGAGGTCTGTTCATTTCTGCCGTTCATAGACTGTCTTGGCAACTAGAGAGACCATCACGTTTTCTTTGGCCACACAAATTGCATCGTACATTAAATTGGGGATCTGATTTGATTTGGGTGGGGAGGGAAACAGCTTTGCGTTGTTGAGCAGGACCACAGCCATTTCAAAAACAGAGAGACACAAAAGCAGAGCCCCAGGGGAACAAGACCAAGACACTCCGTAAATTCCCCATGGCTCTCTGAGTCTTTCTCCCCTTCAAAGAAGTGGTGACTTCTGCTCCTGAACCAGGCCACCGGTGTGAGTTCTGGGGAGTGTTTCAGCCTTGAAATTCCAGCCAAGAAGTGCAGTTTGGAGTTGTCACAAGGACTTAGAAAGACACAAGGGAAGTCTGTTACAAGATGCTGCCAGGCCACATATACGATAACTTTATTTCTGAATGTCAGCTCTTAACTCTTTCTCTCCCAAGACAAACGTCTGGGTGAAGTAGTTTACAACTTAATCTTCAGTGGGAAAATAAGCTGGGACTTTCGAAAACATGGAGCTGGAGAGATACAGTGATTCTGTTCATTATTTCCTTCAGAGTACAGATGTACACAGAATTTGGGACCTCACTTTGGCCTTGGGTTTTGTTTCAGAAACTAGCTGGTCATGCTAAGAAAGCTAAGCCACACTGTGGAGACTGTGATTTTACTAATTCTGGTCCTTTTGACACCAAAATTTGATTGTGCCCCAGTTTATGGTCTCCAGATGACCATGGTCCCTACAGAATGACCCTGCATCCTGTGCCCAATCTCCCTCATTCTTTTCTTCCTGTTTCTCCTCTTTCCAGTGTGCACCCCCAGTACCACCAACCCACTGGGAAGCCCTTACTTCATGATGCTCTTCCCTAAAGCGAAATTGATTTTAAAATGAGGTTAGATAGAGCAATGGTCACTGTACTAGAAAGCATCCAGTTCTGGAATTTTCCATGGTGTTTCTTGGTAGACAAGTGTCAACTGAGAAATTTTCCAGGTCCAGAGGTAAAGACAGACTTTAGGCAACAGTCTGTGGGGGCTTCTCCATCCTTATAGCATGTGGAAGCCAGCGGAGAAAGCAGAATGCTCTAGAATGTTTCTTTCAGATTGGGCTTCGAGGGCGAAAACCACTGAGAAAGGGCCATAGTGTCTACACTGGAGGCATGGTGGCTCTGGGATGAACTACTAAGAGCTGTGGGTCTGAGTGACCACAGGGTTTTCCTTCTTTAATTGTGATAAGTGCACACAGTGTAAGGTGACCCACCACAGACATATTTAAGTGTGCAAGGACATTTAGTTTGTTAATGTGTTGGGACTGGAATGTCAGAGATATGCCACGGGGACAAGATGAAAGCCTGCTGACACCCCCTTTTTGCTCTTGCTTCTAATTAACAGCCTACTCTTCCTTGACTATGAACATTTACATGGCATCTCTTAGGAAAGGTGCCAGATGCTTGGCCATCCCAGGGTGATCAGACATTCCACCCTGGACCTATCTAGGACATGTACAGTAGAACCTACCAGACATGTTGCCTTCATCTCTCACTCTGGCATGACAGAGTCTATGTGGATGTTTCTTCAGGTGGGACTAGGCCTAAGCCTTCTGTCTAAGGCCTCCTGTGCCTTTTGTCCACAACCCTAAAGTACTCCCTGTAATTCCAAGATCCAAGACAGAGCACTAATTCTGGGCCCAAAGCAGTAGAGAGCGTTCTTGTAGCCAGCAGTGACCAAGCACTGTAGCGAAACAGTGTGGATGTTCAAGAGCATGGGGACAATCTGGATTTCACTGGTTGTACCATCTACGTGTAAGGGTGTCCAATGTGCATCATCCCTGGTAGTATAGTTAGCAAATCATACATTTAGCATTTGATATTAAGGATCATATCCATCTTGCCCATTTGCAATTCAGAAATGCAACCAAAGACCTGAGTTTGCCATGGAAATGTTGTGGGCCTCAGCCTGTGAGTCACGAGAGGGACGGTGTGGCTTCTGTCTGATCAGTGGCCATTCGGCACCAGAGCTTCCCTCCTCTTGTGCTGACTCCTGGGGAACAGTTGCGGGGAGGAAGTCACAGTTGGAGGAACTATGTCCTCTGAGAGGTAGTGCTAGTAATATACTCGATGCTAAAACCACAGTGAGCCTCTCTTCCCAGATACCCCTTTACATTTTAATATCTCAAAGAAATACAGTTGAGTTTAACATAGAGCGTAAATAATTGATGCTACTTATATGTTTGAAGTAGATGAACTTGGTTGAATTGCCTAAAACCACTGTGTATTCTAAGCCTTGATCTTTGGCCTTTGGGATGCCATATTAGGATCTTCAGCTTTCAGAACAGCTCCTGGCACATAGCAAGTGTTTCCTGTGCACCTACTGTGTGGGTCAGGTGCTTCAGTGATGGGCAGAAAGGAGTGCCTGTCCTCGTAGCATTTAACACCTTGTGCCTTCTTCCAGGCAATCCAAGGATGGCACTGATTCAAGCCAATAGGGAGGACCCTGACTCAAGGGGAAGTCAGAATTACTGACTTAACATGACTGAATGTACACAGGACTAACTACCATTAACCGGCTTTGTAAAGACATTCTTAATGGTCAGATACAAGTGATTAGTGGATCAAAGCAGCTTAGCTTCCATTTATATTTCATTGATTTGGCTTATATGTAAATGATACTTGTAATCTGTTTGAAAATGGTTTCTTGTCTCATAAGTCAGTTAACGCTCTCCGTGAAAATCTGTTTGCACAATTAATTAGCAGGCATGTTTAAGGTTCATTTGTTAGTATGTCACGGTGTAATGGCAGAGCTCTTCATGTGGGGTTGCAAGGTCCCAGAGAAAAGTCTGTTATCTGTGCAACTCTTTGGGTTTTCTGGCTCTGTAGACACATTTAAGGACAAGGACAGCAATGGCTGCTGTCCTTCTGGGTCGGTGACAGTCCACCTGGAGTTCAGTTGGTTCTTCCCTTCCCAGGTGACTGGCTGAAGGGAGATGAGGCATGGGGGGAAGATGAGCTTTCTTTTCCCTCACAACCCCCAGGAGTGTCTCAAAAAAGTGACAGTCCGTGGCTAATGCCTAGCATGTCCCCATCCCCCAATACATTTTTGCAAATATTGTGCAGTGAATTCCAGAAGCAAGGGAAGGGTTTGAAAGGATTACAAAGCACACATAAGGGGGAATTGTGGGAAATAGCCAGGTACAGATGGGGCTGGGGAAGCCAGGGCCTTACCCTGCTGGACTCACTCAGCAAGTGGCTGTAGAGACATCCCATCTTCTGGGTTCCGCAGTAGGACCACTGATGGAGACAGGGCATGGGAAAGGAAGGTAATGGCCATCTCAGCATAGGCACTATGACAGCCTCAGCCTCCATGCACATGTCCGCTCTGAATACTGTGTCCTCCTGTGTCCACTAGCCTAGTTTGGTAGGAGACAGGCTGTATGGGGTTCATTAAGGTTGAACGCCCATTGCTACTCATGGCCACTCGGCTGTCAGCCTGCAGGGCCTGTCTCACTGAGAGTCTTCCTCTCTGAGCAGGGCTACCCAAACCCTGGCAATTTGGTGGAGGTGTGGAACTATGACATTCCTAGGGCAGCAAAGGCTGGAGCCCGTATTCTGTTCTCCACCATCCAAACCCAGTGACGCTTTATTCTG
Source organism: Peromyscus eremicus (assembly GCF_949786415.1). Classification (NCBI taxonomy): domain Eukaryota; kingdom Metazoa; phylum Chordata; class Mammalia; order Rodentia; family Cricetidae; genus Peromyscus; species Peromyscus eremicus. The sequence continues at coordinate 16,854,749 of NC_081431.1, read as the reverse complement.
ACCTCTGATGATATACCCCCCCCACACACACACACACGGCTTATGTCACCAGGTCCTGTGTTGTCTCTGTTTAGTTTCAGCTCTAAGCTTTTCTTTGTTTTGTGTGTAAACTAACAGCATAGAAAGGAAAGAACCGCCGTTGAGTGTGTTTGTTAGAACTCTGGTCCTGTGTGCATTTATTGACATCTTCAGGGCAGAAGTCCTTCAAGTACTAAATCTTTGTGACACTCTATGGAAGGGACAATTCCTGTCCGGTGGACGTTCTGATTGCAATGAGAAGATAGCTATAAGATATATTTAAATTAAAGGAAGACTTTCTCAAAGGTACTAATGTAGCTATGATTCATTTATTTAACAAGGGAAAATGGCAAGCGCAGCTTTGGGAAGTGATTTCAGGTCATATCAAGGAGAAAAATCTCCTGCCTTCCAGCCTGAGAAGGTCCAGGTCATTTAAACACATGCAAATTGTCCCATTCCTCATTACCATGCCCACCCTTCCCCCATCCTAAAGCTTTTATCAGGGAGAAGGGCGAAGATTTGAGCCCGTCTTTAAAATTCATTTCAAGTACATATGAAATGAAAAATTCAGATAGGATGGAGAATTCTGGCTCCCAGCAGTCACTCGCCGCCACTACTCCATCTTAAATACGGATGACAGGAAGAGTGTATCGCTCCTATTTTTGGTGTACTGTGAGGAAAACGAAGAGGTAGCTTGGCTGCATCAGTAATGCACATCCATCACTATGGCTCTCCTGATAGCTTTGTAAATTAAATTGTTAGCTCTTCCGGGAAATAAACCCAGGTGACCTTCCACTCCCTAGCTGTAATTATGCTTTTCCGTGTTAAGTTGATTTTGGTTGCTTCAGCCGAATACACAGAGTCATGACTGGCTGGGTGGGGATATTTTTCCCCTCATTCTCTCTGCCTCTATTTGTTTGACCCTTTCTCCAGCCCATCTCCGGAGGAAGGAGATGTGGAAAAGTTGTTCTGATCCTTTAACCTTTGCAGGATTTTTTTCTGACGTGGATTTGGGCTTCCACCCAGCTCTAGGATGCGCCGACCTCTGGGCTGCACAGGTGCGGTGTCGCTGAGCCCTGGTAGAAGCCCAGAGTCCAGGAACTCTCTTTCGGGGAACACATAAGACCCAAACCCTAGGATCTTTTCTCTAGAGTAGCCATGCTACTCTTTACATCCCAGCGTTCCTCATTCTTGCGAAGGGGAGGAGACCTCTTAGGGGGATGCTCTCCCTTAAAGGCCACTAGAGAGAAAAGGCAGAATGTCATGTGTGAAGTAAGTGTGGGGTGGTGTGTATTCTTCCTCAGTAATGTGCTGCCTTTAATTATGCTGCTGGGGTTGTATGGGTGTCATTTTCTGTCATTTTCTGTATCTCTTTATTGGGGGGCTAGAAGGGATAGGCAGCACCTTCCATTGAATTCTGATAGACAGACGTATCTACATATGAAGACCTTATTTTCTGGTCTCAGGAGCTCAGGGCTGCTGAGGAGGAGTGGCTTAGGACTCTGTCGCCTTCTCTCCCAGCCTTCCTTCTGTAGCTGACCTGATGCATGAAGGGAAAGAGAATCCTGCAGCCAATTTCTTCCTGGAGATTCACTCCACTTTCTGTACAGCTTTTCAGGCAAGGAAACTGGGTCTTCTGAAAAGTCCCAGGGATGTGAAGACCTCCGGGCATTCATCCTTCCCAAGAGATGAGTGTGGGCGAGCCAGAATTTGGATTCTGTGTTTCCAGTGAAAGCTTTTTTACATCTTCCTTCAGGAAGTTGTAAGCTTCTTGGGAGAAAAACTGCATGGAAAGGCTCTACATAATTCCCTTTAGTGCTGTGAAGTCCTGGGTGGATGCTGAGCACTATGTGGGGTCCACCCTAAAGGGGAGCTGAGGGGATGCTGCAGAAACGCTGAGAACTTGGCAATGAAAATGCTGTGTCCTTGGCCACGCCCACTTCTCTAGGCATGCGTTGTCCTGGAGGAGTTAGGTCAGAAAGGTGACAGTGCCCAAGGCTGGCACCCCATCAAATAACACACACTGTTCACATTCATGCTATTCATAAAAGCCGCTTCTCTGACCCTGTACGTTTGTATAGTGCGTAAGGAAACTAAGACACAGGAAGGGGAAGCGATCTGAGTACTCGTCTGTGGGGAGAAGACTCGGGTTGATGCTTCAGAATGAAAACTGTGAATCAGAGTTTGAATTCCAAGGAAGACTATCTTTATCTGCTCCCCCCACCCTGTTACTTTTCACCTCAGATCTCCTAGCTCTGTGTGTGTGTGTGTGTGTGAGGAGGAGGAGGATTTTATAAACGGACTTTTGAAAAGCTAGCCGCTTTTCCTGTTACTGGGGATGGTCACGGAGCTTCTTGGAATACCTGTAATTCCCAATTAGCACTGTGGCTTGTGGGATAAAAACATGAGACAACATGAGGAATTCTCTCTGGAATAAATGTCACTGTTTCAATTAACCAAAGGGCACTCTTAGATGGATTATAAAGCCAGGACAGGAATTTTTATCAGTCTTGGTCCAAAACCCACCTTTTATCAACCTGAGGACAATTAGACGTCACTGATGTCAAGAGAATAGCAGCTCTGTTTGGAGCTCACATTTCCAGTGTCTTATTTTCCAACATCTTTCCCTCACTGGTGGCTGAAGTTAATCTTCGTTTGCTGTAATTATCACATCCAACTGTGATTGATAGCCAGGTTTTAGTAAAGAAATAAGAAGTCCAACACTGCATGTATTGGCAAGTTTGTCTTGGTGCCTAACCACTGGTGGATGCTGTCCTTGCCTGTTGCTGATTGGCATCAAATGGAAATATTTTCAGGCCTTCCTAATGCTTCAGTGAACTAAAATGTATCATTAGGGATGTGAAATGGCTGGGATGCATTCTTAAAAGCAAAATACATCTTCTTCAGATTGTTTTAAATAGTTGCTGAAATGAAAATCCCATCTCTGCTCAGAGCCGCGTTAACCCTGTGTGTCCTTCCCCGTGGCTTTGAGCCTTAGCTCTGTTCGCCAATCTGTAATGATGACTTCTAAACGTGAACCGCGGTTGTATTTGGCCATCCAGATAAAGCATCCACATGCAGTGATATTCAGGAGCATTTTGGAAGGGCTAAGCACAAATTTCTGTCGAAGCTGCTTTCCTGTTCCCTTGGTTATCTGTGTTCCATGCCACAACCGGCAATTCAGAAAGCAGTGTTGCCATGTGGAGCTCAGGGGAATTCTCTTTACCAACACTGACTATTAGCTGGACTGGAAACACAGGGCTAGCTAATTGGAAGGGTGTTTTTGCTTTTTGTTTTGTTTTGTTGCTGGAACCAGGAATGGTAAAATCAATGTCCATTTCTTAACTGAGAGCTGGTTGTGGCTTCAGCTTTCCTTGTCCAGAGTGTGAAATGAGAGCGTTGTACTGTACAAGGACTGCTCCTGTGCCTTGAATGTGGCTGGCCCCTGGGCCATTGTGACTCATTACTAGGGCCTCCCAGCGAAAGTTCACCACCACCCCGAGCAGTGGCACCTGCGTTACATTTTGGACTCTCGCCATACTTTGCAACCCCCCCCCCCCCACACACACACAACTGTCACAAGATAGCAGCTAAGGCTGGCTGTGGGTGAGGAGCAGAGAAGTGAGTTTAGCTCCGCAGATAGAGGAGTTGGTACTGATGGCAGAATGGGCACCAGTGGAGGAAGTACCATTGGGGAACTTGCATAGGGGAAGGGTCGTTTGGTCCCATGGAGATTTCGGTGTTGAAAACACTGCACCAGTGGCCATAGACAAGTTAAAATCTCGACATCTGTTTAAAGGAGAGAGAGAGAGAGAGAGAGAGAGAGAGAGAGAGAGAGAGAGAGAGAGAGAGAGAGAACAGGAAGTGAAGCCAGGTTATGAACCCTCAAAGTCCACCCCCAGTGACCTACTTCCTCCAGCAAGGATCTGTCTCCTGAAGGTTCTGTAGATTTCCCAAACAATGCCACTAACAGGGGACCAAGCATTCAAAACACATGAGCTTATTGAGGCCATTTCTGACTAAACTAAAACACAGTCTATGGAAACACTTCCGGGAGGGGAACATTTCTAGGGTCTTCATGTCTGTCCTCAGTCTACCCTTGGCCCACATTTCTCCCATCATGCGTCACAGGGCCCTCTGGGTCTCAACCCACCTGCTTCCCCAGATATGATCAGGTGTTCATTTTCTGGGTCGTCTCATTTCTCTCTCTGACTGGCCCGCTCTTTTCTGCTTTGGTCCGTGTATTACCACTATGTTTTGTTTGTATGTTTGTTTGTTTGTCGTGCTGCAAGGGTGTGGGCCATTTCCAGTGAGTGTTTGGGCCATCTTGACACCAACAGCCCTCACTTCAAAGGAACAAAAGAGATGGTTTATTCTGGAGCCAAGTAAGAGTGGCCCAGGTCAGGAAATGTAATTTCAGGTTCCCTAGATACCATGTTCCAACATGGCAACAATTCCATGAAATTTCCATAGGAACAGAATAAAGAAAATCATGAATCAGGACACTTTCCAAATGCATTGGTGAGTACGTAAGGTAGATGAGTCACAGGGAAGCAGAGGGATCTCAGCTATAGGCCTCAGATGCTGTCTGATGGTGTCCTCAGCCTTTTGGCTGGTGGAAACTAGGATCCTGTTTATATATTCCGAAGAATTCACCTAATGGTCACAGAGATGTCACATGCGGAAAAGGGCAGTAAATGACCGTGAAGAGGACTAAAGATGGCCCGAGAGAATTTGGCTCTGGACTTGCAACATTCCACCGTCTCTGCCTCACTGAAGTTCTGATCTGTCAGTCGGCCTTCGCAGTCACACCTTCCCAGGGATTCTCGTTCACAGCTAGCTCCTTACCGTTTCTTGGTTGACTGATGTTTCTTCTGTGTCCCCGAGAATGATTATCTGTACACCAGCTGCATGTTAGCCCTATGCTTGGCAGTGCCATGTTCTGGATAGTCTGTTCCCTAAAGGGTCACAGGCTAGAAACGTTGTCCCCAGTCTTCCCGTGTTGAGAGCTGATGGACTGGTGAGGAGGCGAGGCTTCTTGAGAGATAATGAGGGACATGAGCTGTCACTTCAGGAAGAGATCGACAGAGTTCTCTTGGAACCTCATTTGGGCCCTGGAAAGTGAGCTATCATTTTTTTATTAAAAAGGGAAGCATGGACCTCAAATCTATCTGGCTTCCTATTTGGCTGTATAACCTCTCCTTCTAGGCTCCCAGGAGACACCTGCCATGGTGTGGTGTAGCCAGGAGTCCTCAGACTCAAGGCAGTGTTGGTGCCATCATCAAACAAAACTCATTTTCTTTATAAAGTGCCCAGCCTCAGATATTTTATAGCAACAGAAAGCAAACCAACAAGGGAGATAGAACTTCCAAAATTAAAACATATTAAATATAGAGCACAGCAGTCACATGTGATAATTTCCTCTGCTTTTGCCTATATAAACCCGCCCCCTAGCCATTCTCTACTCAAGACCCACCCATCATCCATCCATCCCTTCCTCCATCCATCTGTCTGTCTGTCTATCCATCATTCATTCACTCACCCACAGTTTTGTATTTCTTATTTTCTGAGTGTCAAATTATTTTCAAGGACACTCAAATAAATTAATTTTTCTCTGCTTCCTTACAGAGCCCAGACATTGCTATTCTAAAGAGTTAGAAAATCATCCTTTAGGTAGACAACTCAAACTAAAAATACCTATTATTGTTATCACCACTCTGCCTTATCGTGGCAGAAAAGACTGGAATTTATGCAGGATAATTGGCTTCCTGGCGTGTTTTCTGCCGTGTTCCTTTTTACTGAGGACAGCATAGTATTCCTGCAGCTGCTCGTCACATTGTGGTGACAGCCGGTCACGCAGCAGTCAGGGAAGGCATGCCTTCACTCTGTCGCTAACACTCACTTCCATATGCCACCCGCACACGGTGTCCTGCAGTTAGTGTGTGTGAGGGAGTCACAGTGGCATGTAAACAATTTTGTTCATACAGGAGCTTCAAAGAGCACGCAGACGTCCCTTGCTTCAGGCATAACTCCTCTGAGATGACTCTATGAGGGGTTGAGACTTTGAGGGGCTTCGTTCAAGGCCAGATCCTAGCCCCCTTCTCTTCTTGCCTTTCATCTCCACAGCACCTGTGCGTTCTCCATTCTTCTCTGACTGCCGAGGGGGAAACTTCATGCATTTTGAAATTCCGGTGTTTTCTAGTCTTTCTTGAGTTGGGTTTGTTAGTAGAGGATGTCTCCAAGGGATAGGTGAGACCTTAAAGTTGTCTTGAGTAGTGGGTGTCCTATGAGGTAGCAGAGATGAGTCTGGGGAATGAAAAGTGGGACTACATCAGTTAGAACTCTCCTTAGTTTTAAGCCACAGAAAACCTGTCTAGTCCTGTGAATGATTGGAGGGCCACTGTGGCAGTGGCAGGCCAGGAACACCTGGATTTAGGCTCTGTGCGTCTTTACACATTGTGACATCTTTCGTCACTCCTGACAGCTGTCCCCAACAACTGTTGGCAGTTCTGAGATACGCCACTCTGCAGCCCACCAGCAGGCTCCTGTCCTTTCTGACGCAAACCTTAGCAGTGATGTCCCAAGAGAGGGCTCAGCTCAGAGTGGATGAAGTGGGTGTCTGGCTGAAGGCGCCACCCTGGAGAAGGCTGGGTAGATATGCATGAGTCAGTCGAGGTAGGCAGTTTGCAGGAAGCATTCAAAAACGTCAGGAACGAAAGTCCTAAACAGGTGTGAGGTCAGTGTGCCTCGAACTCAGGCGAGACCCATCCTAAAGCCTGAGCCAAAGTAAAGGAGAGTCATTTACACAGCCAGTGCCAAGCATCTACTGTATACATTTGTGCATGCGGAGCGGGTGCACCTGCATGCATGTGTGTGTGGAGGTCAGAGGTCAACCTTGTGTTTCCTCAGAAACTGTCCACCCTGGCTTTTGAGACAAAGGCTCTCCCTGGCCTGGAGCTCACCCATTCCACTGGGCTGGCTGGCCAGTGAGCCCCAGGTTCCTCTTGTCTCTGCTTCTCCAGCACTAAGATGACAAGCTCGTGCCTCCATGGCTAGCTTTTGACACCATTGCTGGGGATCAAACTTACATCCTAGCTTGGGTATCACCACCCTCCCTCTACCTAAAGAAGTTTCCCACAAGTCCCTGCGGTCTCTTGCTGACCCATAATACCCCACGCTGAACTTCAACAGCCTTTCTTTTACTACCTTGAATTTGTCCTCATTCCCAAGAGGCTGAGCGTTCCTTGACCTTAGGCATTATTAAGGGCTGTGCTGTGTCCCCAATCTCTCCCAACACATGGAAAGGTGCTGAGCAAACATTTACTCATTCAGACTTGGTGGCAGTACACGGAGCCACCATGTGATCATTGTCCTGCCTTTCTCCTCTGAACATTCCCTTGAAGTCACTTCTGTATCCCAGTTTACTTGACGAGCTACGTAATGCTCGAGAAAGCCATCCATTTGCACTTCCATAGGGGATGCTCCCTGCACCAAGTGTCGCTCATCTGAACCCTCACCCCAGCCTTGGAAAGTAGTGGTAAGAGATAAAGGTTGGTGAGTGTGTCTTTCCGGGCAATTTACCATTTGAGGGCAGAGAATCTCAAATCCTCTAAAGGAGGCAGAGTTCCATGCTGATGGACACGGAACCTCTTCCCTGAAGTCATACTCACCGGATGTCTCCACATGCTTCCTCTATATCCCTGCTCATAGTGCTGAACTTAAATTGGAAGGAATTCTGCTCTTCCTGCCAAATTCTAATTTTGTTACAAGGAGTCACAAGGGTTTTGATTTGTTCTTGGGTTGGTCTATATTTCCCTTCAATTGTATTTTCAACATTTTACTTCAGATAGGAAGTCTTAATTGCAATTAGACTTTCCTTTGGGGCTGCCAGCCCCAAATAATGATATGGAGACATTATTAATTATGAAAGATCACCTTTAGCTTAGGCTTGTTCCACTAGCTCTTATAACCTAAATTAACCCATATTTTTATTAATCTACATTCTACCACTTGGATTTTACCTCTCTCCCATTTTGTGTCTGACTCATTCCTCTTCTTGATGGCATCTCTCTGGCATCTAGATCCTTCTTCTCTTTCTCTCTCCCCAAAATCCTGCCTATCTCTCCTGCCTAGGAATTGACCATTTAGCTTTTTATTACAGCCATACATTTCACAGTGTACAAACATTCCACAACACTTAATACCATATTGGATGCTACATACAGACAGGCAGACAGGCCCCTTTGTGCCTTCTACCTTTAACAATTCTCATCTGCCTCCCCAGCATCTGTAGGCCTGAAAAAGGCTGCTTATGTCACATGTCACCTGCCATTCCTCTTCTTTGTCCCACCCTAGTGCTGTGCATGTGACCCCCACCCCCAGCCCAGCTCATGAGTTGTCCATGAAAAGGGCTTTAACTATTCACCGCTTTTATTTATTCCTTGGAAAACACAGGTGCACATTCAGCTCAGTGTATTGAGGATCTGCTATTTACAAGGGCATTGCTCCTCCTTGGAAAGAGACCCATTGCCCCTGGACATATAGAGGTCCTGCCTTTAAAGACTGTTAGGAGAGGAGAGACACTTGCTAAGCCATACTTAGATATTGCCCCCAATGACTCCTGTGAATAAGACCTTAGCTGTGATATTGCTTTATTTTAATTCTGCCATTCTGTTTGGAGGGTTGTCTTAAAGTTTAGAGGTTGCAGGATGTTAATCTTAGGGTTCTCTGCCCCTAAGTGTGTTACAAAAGCAGAGAGGAAGCATCTCATTCACTCTGTGGGGGTTCTCAGGTACCCTGTAAGCTCCTGAAGAAGTGTAAGTATAAGCCCATCAGGCCATCAGCCTTCACCCTCTGGGACCATCTTACTGTGGCTGTGTGACAGGTGGTCACACCTGCTATCAGCTGCACCCTCTTTCCTGAGGACAGCCTTCCGTCCAGTCCCGGCTGTCATCACCCATCAGTCCCTACCCCTGCAGTGTTTCCCCTAGACTCTGGTGCCCACAGCAGCCAGTTGCTAGTGCCCTGGAGACTGCCATGTGCCTGGAGAAGAGAAGCTTGGACTCCGTGCTTACCTTCTAAGCCGTAGCTCCTAAGGACAGTCGTGTGGAGGCTGTATCCTTCTAGCCTTAGGAGACACCTGTGTGTCAGCAGCCAGTGTGGACTCTGGAAGTGGGTGGTCTCCACCCCTCTGGGAGAAGAAAAAAAATGCCTTAGAGCCAGGGTGAGCGCTGCCTGGAAGGTATTTCACCAGGGGCCCTGAGGAGTGGCAGCCTTTGCAGGTTAGAGGTGGCCGTTGTCAAGATGGGCAGTAGGCAAACAGGGGGCTGTGCTGAACCCCAGCAGTTCAACGCTGCTTCCAACTCGATCTTGGCTTGTTCACAATGAAAACACAATGTGGGCAGGAATTGACAGTAAGTGGGTGGGCGGAAGAGGGGAGGGGGACATTTGGGGAACAGCCTGGGCAGCTGCAGATACAGAGGGAAGCCATTTGGTGTGTGTAGTCCTCCTGTCCCCTGTAGCTAGAGTTTTCCTGCCTGGCCCACAGTCAGGGCAAATCTCTCTCACCTGTCAGTCCCACAGCCTCTCAGACCTGACCAAGTAAACACAGAGACTTATATTGGTTACAAACTGTATGGCCATGGCAGGCTTCTTGCTAACTGTTCTTACAGCCTAAAATAATCCATTTCCATTAATTTATACCTTGCCACTTGGCTCGTGGCTTACCGGCATCTTCACATGCTGTTTGTCACGGTGGCGGCTGGCAGTGTCTCTCTGACTCAGCCTTCCACTTCCCAGCTTTATTCTCCTCCTTGTCCCGCCTACACTTCCTGCCTAGCCAATGGCCAATCAGTGTTTTATTTATCGACTAATTAGCAACACATTTGCCATATAGAACATCCCACAGCAGTCCCCCGTGAAGAGCCAGCCTGAAGGGCCAAGGCGTCAGCACACAGAAGCCAGGGTGTGAATATTCTCACTAAGGGGCCATATTGGTTTGCTCAGTGAAGAGAGCCTCAGCTATTACCTTAACTCTGACTCAGCATTGGGATTTGAATCCCTGTTGGTGAAGGTACAACCTATTTCTTGTGCAGTAGAGACGATAACTAATGCTACTGTAGTCCTGGGAGCTGAGCACACTTCAAAGTGTGTTACAAACAGCAGTCCATTTACATACACAACACATTTATATATATACCTGCTCATTTACATGTATGGAAATTTTATATATCAGTTCATTTATATATATAATATAGTAATATACCAGCTTGTTTACATACATGATACATTTGCATACATCAGCTCATTTACATACACAATACATTTACTTGTGTCAGCTGACTTACATACATTTACACACTAATTCATCTCATTTCTATACATCAGTGATTTTACACACACAGCACATTTACATGCACCAACTTATTTATATATGTATTCTTTTCATACCAACCATTTACATACATAATACAGCTATACTAACATCCCATTTGCATACACTAACTCATTCTATATAGTATGTTTATATACATCAGAGAGTCTACCTATAAAAACATATCTACATGTATCAACATATTACATATGCATGTCTCTACACACCAGTCATTTACATACACAACTATACAACTCCCTGATTTGTGTGCGTAAGACATTTCTATACAATCACTTATTTCTACACACAGAATGCAGTTACATATGCCAACTCATTTACATGCATAATACTTTTATTCACCAACACATTTCCATACATACTACATTTATATACATTGGATCCTTTTGCATATACATTTGCATGCCATAACTCATTGGGATCATTTCTCTTAGAGATGAGAGTCCTACGCCTGTTTGCTGCTCATGCTGCCTCTGTTGATTGGACTCAGGTCCTTTGTATACTTGTACACATCATAACAAGCACAGCGTGTGAAAGCATATCTGGTTTACTAGTCATTTCGCCAGCAGCCTGATCCCCACAGATTCCTGCCAGCAGCAGGCTTGTCCTGAGGGTTCCCCAGCCCTCTGCAGCTCACCCTCCTACTGTAGAGGCTTTGCAGAACTGTGTCTGTCTCCCTAGGCAACTATCCATCACCGTTGTTTTTTTTTTTTTTTTTTTTTTTTTTTTTTTTTTTTTTTTTTTTTTGCCTAGATGGTGTAAGTCTACAGTCGTTGCTTAGGCTAAGACTTTCTCTCTGAATTGGCTCTGGTCAGGTTTAAAGCACTTCTCTATGCCAAGTGCCCACCTCCAACAACAAAGTCCAAGAGCTTCTTCCACAGCCTGCAGACGGTGTGCTGGGGACGAGAGACACTAGGAGAAGGAGAAAGGACAGGAATCCTTAGCTAGCTCAAGGGTGTCGGTGTAATTTACTTATAACTATATTTACTGTGGAAAACGGACTCTTCAAAAAGCAAAACCTCGTGACAAAAGGGGCAGTTGTTAGGTTAGACCCTTTCCAGAGGAGGAGCCTCACATCTCTTCCTGGGAGTCTCAGGGATGATTTAGCAATGATCTGATGGGTGACTCTACTATGTTGGTCTGTTTCCACTCCAGGTTCGGGCCTTGGGTCCTGACTATCTGTTCTGATTTTTATACACGATGTGGTCCCCACGGTGTGTTGGCCATGCCCCTTCTGTATAACAGTTTCACAATAGACCTGTTTGCATGTGACCACCCCTTCCTATGCCTTCCTTACCTGTCAGGCCCTCTATCCTAGGGGTTCCTCTAGAGCAGTGGTGACCCCCAACCATAAAATTATTTTCATTCCTACTTTATAACTGTAATTTTGCTACTGTTATGAATTGTAATGTAATATCTAATATGCAGAATATCTGATATGTGATCCCCAAAAGGGTCACAACCCACAGGTCAAGAAGCACTGCCCTAGAGAATATATAGAATGAACCACTCTTCTCTCCCTCCCAGACTGTATGTACTGTTGTGTTGTCTTGACATTGTCGGTCCAGGTCCTCCACAGCACAGAGGACTCCTCATGAGAATTTGAAGTTGTCACCATCGAATCTTTGCCTCCTGTCACTCTCTCTGTCCCCATGCTCCAGCACAGGTCCTGGCTCTTAAGAACATGTTCATTCCAGGCATGGCTTTGATGTCATCAGTACATGATTCTGCAATGCCTGTGTGAAAGGCAGAACTCCACAGTTGATGCCTGTTAGCTTCTCTTCTGAAGACATCCTCAAGGTCCAATCTTGAACCTGACTGTGTTCCTTCCTCTGTCAGGCCATAGACAGCCACACTTCCATGCTTTCTCTCCCTCTCAGCTGGAGAGAGCTAATGAAGTCCTGAGTGAATGTGTGCTGACATGAGCGCCACCATGTCAGGGAGCCACATGCCTCAGAACTATGGGAATGGCGAAGTCTTCCCAGGAGGAGGCCCAGAAGGATGGCAAAGCCTAGTGTGAGTGTTGACAGTGTGTGCAGGAAATGCCCAACATAGCTTTCTCCCCATGGTTGTTTACAGTCTAAAGACTGTGCTCCTACAGAGACTGTTCCTAAACCTTAGCTAAACCTACCTCCCTGTTCAGCTGTATAAATAACTGCCTCCTTGGTTATCTGTATGCAATAGCCCTGCTTCCTGTTCACCTATGTATAATAAATACACTGAGCTTCCAGGCTGTGGCTGTGGCTTCTCCATCAGAGAGCCCAGAAGATACAATCTCAGCTCTTTCTATGTCCACATGTCCATGTTTCTATCATTTCTTCATTCCTTTGCCATCCCAGGTAGGTTGATCCCTGAGCCATGAAGGATGAAGCAGTCAGCACAGCCATATCCAATCTCTGCTCCCTTTTCTAAAACCTAAAGTGATGTTTCACTTGACTACTGGACTATGGTTCCCAAGTGAACAGGTCCTATGAGCTCTTGACTACTGAACTATGGTTCCTAGGTGAACAGGTCCTGTGGGCTCTTGACAGCTGGACTTTGGTTCCCAGGTGAACAGGTCCTAATGGGTTCTGCACAGTCCGTTCTGTAGTGCCAGTCAGGCTTCATTTTCCAGTATACCTCCCTGCTCAAAATGCTTCTTCCTCTGCATCATGGCTACATGGAAGCCTCATGTTCCCTAACTATACCGCTGTCTTCAGTGACCGAGTAATTGCATTTCTTCCTTCAGCTAACCTCTCCCTTCCTGGTTGACCAGTTCTCTCTGGACAGAATGTCCTCGTCTTCTGTTCCGATCTGTGCCAGACCTATGTTCCGGCCCTCTCCTTCTGCACTGAGCCCTTCTCCAGAGCACAGTAGTGCTACAGCATGGTTCTGGACAAACTTCCCTTCCTTCCTCTTTCCCACAGTAGGAACACGGCGGTGTCAGCCATTGAACCGCTTTGAGTTACTCTACGCAGCAACTCCAAAGGATAAGAAAAGGGCTAAATGAACTGAGCTCCTTTTCATGAAGCATATGCAAAGTACCTTTCCCCACAGACACCTAAACTCCGTGTGTGTATGTGTTCCGTCTCACCATGGCAAATGTCCCAGTCCCTGGAATGTTCTGCTCTCCAGAATGATGTAAGGGAAGAAAGGTAAATTCCCATAGTTTTTAGAGTTTGATATGACAAAGTCTAATAGCAGTTCAGGGATTGCCATCATAAATGCTGTGGCTGTGGGTGGGTCCCCGAGTACAATGAGCTCTGTGTAGGCCCTGAGAGGTTGGCTGGTCCCAGTTGCTTGTGTAGTATATGCTCACACTCAGGCCAGAAAGTAAGTTGTAACAGTGCTCTGCCAGACGTTATTCATTTTTTGAAGTAGAACTGTATGAACCAAAGGAGAGCCTTTCCTTGGCAAGAACCCCAGTGGCAAAGAGTCTCGGGAGCCAAGACTGTCTTCCTCAGCAAAATGTCTACACGTCCTTGCAGTGGGGAAAGCCATCAACCCTCCCCTGGTCCATTAGTTCTGCCGCTCTTAGTAGTGATGTGCTAAACAGCTGTGGATAGGGGGGTGGGATTGAATGGGGGTTCTGTCCTCAGTGTCTCCTGTGGGATTTGTGTGTGTATGCACATGTTCACATTCGTGTGGGTGCATACATGTGTGTGAGCATAGAGGCCAGAGGTTAATATCAGGTATCTTCCTTAGTCACATCTTCCCCACGCCCCCCTTTTTTGAGGCAGGGCCTTTCACTGAACCAATTTGGCTAGACTAGGTGGCCAGAAAGCCCCGGGGATCTGCGTGTCCCTGCCTCCCAACCTCTGGGATTCCAGATGTGCACAGCCACACCCAGCTTTTTACGTGGATCCTGGGGATCCTGACTCAGGTCCTTGAGTACTTTACCTGCCAATCCATCCCTTCACCCCTACCCATGACTTTACCACACCCCACACTGCTTCTGTTGTGGACTGACAAGAGGTCCACCCAGTTGAGAAAAGTTATTTGGTTCCTAGATAGAGGAGCCGAAAAGCCGGACTTCCAGACAGACCCAGCCTCTTGTCCCAGCACTACTACTGTTCCTTCCCACCATCTCACAGTTCCCTGTGGACTGGCTTTTCTAGACAGGTGTGTGTCCATTGGCTTTGACCTTGCTCTTCTTAGGCCAGCTGACTGCTTCATTTAGTCAGAGTGGCTGGCCCTTCAGTGAGGTTTAGAAAGCCACACAGTCACTCAGAAAAGGAGTTTCCACACCAGCTCCCGGGTGCAGAGAAGTCTATTCCGAGACCTCCCGTCTTTCACAGACACAGTCTGTGCTGCACAGAGGTCACCATGCATCTGCAGTGTATTGACACAGATTCTTCTGTGAGCCTGTAGTTCACACGCTGTGAGGACATTCGCCCTTCTCTGCCCTTGAGAGAAACAGAAAAATGATTTCCTGGTGAGAAATCAGGCACCTGTAAGAAGAGCCAGACTTTCAAAGAGGCTCGCGCCACTGTCAGAGGGGCTAATCATCCAAATGACAGACACGCATGGCTGGCTTCCATCTTTGTGCCACCTTGCTTGAGACCAGATGAGCAGGCTGTCAGCCCCGCAATGGGGAATTCTGTTAGAACAACATCCGCAGGGAATAGCTTTATCCGCTGAGGATGACAAGGGAGGCCCATGCACACGAAGCCGGAATTGCATGGCTGTGCTTCACAGGTACTGCAAGACCGAGGACTAGAGTATCTGCTCTGGGAGGCAGGGGAGACTCCTCCGTCACCCTGGGGTGGTGGCCCCTGGACGGGACTTATTTACCTCTTGTCACCTGACCTGGCTTCAGCAGTTATGAGCTCAGGAGGTAGAGGAGGTAGATGATGATTTCACATTTCAGACCCTGAGTGATTCATCGTTTGGCTCTTAACTCTCCAGGGGGGATAGAGATGCCACCGTACCAGGGCTGGTTGGTTGGTGGAGTGATCCTGCCAGCAGGGCCTGAGCTCACTTGCATTGTTCCTGGGCTGTTCTCAGGCACACATGCCTATACTGCTGGCACTGCCGCCATCACCTCCCACTGGGCCACCCGACTCTGCCCTGATGCCTCCTTGTTACTGGTCATAGACCATGTGGGAATGTTGCCATGGCATCTGTCTAGAAGCCCTTGAAGTATTCATGCTCAGCCATAACCATAGAGACAGAAAATAGAATAGGTTCCCAAGGCTTTGGGGGAGAGGCATCGTGAGTCACTCTCGGAGGCATGGAGTTTCTTTTGGGGCTGATGGGAATATTATGGAAGCTACATTGTAGTGATGGTTGTACATTTAAATATACCAAAACAAGCATATTTAAGTACACACATGTGTGTACACACACACACACACACACACACACACACACACACACACACACACTGATTTGAGGCTTGGGAGGTGGTTTGATTGGTAAAGTACTGACTGCACAAGAGGACTTGAGTTCAGATCCCCAGAATCCATGTGAAAAATGCTGGGCATGGTGGCATTTACCTGTGTCTATCGGATAGTTCCAGGCCAGTGAGAGACCATGGCTCAGAGTAAATAGACAAAACAAAAAGTAGATTGCCCCTGAAGAAAGGCACCCAAGATTGTCCTCTGGCCTCCACACACACATGTGCCCCTGCACACACACCAACACACACACACACACACACACACACACACACACACACACACACTTTATTTAAAGTGGGAAATTCCATGTTGTGTAAGCTTTGTCTCAAAAAAATTACAAGTAAACTGAAAATGAAGACCTAACTATGCAGTCCCTATTTCCTGAGGGGAATCGACCCAGCATTTTTTTCCTTGCTCCTTACATGTTAATTCCCGAGTTCATCTCAAGAGACAAGGCTTGCCATATAAGCACATTGTTTCTTTCTATGTAGTATGACCCATGAAACCCCCATCCGGACAAGGACAACTGAGTCACCAGGCCTCCACACAGCTCAAATGCCCGTCTCTGTTGGGAAGCACCCTTGCTAGATAAGAACCAGAAAGTGGGTCCCACTGTTCCTGCCACCTTCTCAGAACACTCGGATTCTGTGGCGTGAATTCCTTTATAAATATACACATCGACAGAGTTCTTGACATCCTGCCCAGACCTGAGGAGGAACAAAACCTTTCTGACTGAAATGGAACACACACGGAATAGGAAACAGGAACAAGAAAGAAACGGCAAGAACTCGTGAGAAATGAAGGACTCACCCCACCATGGCCCTGACAGTATGTGCAGGATTCTTGGACTCCACCGCACCATGGTCCCTGATGGTATGTGCAGGATGCTTGGACTCCACTCCACTATGGCCCCTGACGGTATGTGCAGGATGCTTGTACTCCACCCCACCATGGCCCTGACGGTATGTGCAGGATGCTTAGGTGCAAGTTTAACCTAAAGTACAATATTGATTAAATTATGCATCAAAGCCTAAAGGTTTGCCTGAGCTGCAATATTTCTTAAATGAATGGATGAAGATTAGTCTCCCACTAGAAATCAGTTCCTTCTGGTTACCTCACTGCTCAGTTTGCTCTGTAGGGTTGGGTCCCCTCGCTCCTTTTGATATTGGCCATTGGCCGGGGGGGGGGGGGGACACAGCACTTCGATGTGTCCTTTGGGGAAATGAAGGTTGACCAGTAAATGTAACTTTGACCAGTTTTAAATCAGACCTCATTCAATTCAAATAAGTACCCAAACAAGGAGGGTGAGGGCTTGCAAATGGCCCCAGAGCTGCCCCAGAAGGAACCCATGTCACCCCCATTTATGCTAGGTCTGGTATCTCCCCTGTAAGGTTCTGGATTTCACTGGAGGTTGGAGTTCACTTGTCCCTCTTGTTTGTGATGAAGTCATTGGGTCTCATTTCTTCAGACTCTGTTTGCAAAGGCCGAAGAGGCACCACCTTCTGTGACCAGCACAGGGTGACAGGGAGCCAGGGTGGCTTTCCCTACATTCTACATGTTGTCACCCAGGTGGCAGCTCAGTGGGGCACCTCTGCCCGCACAGTAGCTCCTGGTTGTCATGGATCCTGGTGAGAACTGGTCACCCGCTGTCCACCTCGAAGCCTGCACTCTGTGTATGGCCAGCTAAGAGGGTCCCCTGGGGTTCCCCAGGCTTCCCATGTTCTGGACAGCTGAATCTTCTGTAGGGTTGGGGAAGGGTTCCTGTATCCAGATCTTCCAGAGACCCATTTCCTACCGAATCACCACCATTTTCTGTTTGGCACATGGTTTAGACAAAGAGGATTTTTGTATGTATCACTTCCCACCAGACTCTCTTAAGCGGAATCCCGGGATTTAGATCCTGGGGTTGTTTTTCTGCCCATTAAATGAGCACCTTGCTGGACACCTTGTTAACACAGTGCAGTTCCTCGTGCCTTTCTTACCTGAGGGACAGCCTGAGCCATCGGAACGGAACATTCTCTTCCTGTTAGCATGAGTGACTGTGATGCCATTTATATGCTTCGGAAAAATTAATTTTTGCTTCTCAGAATCATGAGTGATATGTGAGTCGCATCATCCAGGCTTAATGTAAGATTATATACTTTCCCAAATGCTTCATCTACATTTCAGAACCTAGTCTCTGAAATGGTGTTTAATGATAGAATTTCAAGCTTTCATTTTCGCATACGAGAAAGCTGAGATTCCAAGCAGGGCTATTCAATGATGGCACTGCTAGTGTTCTGAGCCAGGTAACTGTGTGACTGGGTGGGGGGTGCGGAGTGGGTTGGGTGCTTGGGATCTTAGGGAATACTCAGCAGCATGTCTAATGTCTGCTCTCCAGAAGCCAGTAGGACCCTCCATGTTGGGATCAAAGGCATCCCCTGACATTGTCATGTGTCCTCTAATACTGCTAGGGCAGAGGGAAAGGTCACAGGACAGGCCACAGCAACATCGCATGGCCTCTATGCGTGATTTGTATCATGATGTGCTTTGGAACCTTGTGACACGTGTGTCCAGGATGAACAGATTTAGGGAAGAAAATACAAGGGTCTGAGGAAGCTGACCACCTCCATGTCAGCTCCAGGGCAAAAGCTCCACCTGCCTCGTGGATATCAGCTCCCTGAATTCAACTGTCTCGTGGGAAGTCTTGACCCGAAGCTGAAGTACAGCCAATACCTAGTTTATGCAAAGATCCTTCTGTATGTCTCCTCTCGGTCACCAGTTTAGAGGTCACATAAGGCCACTGAGTATGAGGAACCATGCAGTGCCCGACCCACTGTCCTTTCTAATGGACCAGGACAAGCAGAGTTAGCAGGGATTTCAGAGCAGAGACTTCAAGAGGTGAAAGCCAAGCCAGACTCTGGGGCCAGGTGTGAACCCGTGGCTCCAGGTGGGGAGGCTGCTGTAACGTTTCTCTGCAGACCTGTCCAGGGCTGTGTGAGCGGCACTACTGGCCTGGTCCTGTTTAACTCTCTGGGTCTTTTGTCCCAATGACCCTAGCCCTGCTGAAGCAAACTGAACTTTTATACCACGTTACTTCGGGTGGGAAAAAGAAGCTCTGAGTGGAAAACCTGCACTGAGAGGAAAAGAGTTGCCGGTTGTGTTAGCAGAAACTGGTTCCACTCTAATAAATCACTGCTTTAGAAGGAGCTCCGTCCAAACCTTTTCTGCCCTGCTTCCTTTTTATAGTTCTTTGAATGAACAATATCGTCTGTGTTTCTGACTTTTATTTCTTTCCCAGCCAACTGGTTATAATCCACAGGGGGAAAACAAATTAGATTGATTCACTGCCATTGGCCCATGGATCACAATGCCCCATTTTCTACCTGGTTGGAGAAGAACATTCTAGAACCTTTGCACAAAATACATAAGTGAAAGATTAATTAATTGAATAAATACTGTCTCTTTACCTCTACAGTTGGAAAGTTGTAGGGGGTAGGGAGAAAGCATCACTTGGGGCCAGGAGGAATCTTGACATTCACTAACAAGAGTCTGAGGTGACCCCTTCTGTGAGCTGGTCCTGTCAGAGAATGGCCACAGCTGAGGGAAGAGGCTGGATCATTTGATGAAAAAATGGGGTTTCCACACCGTCTGCTCCCATGGTAACTGGAGCCTCACACATACACCCTCATTTCTCCCCCGCCATGCTTTTCTAGCTGAGGGTCTGGGAATAAAATCGGTGTCAGCCTTTAGTCACTGTCCCCGGCCCCCAAGCAATTCTCTGAGCACAGCTGCTAATAATGAGAAAGAGCTCTGACAGGCTGAACAGGGTTTCACACTTCCCACCCTGTGCTCCGTAACCCACGTAACCCATGTTCTGCCACTTGCCAGTGGGCTACACCAGAGTCTTCCCTTTCCTTCCTCTCCTCCAAGGGCAATCACTGCCTGCAACCGAACCTCAGCTAACTAACTACCCATGAACCCGCGGAAGCAGAAAGCAGAGCACCCAGGATCAGGACAGGAAAGTGGTGTCACATCAAAATCGGTAAAGGGGCTGTTTATAAACATCTGGATAGGGTGGAAAACTGAAAGAGCTAAGCTAGGAGCCGACATCAGCGGAGTCCAGAATCTCCACTTCACCAGGTACCAAGGAGGATGGTAAAGAGTAGAGAGTGAATCTAGAGGGCAAAGAAGACATCGGCCACCACAGACCAAGCCAGTCTCTCAGCACAGCCCTCTTCGCTCCCTGGGACTCACAGATCTCCTTGTCAGAGCCCTGCCGCACTCTGCCTTTGGAGAGAAGCCTCGAGATCATTTTCCACACTGACCTCCTTCCTCGTTCCGCGGTGCTGTGATAATGGGCAGAGTCGCTGAAGGCTGTTTCAAATAACCTCTTTTGCCACTGACAACATGAGGTTTGTTCGGCCATTAGAGTGACATGGGCCCAGGAGGAGGAAAACCCTGGGTTCATTTTCTTTCATCTATTTTCTCAGCGCACACCATCTTTCTCGGCAGCCTCTGTCTGACATTTCTGGCTGTGTGGGACACAGTGACACAGAAATGACTTTGGCCCATTTGCCAGCTGGGTTATTAAGTACGGATTCCACATGAGAAGAGAAACAACTATATACTTCTGAGTGGTTAACCTTTTGGGGTTTGGACTCACAACACAGCTGGCATGGAACTTACAATGTAGGTCAGGCTGGCCTCGAACTCATAGAGGTGATGGTATTAAAGGGGTAGGTCTCTTGTGTAACATTCAGAATATTGTTTCTTCTGACACATTATCAATGCCCAGGAGACCTACAAGAATGGGCTCTGTCTGAGGAACATTCACCAGGCTCTCTGCCCAGCCTGGCTTGGCCACACCCAAATTCAAAACCAGGAACTTTTGGTGGCTTTGCTTTTGATCAGAATAGGTTCATCAGGTTCATCATCAAGCATCGTAACAATGAAAGTAGATGGAAGATTCTATGATCTCCATTACCAGAATCTCTTAGTTTTGCTGGTTGTCTTCCGAAAGAAAACCGGAAGTCAGAAATCAGTAAAGAACAGGGCGCTTGTTTGGAATTCGGGGACTCAGGAGAGGAGGTGGGTTCAGCTTCTCTCTGCCTTTCCTACTGCAGTGACAACTTATAGAAAAGATGAAACAAAGGCCGGGGGAGGCGTGTGTGGATTTCCTGTGAGGCGAGGTACCAGAACCGTGACATGAGCACTCACCTCCCAGGAGATGGCTGCTCCTCTGGCATCAGGACACGTGCCACCATGGGATTTCTAGAGGCATTATAATTCTTTCAAGTGTGTTTTTAAGGGTCCCTATTACACTGCTACATCAGCACCCAGTAGACAGAGGCAGGAGGATGGTGAATTTGAGGCCATCCTGGGATACGTAGCTAGACCTTGTCTAAAGGAGGAGAAGAAAGAGAAACAGGAGGAGACAGAGGAAGAGGAGGAGAAGGAAGAGGGGGAGGAGGAGAAGGAGGGAGAAGGGAAAGGAGGAAGAAGAGGAGAAGGAGGAGGAAGAAGAGGAGGGGACAAGGAGTTCCCTGGTAGAGAGTAGATAGATTGACAAATCCATGCTAGAGGGCTGTTGGAAGAATGAGCTCATTCTGCTTGAAGCTGTGATCAGTAGTCTGTGTGTAGGGGGGGGGCGGCTTGGTGGGGGTACTTCTGCTTGCAAGATGGCTGACTGGGTTTCAGCCTCAGGCGCCTTCACTTCCTAATAGAGGGTCCACAGTCTCGATGGATCTCTAGGGTGGAAGGCATAAGTACAATGGTGTCTTGGGCATGTATGACTATTGGATTTGTAGATGTCACTTACTTCTCTGGACCTCAGCTACTTTATCAGAAAATAACATGGAGTGCCAACTCCCTTCAGTTGGTGGAGTAACTTATCTGTCCCCCAGCACTGCGGTACTAGTGGGCACAGCTCTATGCCGGTACTAGTAAGACTCGAACAAGTGTCTTCATGACCTTTGGAAGTCAAATCTATCAGACACACAAAGAGGAAGGATGGCAAATTTCACGTCACCTAGTGCCAGCCCACCCCAGTCTGCTGAGTAATTGGCAGGTCCTGTTCGCAGAGAGCTACACCAGTTGTGAGTTTATGGTGTGCCCACCAAGGGGGTCATTGTGTTTGTCAACCTGTCCATAAACTACACTGTAAAGATTTGAATAACAGAGCAGAACCATTTCAAAGGAGTTGTTACCATCCATCAAGTCGATAATTTACAATTTTAGAAAAATCCCCCAAATACAAATTTACACAAATTTGAGTTGTTCTACACCCTATCAGACCATTAATCTAAAATTAAAAGTCCTTTATACTTAATCAGAGCCGAGGCTTTTAAAAAAAATGCTGAAATATGTTTCAGCAAGCTAAGCCACAGGAGCATGAGGGGGGGAAAAATGACTCCGGAGAGTTCCATAAAACTTGCCAAGGCAGCCGTAAATATATTCATGGTGAGGTCTGTTTTGTGTACAATTTATATGCAATTGGCTGGCTTGATGGAGAGGATTTATGCTACTGTATTGCTTCTTCTTTGCAAGTAGGCACTGTGGCAGAGGGCAAATGCACAGATCACAGAGCCGCAGCTAGGCTTGAATCCTGTGTCTTGAATCATCTTCCTTGAAATTCAGGGGAGCCATTCTGTTCCCCTTTTTAGCCTCTCTCTCATGAAAGGGCAGCTGTGAGCAAAGCAGAGATCAGCCATCTGTGGATGTGCAGAGTCTGAGCCATGCATGAACTGAGACCAAGTAGGAGAGCCCCCCAGTAACTTCAAAGCACCCAGACAGAGCCACACTCGCAAACCTTCATCTCTTGTCATTTCAGGCCCCCATCCCATGTTCCCCCAGTGACACCCCCCCCCCCCGTCCTTCCCACGTTACTCACCTCTAGAGATACAGGAATGAAAGAGTTAGCCTCTGAGGGGGCGGCTTTCACAACACCGCCAGTCTTGGATCTAAGGTGTCATTATTTAGAGAGCACTCGTCCCTCAAATGTCTTTTCATCTCCAGAACCTTTCCAGGCAAGATCTATTTCTGACTCTTCCAACCATGCCTTCTAACTCCCAGCTTAAGAACATTCTGGACCTGCAGGACTGAATGCTAACTGTGTGAAAGGCTCCATCCGTGACATTAGACTGTAAAGATGTATAAATGGCAGACTCCTGTACCCTCCCAAATCAATCTTATTAATTTGGACATGTGGGTTTCACTTGCAGCCATGTGTAACCACCAAATATGAATACTAGCCACAGGGCTCAGTCCACTGAAAACATTTCCAGCATAAGCCATCTGCCACTGTCTGGCCCCACCCACACACCTCGATTCTAAACTCTACTTCCTGAGGAAAAGTTGTTTCCAACTACACTACTCCATGTTTAAAGATGAATGCTTCTTATCATGAATGAGAGTTTATTCAATCAGTTCGTTCTGAGTGGAGGTCACCAGAAGTCCTTTCAGTGCTGCCCGAGGGCCCTTCATTGTCTGGATTATGTCATAGATGGGTACTATCATAATAAGATCCTTGGTACCTGATTGGGCCTCAAGATGGATCTGGGTTACATCGTCTTTCTTTTCAGTGTTGACACACTGGCAGGTTGCCAGTGTTTATGTATCCAACACTGCATAATGTTGTGTCTGCTCTGCCCCTTCCAGGGGAGCATATGTTTTTAGTGACAGGTTCCATCAAATTCAAATGTCCGTCTGGAGGAATTATGACCGAGTGAAATTATCCTAAGCTCCATGCTTAAAATCTATTTTCTACTGAAATAAAAATTGAACATCCATATTAGTCTAAAGGAAAAGAACTGAAAGAATTAATATCTATATCTAAAGATAGATAGATAGATAGATAGATAGATAGATAGATAGATAGACAGAGATAGACAGACAGACAGACAGACAGATGATAGATAGATAGGTATTAAAAGGGATTTATTAGGTTGCCTTACAGGATGCAGTTCACGTGGCTCTCTGACATGGAGAGGCTGAGAATCCGGTTGTTTCTTCTCTGCAATCCCAGTCTGTCACTGGAGGCCTAGAGGTCCCTTGAGAGCTGCTGATCTTCAGACTTCTGCTACAGGCCTGAAGAAATAACTTCTAATACGGTGAAGGAACGCTGAGGCAGCAGGGTGGAGGACTTGGCAAACACAAGTGAAAGCAAGCAGAGTTCCCTTTGGCCATGTCCTTTTACCCAGGCTGCCTGCTGCCAGAGAGCGATGTCCACATGTAGGGTGGGTCTTCCTGCTTCAAATGATCTGATTAAGACACTCCTCACAGGAGTGTCCCAGTGGCTTATAGTTTAGTTAATTTCAGATGCAGGCAAGTTGACAACCAAGATTAATCAGCACACCATCCTACTCAATCATATATACATATTCATCCTAAAAATTGTCAAATAAAACCATTAAACATTATATAAAGCTTTCTCTCCCCCCTCTCTGTCTGTCTCTGTCTCTGTCTCTGTCTCTGTCTCTCTCTCTCACACACACACACACACACATACACACACACATTCACTGAACATTTGTGCACATTCTATGCACATACACACACATGCACACAGTCAAATTTGTGTTCTCATACATATACACTCCCACACATCACTTCAATGCCAAGAGGAAAAATGATCTCAGTTGTTAGTTTCTTCTTTTAATACTGATTTCCTTTGTGTATTATTCTAGTAAGAATTTTAAATAAGTGATTATTTAAGGAAAGAGAAAAAAGACAAGACTCTGTAGGAAGAATTGGTTTGGATTCTATTGTGGGACGTTTATTTATGCTTCAATAACAATGGCAGCAACAGCAATAATAATAGCAGTAACAACAACAATAATAATAATGGTGAAATGATAAGTGTAATGTAGGAGTTGTACTACTTTCAACAGAAAAGCCCCTGAACCTGCTCATCCTTCAGGGGCTGACACTTAACCTGGTTTCACACAGTTTCTCTCAAGCGAAGCTGGAACAGTGAGAAGTCACTAGAACTCTGCTGTTCTGCAGTGCTGGGGGAGCCCAGGGCCACCTGCATGCTGGACAACCTCCCTACTTCTAAGCCCACCC
Organism: Peromyscus eremicus; assembly: GCF_949786415.1. Classification (NCBI taxonomy): domain Eukaryota; kingdom Metazoa; phylum Chordata; class Mammalia; order Rodentia; family Cricetidae; genus Peromyscus; species Peromyscus eremicus. The sequence goes on along the minus strand of NC_081431.1, from coordinate 16,829,915 downwards.
AGCGCCCTGCCTAGAAAATTCCTTTCCTTAGGTGCCTGGATCTTAAACAAAGATTGTCATTTCCAAGGATGTAACATTCACAGTCCTTACGGTTTTGTTTGACAGTGGAGCTTGAGGCGAAGAGTCCTTCAGGATGAAGTTGGCCTGCTTACAGGCAGTGGTTCCCCAAGCATGTCTCTATGGTCACATAATCCACATGTGGGTGGAAACAGGCTCCATTCAAGACCACCTGAATCAGAAACTGTGAGAGGGGACCCAGCAATCTTTCAACTCAGAGGTGAACCCTTAGTGAGAAAACTTGAATCTCCCTTGTGTATATCTGTGAAACCAGGTCTCTGAAGCCTGTGCTTACTTAAGCAAAAATGTCTCTCCAGGGAGTTCAGATCCTGAGGCAGTTGCCTTCTGAAAATTGACAGAGTAAAGAATATGTCTACTGCCCTCTCATGATGCAAGTCCAATGGATCAGAGCCCAAGTGGAGAAGTGTCCTATTGGTGCCCGTCAATGGAGGAACCAGTGCCACTGTCCCCTCCACTGGAGAAAAGATGCTTAGCAGCCTACTTGCTAGCTACCATCAGTATATTCTGTTGCTACGGTTAGGGAAGAGCCACCTGCATCCTGTGGGTTTGTTCATGACAAGCTTTCTCCTCTTCTGTGTTCTGAAGCACATCTGTCTTAGGTTGCTTCCTTGAATCTAAATAGTTTGTCATACTTAGCTTTCCTAGGAGTATGAAGGAGTAAGGGTTGCTCATCAGCGTTTTACAGATATTTATCTGTCTGTTGACTGATTTGTTATCACCCATACCATGTCACATGCAGCTGCTGCTGGCAACCAGACCTGCATCTCCACAGGACTCAACTCCACAACTGTGTGTCAGCTCCCAGCCTTGCACGCACTCTCTCATTGGCCCGTCCTCACACTCGAATCCTGTGCTTTAAAAGCCTAAGTTGCTCACTTTCACTCTTGCCTGCACACCTGCCCAAACTGGAAGGAAGCCCATGACCTTGTTAGCATTGCTTTACAGAGGGAGAAATCATGACACCTGGAGGTGTGTACTATCACATAGAGAAAGGACCCGACCTCTCCTCCAGGACACACTGCTTCACTGTCTGCCTGGCAGAGGTGGCTGGATAAAGCCTCCATCTACATCTGCATCCCGCTCTTCGAGGAAGCTGACTCTGTGTGGTGCAAAAGAACCTGCCAAGAAGTGAGCACTCATAGGACGGCCATTGTGGCTACACAGTTGCTTCTGACATTTCCCTCAAACCCTGTGTCCTAGGAAGGCTCTGGGATTCTCAAGAGTAGGAGACAGCCTTCTTTCTGATCAGCTAGCTTTCATTTGAGGTTTCCAAACCCCCTCCGCTGCAGAGGGAAAGCTCCCTGGGCTCAGCCTTTCGGGTGAGGAGGATTGTCACTGTTGGAAGCAGGTTTGGAATTGAATTCTGTGTTGCTGCTCTTAGCTTCAGTTAGCACACACAGGAGGGGAGGGGGAGCAGGCTACGATTCAGCACACAGCACCTTTACTAGGCACTTCCCTGTCTTGTCGCTAGCGGATCTTCCACACACAGAGTTAAAGGAAAGCCAGGAAGCACGCTTTCCCTGTTAGGACCTGCCATCTCCTGCTGCCAGCAAGGACCCCTCTGCCAAGGCAGAGGGTGGTGAGGGAATTACAGGGATCAGAAGCTGGCCCCCAGGGGAGACGACAGGAGAGTCCCATGGGCACGTGCTCCTGTCTTCCAGCTGGGGTTTCACTCAGCTCTTCTTACCAGCATCTCCTTCCCCTCCCCCTGTGTTATCCCTTCCAACAAGATGGCAGCCGTAAGTGTGAGGCTTGCTGAGGCCAAGCTGAGAACTGGAGTTTCCTTAGTTCCGAGATGAAATCTAGAAAGTAGTGTCCCCCTCCCCTTTTTATCGTGTCCCTCTCCCTTGTGGCCCTGTCACTGGTGCTGTGCAGAGCCCTGTGACCAGTCTGTGCTTTAATGGACGGAACGTGTGCACTTCCGAGTGTGAGGCTCTCCTGAGAGGCCCTGCGGGAGAAAGAATTGGGGTAACCGTGGCTAGTTACTCTTCCTTATTGTTGAAACTCTACACCTGTCAAGGAACAGGGATCTGGGACCCAGACATGGTGTGCTTTCTTGTTCTCACTCCTTACTCTCCACCTCCTCTCCTTGTGTGTCGGAGTAGACATGAGAATGTAGAGTTTGTTCAGTGGTCTATTGAGTGTATATCAGGCTTCAGTAGAAATGAAATTTATCTAGAACCCAAAGCTTTCAATGAGATGATTCCAGGTTCTGCCCTCCTGACCTCAAGGCTCCCTCTCATGTCTTTCCTCCTCAGATGGTTCCTGGTTCTTTTCTCCTCCCCCTGGATTATGCCTGAGAGCTCCAGGCTCCAGAGACAGAGCCTCTGTGAACACACATGCCCCTGACCTTTTTAGGAAAGGCTCCCTAGTTCTTAGGGATCCCAGCCTCCCAGCAAGCCCCAGGACAGAAGCCTATTCTCTGCCACCAGGCTGGAGATGATGAACCAAGTGGGTTGTATGCTAAGGTACCTGCCCTTTGTCCCACGGAAGCCTTTAGAAGCCAGGCTGATTTCTCCCTCCCACCGATCTAACAGCACGTCTTGTGCAGCTATCATTAATTCATGTTACTATCAGGAACAAGATTGTCTCCCAGAAGTTACCCGTGTAATAAAGCCTGGGAGCAAGTGTGGATATTGTTCTTCAAAGATGGATTCATAAAACAGATGGACTACAGACATACCTGCAAGGAAGATTTATACCAAATAATTATGTGATCGTGGGTGCTGACATTTTTATTTTAGATAAATAAGTTATTTATAATAGAATTGTTGTCTAGGTCAAAGGCCAGAAGCAAAGAGATATTGATATTCTTGGGACCCGGAAGAACCCAGCGGTGAGGTACTAGAGACAGCAAAGCAAGTGTCCTGTAGCAAGCCGAAGTTTCTCATTTATTACAGAGGGTTCCAAAAGGAAAGAATAGCTTTCCTGTTGTCCTGCCTGTTGTTTTCCAGGCCAAACAGCAGCTCTGCAGTGACAGCCCAGGCTGTATCAGCAGACACAGTGCTGCTTAAGTCTTGCTTCTGCAGCAACAGATCTGCCACTCATCTCTTCAGTGGTAACATGAGCATGGGTGGGAAACGGGCCTTTTGTTGATAGTAAATGCCAAAAGCCCAAGCTGGGAACATCTGGAAGAATTCCAACTTTGAGAAGTGACCATTGTTGTCTCTCTCAAAAAGCTCCTGCAGTGCTGTTTTGTGAATATGTGGTAAGGTGTGTGTGTGTGTGTGTGTGTGTGTGTGTGTGTGTGTGTGTGTTGCATTGCTAGGGATTAAACCCATTGTCTTTCACATCTAGGTAAGTGCTGTACAACTGAGTCACATCCCAAGCCCCACTTTTTCCTTTTCCTTTTGAGACAGGGTCTACTCACTAAGTTGTAGAGAATAGCCATAAAATCACTCTATAGCCCAATTAGACCTTGAATTTGCAATCCTCCTACCTCAGCCTACCAAGTAGCTGAGATTACAAACTTACACCACTGGATATTTCTTATTTCTGAAGATGATCTCTTCTACTTCATTATCAGCCAGTATTTATTAAAAATCAGGTAAGGGACAAAGGAGGCTGGGGACTGGAAGTCCCAGGCTTAACTCTGCTTCTATGAAAATTGAGTGGGCTCATGAAATCCTAACAATACGTTTTCCTAAACAAGAACTGTACAATGATAACAGCAGTGTGGATGGAGGAACCTCACAAGGCTTCTGATAAAGAGGTATAGGCAATTAATGGCTACTTAGGGAGAATCAGTCTTCTCCAGGAAGAAGCCCCCATAGGTTATCCAGTCCTGAGTGGTCAGCCCTAAATTCATATACATATGAGCAACACTACACGAACTCAGCAGGCTGTATTACATATGCATGTATGGTGTGTGTGTGTGTGTGTGTGTGTGTGTGTGTGTGTGTGTGTAAAACAATACTATTAAAGAAGAGGTCATGAGGTTGAGGGGGACCCAGAGAGAGTTGGAGGGGAAAAAATGAGGAAGAAATTATGTAAATGCAGTACTCACATGTGAAATTCTCAAAAATAATAAAAATAAACTTAAAAAAACCCAAAATTTGTAAAAGTGCAACACCAATGTACTTAAGTGTAATATTGAGCCGTACACTATGTCATGTTTTCACTAAAATTCTGTATGCAAAAAAAAAATCGTGACCTTGGGCAAATGATTTAGAAGCTAATGACTTGGGCCTGCTGAACTACTAGAGAAGCTGGGTGAAGGGAGAAGGGATGAGCGTCTGCAGGGTTTCCAAGGCAATGGGCTCTTCCACCACATGACGGAGGTCGCTCCACATGACAGTACCTGCATGGTGAGGTCTTTGTTCCCAGGGTTTTGTACTATTATTTGATTAATAACTATGCAAATCCTTAGGAAGGTGACATGGAGCAAGGGCTCACAGCCCAAAGTCTACAGAAGCCAATGGCTGTGGGACCAGGCTTTTGCAAAGAGTGAGAATTTCGGTGTGTGGTCATTCAACAAGGAATCCAATAAGGACTGCCAGCTCAGCTCTGCCTCCCTCTCTGTTGGTGACCATTGGTGTTTCTACAGACAGGGAGGGAAGAGGCCACCTGTGATTGGCTGGCAAGAAGCAGCTCAGGAGTCTTTGCTCCTCTTACCTCCTCCCATTGTGTGCTCCAGGTGGTTATCACACTCTGCCTAGGACATTTGGAGCTTTTGTTGTGGAAAGGCAAGGGCCTGGCTCCTTCTGCATGTGTCCATTCTAATGACGGTGAGGCAGTAATAACTACTGGTACCAAGTGTGTACTCTGTAGCCATTGGCTCCATCGTAACCATAGTGTCCTGCTAGCTAGCATCCTTATTGTGACCAGTTTATATACCAGGCACCAAAGAGGCTAGAGCTCTTGTCCATAGACACACGTCAGCAAATGATCTAGATCCCAAACCCTGAGCCCTTCTCCACAGCCTGTACCCCAGGCATCTAGCTCTGCGTCGCATAAATCACAGGGAGGAAACTGACAGAGTGAACATCCTTGACAGTGGAGCGAATCTTCCAGGGAAAACTTCGGCATCCCACAACCCACCTCCATCAGACCCGAAGATGCCTGTCTTAGGGTTGTCAACACGGGCTCATCCATTTAAAATAAGTTTCCTGAACAGAATGAGGTGGGGCTTGGAGTGCCTTCTAAATAGGCTACTGTCAGAGTTCCAGTCCCTTCTGACAGACTGGCCCTTGAGATGTGTCTGTCTCCAATCTCAGCTGCGTGGTCTGCTCTCTCCCGAGCCTACTAATTGGCGTGGGGGACTCTGTTCCCAAAGCTGCCGGCCATTAGCAGTGCTGCATGGGGAAGGGCTTTTTTTCTCCCCCGCCCTCCGGCCCCCACCATGTTTCACAGTCTCTGGCGGGCCTTTCCTGGTGACAGATGCCTGCTGATGAAGAGCTTTACAGAATCTTCCAGGCCCCCGCCACTCCCCGAAGCACTTCTTTATTGAGCACATCTCATTAGCAGGCTCCATTTTCTGGTCTCTCACATGCTCCCTCACACTTAGCTTTATTGTGGCCCCACTTGTCACCTTCCCCAGCCTGGCTTTTAATAATGTAAATCTCCCCTCTGATGACATGACTGCTTGTTACTTGCTGTCTGGCGCCACATGAACTCACCTAATGCTACCTCTGAAGAGCCGAGTCCCCAGCTCCTGACCATGTCTTCAAGGGCTCTTCAGCTCTGCAGGCATCCTGGAAGAGAAGCAGGTCAAGGCCACAGCCAGGCAGTTGACTTTGGGCAAGTCACTGGAGTACCGGGAATCCCACTGTGGCGCTACGGAGAATGGTGATCGCGGTGACAGTGGTAATTCTTTGGCAGAGCTGCTGTGGGGAAACACACAGAAAGCAGATAAGAACCTCTGCTAAACTGCAAAGTTTGTAGCTGTGAAGAAGTCACAGCAAGGGAGCTGATACCAAACTGTCCTTGTCAACACAAAACAGACCGTCCCACAGCGAGCCTGAGTGCATCTCAGCCTCCACCTTCCAAACATGTCACATGGACCTGGACTTTCTCCAGGTGGATAAACAGAGCCCCCACTCTCTGGACCTTTTATAAAGGATGACGCCTGCATTTTCATGCAAAGAAAATTCAATCCAACGGGTTCTGTAAGACACAACTGAACTGTGCTTCCAATCCCGAGGTCTCTTTAGGTGTGGCTCTGCGATCCTGTAGTGGTAACTATGCTGCGATGGAGCAGTGCCTTGGTGAGATATTGCTTAAAAGCTCTAACACCTAGGGAGTACAATTGTCTCATGTCTGCCCTGCATTTCCTAGTACTGGAGTTATTAGAAACCTACAAGCCTTTCTAAGTCTAACAGGACCCTCCTGATCTCTTCCATTCTCCTTTCAGTCCAGTGAAACCATAGAGATCTGCTTTCAGGGAAAGCCATTTCAGGGCCCGAAGAATGCTGGCTGCAAACACATGGGGACCAGAGTTCAGATCCCTGATACCTGTAGAAAAGCTGGGTGTGGACACATATGCCTGTAACCTAGGTGCTGTGGAGCGAATGGGGGGATAGAGACAGGAGAATCACTGGGGCCTCGTGGCTGCCAGGCTAGCTAAAAAAATGACAGCTGTGGGTTCAGTGAGAGACCTTGTCTCAAGAGAATAAAGTAGAGAGTGATTGAGAAGGATACCTGACATCTTCCTGTATTCTCTGTGGTCATGGCTATTCACAAACACACACACACACACACACACACACACACACACACACACAGAGAGAGAGAGAGAGAGAGAGAGAGAGAGAGAGAGAGAGAGAGAGAGAGAGAGAGAGGAGGAAATTTCATATCACTTTTAGAAATTTTATCAGGGAAGTATATAAACCTCCATCTTGGGTAAAACCTGATTTTAATTTACTTTAATCTTATTGCCTGTCCTCTATAAAGCTAAGGAGACATCCTGAATAAATAAGAGAACAGAAACTCATATTTGTGAAGTACAGTGCCCCTTGTCAGGTTAGCAATGTAGTCTTACATTATGATAAAGAGAAAGGGGCTCTTTAAGTAATGGCTGGGAAATTGCATCCTTAATCCCTTGCAGGGAGTTTTTAGAAATGGGCACTTCATCAAGGTTTTTCACCATGAATTTGTCAGAATGTCGCAGCGTGGATGGCTGTGGAGGGTTGCTAGGCTTCTTGATCCAGCGGGGGCTGTGTGTGATGAGAATAATACACTGGGGAGTGTGGGCTGTTAGATCTCCCATCTCTCCAATGTCGTCAGAGTGTGAGAAAGGCACTGAGACCAGATAGGGTGAGCACAGCCAACCCATTGCCTGATCAAGACAGAGAAGAAGGAATAAAACATAAGAAATACCTCATTTGGCCTTTGGGTGCTCAGATCAAACCTTGTATGGATTACTCACCTTAAAAAAAAATGTAAGTATACATACGTAGTTTTGACGGGAGGGAGGAGAGAAATCATTTTTAAGTAATCGCTTTGTATGTGTGTGCTTAACTTTGCTTTATAATGTTTTCATGCGGTGGAGGGGGTGTGGTACATGGGGGTAGCTGTACAAGCACACAGAGGCTAAAAGTTGACTCAGGCTAGGTTGGACGGCCAGTGAGCTCTAGAGTTCTCTAGATCTGCCACCCCATCCCATCCCCACCCCACACTAACACTGGAGTTATAGGAGAAAACCGTCATTTCTGACTTTTTAAACATGGTGCTGGAGATTTGAACTCAGGTCCTTAGACTTGTACAACAAGTGATTTTATTCACTGAACCATTGCCCCATACCCATCTGGTGTGAATTTGATATACACAGTCTATTTTGCAGCAGTAGATCTGAGGGAAAGGAACCTATTGCCTCCCCTGCCCCCAATCTCTAATTTTCTACCTTCTTTTCTGAAGATAATTCAGCCATCCCTCAGTACTTCTGGGTACTGAGCCTGGGAACCCTGCATATTCTATAGGGCATGGATGCTCAAGTCCCATAAATAAAAGTGACACGATATTTACATATAAGCTATGCAATCCTCCTGAACATTGGTTATAATATATGGCACCACGTACCTGCTGTGTAGATGGTTACTGTGTTATATGTGATACTGTAGCATTTGGGAATTGATGATCAGGGAAGAAGTCTAGATGTTTAGGACACATGGGCTTTTTTTCCTGGCTCTTCCCAGTCTGTGGTTAGTTGAATGCAGGTGGACACTGCAGGTGTAGGAAGCTGTCTGCACTGTTTGGCTCGGTGCGCTGCTTTAGAAGCAGTTTTTATGTCTTTGATCTGCACATCTGTCTGTCAAGGGAGGTAGCACAGCAGGTCTATCTCAAGGATAAGGATGCCAAGGCCCACACACCATGCGTTGATGGTGATGCCCGAGTGAGAACCCACTCCTGGTTTGCTCTGTGCCCACAAAGCCTGTACCTGTGAGGAATGAAAGGTGTCCGTTAAAAACAATGAACTCCTCTGTGATCCTCTAAGTTTTTTTTCTCTTCACAGCTGGATCTTACCTAAAAACAGGAGGGACCCAGGAAAGGCCCCTCGATCTATCCCAAGGGCACTATGGTCCTGCTTTTCACATGCAACCTCCTTTCTCTAGGCAGGGGCTAGCCCCCTCAGTTCAGCCTTCAACCCACACGTGAGGTCGAGGGCAGCATGATTAGTATTCCTGTTACCTGCCTCACAAGACATCCTGGTATCCCATCAATGGCATTTGCTCCAGTGTGGAGAAAACTGGATGCTTGGTTGGAGTTAGCAACTGCCCAGCTCTGTGGTTTGATTGTGGTGTCTAAATGGATGACCTCTTGGTGTGTACATGTGTGCTTGCATTCATGCATGTGTGTGTGTGTGTGTGTGTGTGTGTGTGTGTGTGCTCGCGTGCACGCATGTGTATGCACATGCATGCGTGTGCATGTGTGTTGCGGGCCTTGCTCATGTTAGGGAAGCGTTTGACCATTGAAATACCCAGCAACCTTTGCTTTTATAACCTCATCTGGCAATCTTTCCTCTTTTCCTCACCGTTCTTCCTGTGGTGGCCTTTTGAACAACTTCACTACATAGTCTTAGCCATACAAGTCAGGCTGGCCTCAGATTTTCAGCATTCTCCTGCCTCTGCCCCTGAGTACTAGAATTGCCAGCATGTATCACCACACCTCACTAATGAGTCTATTCAGTTTGCCTGCTTCCTTTTGGGGACGTTTCTCTACATGACTCAGGACCTCACAGATGTGAAGTCTTAAGGAAAACCCCAGTCCTGCCCAGGATGAGACCAAAATGATTCTAAATAGCAATTTGAGTAGGTTGCTGCATCTATATCTATACCTTGACCAGTTTCTCCTGAGCTGAGCTGATTCTTTTGTTTTGTTTTGTTTTTTGAGACAGAGTTTTTCTGTGTAGCTTTGGAGCCTTTCCTGGAACTCACTCTGTAGCCCAGGCTGGCCTCAAACTCACAGAGATCCGCCTGCCTCTGCCTCCTGAGTGTTGGGATTAAAGGCGTGCACCACCACCGCCCAGCTGCTAAGCTGATCCTTAACTGTGTGTAAAGGAATCAGAATACGGAAGTATAAAGGACTGGAAAGATGCGGTGTTCATCTCATGCTCTACCCCGTGACCCTGCGTAGGAAAACCATCTTCTTACCCAGCGCTGATTACAGCCAGGTGGCCGAGTGGTCCCTGCTTGTGCGCTTGTCCTTGGAGGGCTCTCAGTACGGGTGTTCACATAAGGATCTTCAGTGAGCTCCTTCCTACGTGAGAGCGGAGGCAGAGTTCTTTGCCCCTGACTGCCTTGTCCAGTCTTTCTGATTGGCGAGGGACCCTTTGAACTGCCAGCCTGCCCAAAGCCCTCCTGAGTGTTAGAGCTGAACCCAGGCCTCCAGGCCAGCAGCTTCTGGGGAGAGAAACAGACAACGGAGTCTCACTGGGTCTGTGACGTGACGACTAGGGACCAACAACAGCGTCTGCTGACCGTGACCATGTGTAACAGTGGTGGCCAGCGATGGCAGGGCCCACTCCTCAGCCTCCAATAAGGCGGGTGGCAGCCGGCTGTCACCTCCTCGTTGATGGAGGGTGTGTGCGGCGTGAGAGAGTGATGTGAAGCCCCGCTCAATGAGTGTCTCGCAATCCCTTTCTCTCCGGCCTCAGGATACCACCCGCCTGAAAGTGCTGAAAAGATTAATGAGCAAGACATAAAGACCACGGCTGCCCCGAGTAACAGCTGTCTCACACCAGCCACTGAGTAATTAGACAAATGAGGCGAAGTGTCCCCCAATCAGAGAGGGCTTCGGTCCACACTGACAGGCTCCCCTCTCGGGGTGTCTGCCTCTCCTTTCCTCCTCTCAGACTGCCCCTTCAGCTAGCTGATGCCATTGTCCCAGGTCCACTCTCGGAAGTGACTGTGGTCTTGACCCCTGAGAGCTGAGCTAGTCTCGGAATGTGCGTGGCAGCTCCGACGACTCTCCAGGAGGAGCAGGGCGGAGGGTAGGGTCGAAGACGTTGCCAAGAATCTAGCAGTGTTTGCAGCAAAAGCAAGGGCTCCTGGCAAGACGTCCGAGGAACTTTCTTGATCATAAGTGGTGTCTCTTAAGCTCTTTAATTACAGAGGATTAAGCAGGAAGTGGAGTGCAGGACTAAAGGAATATAATGGCAAAAGGGAGGCCAAGCAGAAAAACCCAATTTCCTTCCTGGAAGGGGGAAAATCCTCCATTTATTTAAATGAACTGCAGAGAAAAGGATGAAGTGTGGCCTTTTCCCCAGCTCGGAGTTCAATGGGATTTTAAAGAACTGTGTATCTCCTTAGCTAGACATAAGGCTGGGTCTTTAGCTCATCTGCAGAAAAAGGGCCGTGTGTTCCATTAAGATGCAGGCATATGCTTCCCGTTCAAATGGCTGGCTGAGCCAGTGCCTGCCTCCCTCTTCTCCACGTGGGCTTCTGCCTCGCCTAGCTCACATTTCACATTCAGCACCACCAGTTACCTAGAAATGGCATGCAAAATTGCAAAATAGAAAAGCAGTGGGCCATGAGGCTCCATCAGTTCTGCCTGGAGTCGCAGCCGCATCCTTGACTTGTGTGGTTCATAGCTAGATGGGGAGAGGCACTCACAGGAAGCTGGGGGGCCCGTCACCTATCAGAAGTGGCTGTGTGGATGCCTGCTTGTAGCGTACCGCGGTGTAACTGGGACAAACCTGTTCATGAGTCGAGTTAAAATCAGGCTATAGAGAGTGAGGGGGAACAAGGGCATGCCCCAGTGGCAGATGGATAGTCATAGTAGTTATTGTCCAGTACACAGTGGCTGTGGAACTTGAAGGAGCTATGCTGGTAGGATCCTAGTCACATCTTGTACTTACTAACTATCCATATTTATAATATCTGTCCTGGGGTCCTTCTTGTGTGACATGGGACCCAGAAACCAGGTCAAGGCATTATGTAGCTTTATCATCAGCATTGTCTTTGGAAAATAATAGTCTGCCAAGGTCCAGAGGGAGGCAAGGGAAGGGAGCAAGCTGTGGGGAAGAGTAGGAATTGAGTCCTCTGTGCACTCAATGGGGAGAGTGAGGCTCCAAGAAGCTAGACCATGGGAGGTAGAAGCCAGAAGGAGAAAACACGGGACCCTAGAGAAGTCTGGCCCTGCCTTACCACCCACAGCTACAGCGACATGGGCCAAAGTGTGTCCTTAGCAGTGTTGACTGTCAACTTGACTCAGCCTAGAATCACCCAAATAAAGAGTCTCGATTGAGTGTCTCTATCAGGTTGGCCTGTGGGCATGTCTGTGAGGGATTCTCTTATTATTAATTGATGCGGAAGGGCCTAGCCCATCATGGGTGGTACCATCCCTAGGCAGGTTGTCCTGGGGTTATATACAAAAGCTAGCTAAGCATGAGCCAACAAGCGATTCAGAGAAGAGAGTCAGCAGTGTTCCTCCAAGGTTCTGGCTTCAATTTCCTGCCTTTGCGTCCCTCAGTGATGGACTGTGACCAGGAAGTGTAAGCCAAATAAGCCCCTTCCTCCTCCAAGTTGCTTTTAGGCAGAATGTTTACTACAGCAACAGGATGAAGCTATAATGTAATTGTATGATATCCATTTCCTCCACTGGAAACTCTAGACAAGTGTGCCCGTGCTCTGGGTCACCAGGGGGACTAAATACGATCATGTAGATGATGGCACAGGCCTGGTATAACACAGCCCCTCACCTCCAAATGGCAATAAGTATTTTATGGTCTCACATAGGAGAATCATAGTTTTAATCCCGGGAGGCCAGCCATGTCCTTTCATCACGACCCCTGGCCTCCATTCCACACTGGAGTACAGTGATTATAAAGAGAATCGCAGGCAAGGTATGGCACCAGACCTCTGATGAGCCTGGTACCCTTGGAATGATTCACGGTTGAGCTTTGTACACTGAAGTTTAGTCCCCAGGCCTCAGCGAACAGGGCTGAGATGGGCAAGAGGATGACCTCACTCCACTGTGCACAATATGTATTGTTCTCTGAACATTCCTGTATGTTTAAAATGTTTTATTAAAACGTGTATGACCAGGGGCTTGGGAGATGGTTGGAACAGTAAAGAACTTGCCACGAAAGCATGAGTACCAGAGTTTGAGTCCCCAGCACCCAGGTAAATTTTAGGTGGGCATGGAAGCCCACCTGTTATCCCAGCATATGAGAGGCAGAGATAGGGGATTCCTGGAGCAAGTAGTCTAGTTACACCAGCCTAATTGCCAAGCTCTGCAGTCAAATGGTAGACCCTTCATCAATATATACGGTGGAGAGTGATCAAAGAAGACTCAACATCAACATTTGGCCGTGCACATAGGTACACATATGCTTGGACTCACATACATGGGACCCCATATGTATGTACAGCGCGGGGCGCGCGCGCGCACACACACACACACACACACACACACACACACACACACATACAGAGAGAGAGAGAGAGAGAGAGAGAGAGAGAGAGAGAGAGAGAGAGAGAGAGAGAAACATAACCATGCCTTGCCCCAAAGCATGATGAGAGTTTCCTCAGTTCAAACAACTAGTTAGATAGAGTACAATATTTGAAAAATAATCCTCTCAGGCATTCACAATTTTCCACATTATATTACTGAAATCACTTATCTCTGCAGTTATCTGCCCTGCCCTATGCATTATGTGTCCTTCATGCCTAGCACGGTGCTCAGCATATAGTAGATACTCAAAGAAAGTGTCTATCACATGCTGGACTGAGTAAACAGCATAGTAAAAAAAATATTAACTGAGAACAGAGCTAAATCCGTCTCCCAGGACTGTAGCCTCCAGATTGCCGCTAGCCTTCAGCTTGATTTCTGCCCACCTTAAGGCTACAAAGCAGGTGGTCCGTTTCCACGACTGCCACTGTCCTCATCAATGGGGTGGAGCTGAACTGGTCATAAGTACTAGAGATGCTTATCTTCTGTGACTCTGAAGGTGGTTTAGCGTGTACAGCCTCCTGATTTCTATGGACACACACTCTCATCCCTCTAAATGAAGCTTCTCCGTGCTCATGTAATGGGATCCCAAATAACATGTTGCAAACCAATCTTTTATCACACTTGCCCCTTGGAAAGCATTTCAAATGCTGGCCATTAAAAACAGGCCGTTTCACGGGGCTTTAACGATGGCACTAATAACTGTGGATTTTTGTCTCCCAGAGCACTGATGAGCCGAGCTAGGGAGTAAATTATGAAGCTAACTTTTATGTGCATGGTTTATTGATCTTTGAGCTTCAAGGGAACTGCACCAGCCCCTATAGCCTGACGGTCCAGATTAGCTTTTCATCTATGTAATTGGGCCACCAGGGCACAGTTAATTTTTAATTTATATTAATAGGAAGACAAAGAACACAGTGTGCCTTCTCTGCCTTAAAGTAATGGACATATCAAAATATTCTACCTGGTAATTATAAATAAACCATCCTTCCCCTGACCCAGTGAGGATTAGCTTGCTGATTCATTGTGTATTTCACCATCATGTATCATGAGAAAGTTCACTGCTGCCATAAATATTTATACCATTGAGTGCAGAAGACCACTCCATCATTAAGCCAGCTCTCTAATCCATGTTGTTGCCATCTTTGGTTTTTAACAGGTGAAAGTCATGCTACGTATCTGTTCCACATCTGCTCGAGATACCTCAGAATCCAGCTCTTTCCTGAAGGTGGATCCACGGAAGAAGCAGATCACCTTGTACGACCCCCTGACCTGTGGGGGTCAAAATGCCTTTCAGAAAAGAAGCAGCCAGGTGCCTCCGAAGATGTTTGCCTTTGATGCGGTTTTCCCACAAGATGCCTCTCAGGTGGGTAAAAGCCCCCTCCAGGCTCAGACAGTGTTGATTGATAGAGTGTGAACTGGGAGGGTGTCTTCTGGGATACTCTGATGGACAAGTTCCTCCATCCATATCACTGTGTGTTTGGACATCATTCTGAGCTTCCCAGAATACCCCAGTTCTTCTGAGTTACTGGTATGGTGGTTTCCTTGGGCAGAGAACATGTGCTGGGATTTTAACAATTTATATCTTCGGAGGGCTGAAGAGATGGCTCAGTTGATAAAGTATTTACCACACAAGCATGAGGGTCTGGGTTCGGATCCCCAGCATCCATCCGACAAGTCATGCCGCCTGGGTGTGGATGGCCATGTAACGAGGCCAAATGTTTCAGGAAACTGCATTAAAGTCAGACAATGTCTCACACCCCTGGGGACTGGAAAGCAGAACTATTGTCCGAGTGAGAAGATGGAATGCTCAGTAGGGAAACCGAGGTTGGTGTGTATCCTGCAGCCAGGATGAGTGGAGGAATGCGGAATTGGAGAGCTTTCTGAGAAACTTCAAGTACTTCCCAAGATTTATGCAAAACTCTTCATAGTGTGATCGTTAAGGCTACCCCCGACCTGAGGATCACGGCTCCAGTAGTTTCCATTCACAGCCAGTTAATTTGTGTTATATATGATTGTAGGGGATGCTGGTGTTTACACAACTCCTGTCTTCCACCAACAGGCAGTAGTGCATGTAGGTGCCACCCGTCGGGAAGCTGAACATTGGTTCTCCAGTCTTATCATAGGAAGATAAGGGTCTTTGTGATTAAGTTTTGCAGCTTCTCTGTTCGTTTCAATTTTTATGTTGTACCACCCAATGGGTTCAGTAATTTAAACCCGACACCGGGGCTAATGAATGGCCTACAAATAATTTAATTAACAGGGGTAAAACTTTTCAAAAGCTATCTGGGGGAGTTGTAAGGATTCCAAAGCACACCCTAAATTAAACCTGGACTATTAATGAGTTTTAGATTTATTTCGGGAAAAAAAAGAGCTGTTTTTATTGCTAGTCTTTGTTTACATTTCTCACTTGGTTCCCAGGCTCAAGATGCTCAAAGCCACACTTTCACAGCCTTCAGAATGTTCCGGTTCCCTCAGGTGTCTAATAGTATAAATTTCTCTGTAATTTTGTGGTTTCCAAGGACTTTCATGTGCGTTAAGCCATGGACTTTCCCTTGAATTCTTTTGGGTAGAAAGGGGGCATTTTTAATTCTTTTCATACCACACGTGAGGAAACTGAGGCACTACAAGTTAGCCTCGTCACCTTAGTTGCTGTCCTTAGCAGACATCCTCCCCAGACTCCACCACCTCCTCAGTCACTGCTCAGTACAGCAGGTCCCCGACCTGTCGCTATTTTATCCACTGTTTTCTAGCAATGTGTCAGTGGGCAAGTCCCTCGGCCCTCTGGGTCTCGGGGTCCTAATATGCCGAATATATGTACGTGTCTCGTGAGGCTGTGACGGCAGCAGGTGCTCCATAGTCGCTGTCTGTCTGTTACTATATCATCATGGTTGTTAACCTGACACCACTGGTTACAGCCAGCTCAGCCCCACAGACTCAGCACCCCGTAAGCCTCAAGGCACAAAACGGGTAAGCGTGCCAAGTAGCTTTGTCTGGGTCACCTGCTCTTGCATCTGTACTGTCTCACACTGCCCAGCAGGCTAGCCCAGGTTGGGGACATGGCAGTGTCCAGGGCCTAGATACGCTGGCTTAGAACTGAGGCGCTATCGTTTCCACTGTATTCTACCGGCCCAGGTTCAAGGGCCGCTCTCAGGTCCTTGCCTGTGTAGCGGCTATCACTGTGGTGACCCCAGGCGTCTGTGACCTCTTTCTGAGAACATCATCTCCTTGGCACTGAGTAAAAGACTGGTCCTGTTCCTTCTTGCCATTCGGAGATGTCCTTGTTACCCTCAAGCAGCCTTGGCAGCTTGGCTACCCATTGTTGGATCTGGCTTAGGGGTAGGTGGGGAGGACTCAGACCCCTGGGTGGAGCTGCCTCTGCCATGGCTGTGGGCTCAGGGAGGCTTTCTGCTTCTCTGGGTCTGCAGGGAAGGACAGTAGGGAGTTTCTCTCGGTCACTGTCATCCCTTAACAATCCATCATAGACAAATCTCTCATCCTTCTCCTCTCTATGAACAGCCAGGCAGAAGCCCTACAAGGGAGTGTGTGGACCGCCCCACATCCTAGGAAACCATTCTTGTACTAATGACTCCAATGTCAGTTTGTTCCACACACAACCCAAATTCTCCTTGGTGACTTAAGCCTCTCCGAGTTTATTATGTGTGGCCATACAATAAGGTGGCTGGCAGTCTCCCAACCCCCACCTCCTTTCATACTCAAAGGCAGGCTCCGAGGTAGTAGCTTCTCCCTGCTCTTGCGGAGACAGCTCTGGCCGATTCCAGAGAGCTTCTACTGCCCCAGTCTTGGCTTTAATGCAGTACTGGCTCTGATTGCCTCAGTCCTGGGAATCTTATAAGATCCCATGGTCCTCATATAGCCTCATCCCTCCATCCCCTTGGCTGAGGGGGACCCCTGAAGAGCTGCTGAGGCGACCACCCCTGAACAATGGATAGTTGTTGAGAGTGCGGTTTTTCAATTTCAGTTTGGGAGAGAAAAAATTGATTTCCAGATACTTAGCTTCCTTGCGCAGCTGCACCGTGGAGCTGAATAACTACATTCATGGCCCAGGCTGCCGCTTTTCAGGTTCCCACTGGGAGGCACATTGCTCTGATGGCTGCAAAGCCCCAGCATTTGACGGCTCTCAGGGCCTCTGTGGGCTCTGACGCCAGCCCCAAGACAGAAGTGAAGGCCAGGCAGCGAGACAGGGAAAATAATTCGGTCCTCCTGCTGCTGCGAAAGTCTCAGATGCTAACTGGAGATTTTTCCGAATCTCTGAGGTGGTCCGCAAACCTGACCGCATACCTTTAGTTTGCGGCATACACCGTCAGCGCGTGTTGATGGAGAGGGGCAAAGAGGGATCGAGAGCCTGGTCTCTGTGTAAAGATCGTAGCAATCACACTGAAGATGAGGCACACTCAGCCACAGAATGCCCCAAATAACACACTGGCGTGTGGCAGCTGATGCTGTTTACAGTGAGCTGTATGGATAGGAAAGGAGGTTTTCAAAGTGGGACGTGAGTAGAGAAAGCAAGGATGGAGAGAAAGCAGATGTATGCCTGGAAGTTCTCGATTCTGTTAGAACTAAGATGTTCCTCGGGTGTCTGTCCTGAAATAGAAATCACGTTTTCCCCTCTACTATGATTAGCTAATTTTGTGGTGTGTGTGTGTGTGTGTGTGCACGTGTGCACGCGCACGCGTGTGTGTGCAGAGGGCCAATAGAGAGTTGAGTGCTTTGCCCAGGAGGCTGAAATTAGGAATGATAGGTGACAGAGGGGAATGGGGTCTAGAACCCATCCCATTTTACCACTGAAGCCTGTACCTACTTTATCTATATAAGGCTGGATAGTGCTATCCGTTAGTGGAAGGGAGCTTCATAGCCAGCATGTTTCACACACAGGCTAGCAAAGAGTGGAAGGTCCCTACAGTTTCTGAGTTCCCTCAGAACCCTGTGGCAGAGACTGGAGCATCTGGGACATTGGAACTCTAAGCCCCAGGAAGGCAGACTCACTTCTGTGTCATCGAGGTGTCTCATGGTGCTACGTGATGCAGTTACCACCCGTGCCTGCCCCCTCTTGTGTCTTCCAGGCTGAAGTATGTGCCGGAACGGTGGCCGAGGTAATCCAGTCTGTGGTGAACGGGGCAGACGGTTGTGTGTTCTGTTTTGGCCATGCCAAGCTGGGTGAGTGAAAACGTAACATCTGGTGCTGCTCATGTTTCCTGTCACCTCATCCCCGTTCCAGAATTGGTTCTAGAGTCCTCGGTGAAAGGAAGGGCCAAGTTCCCTTTTGATGCCACACTGCATAATAAACACTAACCACGCCTGACTTTGAAACAAGTGTCCTAAGTGTTCACCTCCTCACGTAGGGCAGCATCAAGTCCAAGAGGGGGAACCATGGGGAAGCAAAAGTGTTCCTACTTGGTCTAGGTCATAGTCAATCCCAGAAGGTGAGCAGGGAAGGTGCACCTGTCTTGAAGAGGGCATGTCTGGGGAGCAGATTTAGGTGGGTGGAGCTAATGGAGGCATCTCCAAGCAGAACCCCACATGGGAGAAGCAAAGCTGTCCTTGCCTCCAATATCCAGCTCAGTGAGGTGTCCTCCCTGTCTGAGCACATAGGAAAGGCACCACCAGCTAGTCCTGCATAGGATTGGCTTAAATCCCCTCTACACCCTCTTCCCTGTCCCAATCTATGGTCATCTGTTCGCTCCTAGGCCTTGTCTGACATGCAGAATGAGTTAGCAATTTGGGAAGCTCAAAAAAGTGCTCCTCGGTAGAAGGGTTCATCCTAGAGGCCTTGCAGAGGGCACAGAGGCCCACCCCCTATGATCAGAGAGCCTGTTACACCCCCACTCCTTTCTTCGCTTCTTGATCACAGATCAAAGCGGGGGTCCTGATTTTAATGGAATTCACTCGCGCTATAAAAAAAATACACAGCATTTAACTTGAGAAAGGATATAAAGCACGAGTGTGTGGATTTAATCTGTGGGGTGGCTATAAAAAGGATTGGAATGGTGATGGAAAGCCCCAGCTTCCTACTTCTTGTAGAACAATGCAGGAGGCAGAGAGCCCGTGATGGTTGAGGTCCTCCGCCAGGTTCCTGTAGCTTGAGTTTTCCTGCCTGGCCCACACCACAGTCAGGGCAAAACTCTCTCACCCGCCAGCCCCACAGCCTCTCAGACCGGACCAAGTAAACACAGAGACTTACGTTGCTTTCAAACTGTATGGCCGTGGCAGGCTTCTTGCTAACTGTTCCTATAGCTTAAATTAATCCATTTCCATTAATCTATGCCTTGCCACATGGCTCGTGGCTTACCGGCATCTTCACAAGCTGTTCTTCATCGTGGTGGCTGGCAGTGTCTCTCTGACTCAGCCTTCCACTTCCAGCTTTATTCTCCTCCTTGCCCCGCCTATACTTCCTGCCTAGCCAACGGTCAATCAGTGTTTTATTGATTAATTAGCAACACATTTGCCATACATCCCACAGCAGGTTCCTAGTGATTTCATCTTGTCGTTTGTTTGGCCTCTCAAATGTTCTTATAGCTGTTCCCTCACCCATACAAGGAAATGTTTGCTGTTTTTTCTGGTCTCTTGCCTTCTTCCCAGTCCCCCACACCTTCCTTCTGTGTCCTCAGCATCTATGTTTTGAGGCTATAAAGAGGGATGTCCGGCCTCTCCAACCGTGTTTCTTTCTTCCCGGGCTCCCACAGGGAAATCCTACACCATGATTGGAAGGGATGATTCCATGCAGAACCTGGGCATCATTCCATGCGCCATTTCTTGGCTGTTCAAGCTGATCAATGAGCGCAAAGAAAAGACCGGGGCCCGATTCTCAGTCCGGATCTCAGCTGTCGAGGTGTGGGGGAAAGAGGAGAACCTTCGAGACCTGCTGTCTGAGGTGGCCACGGGCAGCCTACAGGATGGACAGTCCCCAGGAGTGTACCTCTGTGAGGACCCCATCTGTGGCACACAGGTGACTGCTTTGGGAGCTTGGCTTAGGCAGGGGTGATTCATCTCTCCTTTGGAGGATGGGGCATCTCAGCCCTGGAGTCCCTTACCATGGAAACTGGGAAAGGCTTATGAGTGTTTACTTTAAAGTGGACTGGGACTTTATGGCCTGCAGCTGTGGGGCCATCTGCTCACCCAACCTAAATATTTGTACCTTGAATCTAATTGACAATGAGCAGGGGCTACAATTGTCATAGCATGTGGGGGAATTCGAATCCACTTTCTTGACACCTTTCAAGAAAGGGGGGGGGGAGTACAATCTTTCTTTTGTTTAACAACAAACTGAAATATTTACTGCTCTGCACAAATAGCTGCAGCCATCGCTGGAGCTGTTTATGGCTCTATAAACCCTGTTTCTGGCACAGCTTTACAACCGGATTAGCAGTGCTGTGGGAAAACTAATAACCGATTTCTAATTAGAACCGTGATATAATTGCTGGAACCATGGAAGCCAAGAGAAGCTCTTGCTTGCCTTTTCAGGAAGTTAGGCCTGTTATGAGGGTCTCTTCCTTTTGCTGTTTTACATAGGGATGACTTGAGGGATCCCCTGGTTCATATCCAGAAAGTCAATTCTGCCCGTCTCCTATGGTAGGCTTCCCAAATGCCTCCTATTCAGAAAGGTGTCTCTTTGATGAGTACCCACCTCCTACCCGCTGGATCATTTCTATGGGTGAGGATGTCCCAGAGCCAGTATTACACCCATCTCTGCAAGCCTGGCCCTGCTCAGCCTCTGCTAGGGGTACTCAGAACCTTCCAGTTTCCTTTAGAAATCTCCGTAGTGTGCACCAGAGTTGCCTGGAGGACTTGAAACTGATCGCTGGGCTCCTCCTTGACAGTGTCTGATTCCATATGAGGTAAAACTCATTGCCCCCTCCCCCTAATGTGCGTTCCTAACAAGTTCCCATAGGATCCAGGAAACTGTTACTCTGAAGCGTAACACACGTTCAGATGCTGTTGCAAGGCTCCGTGATGGAAATAGGAGCACCCTGGCCACCATGCTGCCTGCAAGCTTGGCAGGGCACGCAAACATGTGTTAACTTAGATTCATTTGGGAGTCTGCTAACAAAGGTTCTCTTAAGTAAAGGTCTGTTTAGCGGAAGGTAAATAGGATGAAGAAAGTAATGGCCTCTTGAAACTCTTCTTTTAAATGTTTGTAATTCTTTCGTTTAAGTTGGCTACTCAGTTCAAAAGCACCCATCCGATAAAATCTCTTCCAAGTTCAAGGATTTTAAAGATGGTCTTAGCTTGCAAATCCTGCCTGCACCCAATATTGCTTCTCACAGTTTGAAATTATAGGTATGGTTAGAGTCGGAGTAGAAAATTGTCATAATTTGTACCAACCCAAAGACATGTTGCAAATCAGTTCCTTGAAAAAAATCAAAGCTAAATCAGGCATGCACCTGTCATGCCGGCATTCAGATCGCTGTGGAGAGAAGATGGGGAGTGTGAGGGGAACAAAAACCTGTCTCAGCTAACCCAAAAAGTGGATTTCCGTTTCTACCACAAAAGGGAGTCCTGGGATTCAGACCCAGGGTTCTCACAAGATTTAGACACAGTGCCCACTGCGTCATTTCTAATCACTCATGAGTTTGCCTTGAGCATAAATTCAGGCGCTGAAACAAAAACTGATAGATGTCTCTTAAATACAGATGGGACCTTCAAATTACTTAGGTGTTTCTACACGCCTTTTATACATTGTTCTGTTGCTATGATAAAATACCCTATCAAAAGCAACTTGGCAGAGAAAGTCTTTATTATAACTCTCAGTTGAAGGGAACAGGCCATCACCAAGGCAGCAGGAGCCTGGAACAGCTGGTCACCTCACACTCACAATCAGGAAGCAAGAGCGGATAAGTGCATGCTGCCTTTGAGCTCCATTTCTCCACTTACACAACAGCCTAGGATCCCAGCCAGGGAAGGGTGCCACCCTCAGTGCGTGGGTCTTCCCACCCCAATGATGTGATTAAGATAACCCCAACAGTCATGCCCAGAGGCCCAACTCCCAAGTGATTCTAGATTCTGTCAAGTTGACAATTATCACTAACCAGCATAATGTACTTCTTGTTCATGACTATGCTGGTAAATGTGACCTGAAATTAGCTTTTGTTAAATAACTGAGAAATCGGAAATGAACACTAAACAGGGCTCTTCCTTGTCAGATGTAAAGTCGCATTTCACAGCACCTGTCTCTGATCTTTAAGGTCAAAACCTAGTCACATCTCTCAGGTTAGTGAGGAATGGCTTAGGAGGTCAGTTCATAAAGATAGGCATGTGCTACCACTCCCCCACCCCCCTCCACCATACAGCCACTTGCTAGCTGTAAAATAACTAAAAACAAATTACATCCAATAAATGTGGTCAATACTAATTTTCAGAAGCCAATCAACCAATTGAGCTGCCTCCACGGTTAAAGCACTGGCCACAAAAGCATGAGGATTAGCATTCAGATCCCCAGAACTCATGTAAAGGCTGGGGGGGTGTGACAGCCTGCCTGTAAGTCCAGCCTCTAAATGGTTCTCCACCTTCCTAATGCTGCAATCTTTTAATATAGTTCCTCATGTTGTGGTGACCCCCAACCATAAAATTATTTCATTGCTACTTCATAACTGCAATTTTCCTACTGTTATAAATCATAATGTAAATATCTGTGTTTTCCAATGGTCTTAAATGACCCCTGTGAGAGGGTTGTTTGACCCAGAGGGGTCAAGACCCACAGGTTGAGGACCACTGCTTTAAAGCGAGACAGGATTTACAGAGTAGGCTGGCCAAGAGACTATTTATATCTAGAATTCTGAGATCAGTTGAGATACTCTGCCACAGTGAACAATCAAGGCTAATGCCCAGTATCAACCTCAGGCTTCTACATGCATACAAATGTGCCCACACCCATGCAAACATGCATATCTACACATGTGTACCACACATACATGAAGTGAAAAAAGGAAAAAAAAATGACTCTGCTGAGAATGGCCCATGTGTGTAGGACCTGGTTTCAGAAGGACTTCCGGCCTTACCACTTGGACTGAGCTTCCCCAGGCAGGAGGGAAGCCTGAAGGTCTCAGCTCTTTTTTCTGTCTTCCAGCTGCAGAACCAGAGTGAGCTGCGGGCCCCCACCGCAGAGAAAGCTGCCTTCTTCCTGGATGCTGCCATTGCCTCACGACGAAGCAGCCAGCAGGACTGTGATGAGGATGACCACCGTAACTCGCACATGCTCTTCACCCTGCACATCTACCAGTACCGGATGGAGAAGAGTGGGAAGGGCGGAAGTAAGTCCATCTTAGCTGGCTCCGTCATGGCTCTGACCAGCTTGCACCCCTCACCAAAGGCAGCAGCACCCTTCCTTAGCAGAGCGTATGGCACCCACTTGCAGCTCAGTGGTCTGGAATCCAAGATAACTATAGATTCTAGGCTTGAGTTCACTTTTGAGTTGTACAGAGACAAAAGGTTAGCTTTGGCAATAATAATTTACAAATGGCATTGCCTTAGATGTGTAAAAGAATGAATTAAAAAAGAAAAATAGCTGTTGAATACTTTCTTTCTGTTCACAAGTCCTATAGGGGTCACCACCTTTTTAAATCATGGTTCTCTAGAACATATATATATATATATATGTATATGTAACAGAACTTACATATATATATGTGTGTGTGTGTCTGTGTGTGTGTGTGTGTGTGTGTCACACACACATATGGAGAGAGAGAGAGAAAAGGGATTTATAGAGTGACTTACATGCAGTGGTCCAGCTAATCCAATAATGGCTGCCTCTGAAGGAAGGTCCAAGAATCCAGCAGTTCTCAGTCCATGAGGCTGGATTTCTCAACTGACCTAATGCTGGAATCCTGAAGAAGTAGGCTCTAATGCCAGTGAAGGAATGGACTTGCTAACAAGGTGAGAGCAAGCAGGCAAAGAGCAGAAACTTCCTTCTGCCATGTCCTTATATAGGCTTGCAGCAGAAGGTCTGGCCCAGATTAGATATGGCTTAAAGATCTGCATTAAAGGTTTGTCTTCCTACCTCAAAGATCCAAATTAGGAATAGATCTTCTTACTTCAAATTAAGCAGAGATTCCTCATAGGTATGCCACCTATTTTTAGTTAATTCCAGATGTAGTCAAGTTGACAACCAAGAATAGCCATCACACCACCAAAACCCATAGTAAGCCACTAGAGCACCTCCCAATATAGCATCCATCATCATGCTGAGTCCACCCTATCGGCTAGGAAGTAATAGTTTGAATAGTTTATAAATTAGACTTTGGAAGAACTGCCAGGTGTGGGCTGCTTCCCTCTGTGTTGCCTGTCCGTAAAAATGTGTTGTATAAATGCAGGCACAGGACTTGCTCTGTGAGAGAGCCACACTGCCAGGACCCCAGCTCTGTGGTTCATCATCCCAGCCTGGCTCTTCTGTCAAATCTAAGACTGGAGCAATTATCCATCTTTGTCTGTCAGCAGTGTGCATTCCAGGCCCATCAGGGTTGGGTACCACACTTAACTGAGTACCTCTGTATGGGAATCTTGATTCACGGGCCAAGGAGTCTGTTGACTCACTGGGCTTTCTAACAAGACATAAGCCAAAGGGCTGAGCTGGCGAGGCAGGGACTCCCACAACTCTCAAGAATGTCTTGGTGGGGCTTTCCAAGCCCAAGCAGCTGATCCCTAGTCTTCTTGAAAGATTGTCTCAAGAACAGTGAATGCTAGGAAATCAACAAAACCTGAGTCAGGAGAGGAACCTTGGCTTGGAAATTAGGAGGACACCACTGACAGCCCTATTTCAAAGCAAATCTAGAATTAACACAACCCATGGAGAGGGAGGCTCACCCTAGTTTCTCCTCAAGTGTTCTTGTTGCCCAAGACTTTCAAAACATTCCTGAAGATCGTTCTCCAGGATTCCTGGTATTCTCGGCTGGAATGTCCTCTTTCCATCTTGCTGCCTCCATTGACCTGATCTCTCCACTCTACCTGCTCCTCAGGGTTTGGTGGCTTGCCTGTTGGCTTTCGTTGTTGTTTTGGTTTTCTGAGACAATGTCTCACTATTTAGCCTAGGTACCCTGGAACTCACAATCCTCCTGCCTCAGCCTCCGGAGTGCCTCAGCCTCCAGAGTGCCAGGATGCGGCAGTGTTCTGAACACATCTAACCCAGTTACTGTGTCTTAGATTCAGGTTTATTGAGTAATAATTTGTATCCAGTGGAATTTATATCCTTTGATATTTTTAGATGAGTTCTGGACAGCTGTGCAACCAGAAGAATTCAAGGTGATATCAGTGGCCTGGGAAGTTTTTCTTGCCAATTATATTCAGTCCTTACCCCCACCTCCAGTCCCTGGCAAGCACTGATCTGTTTTTGTCTATATTTGACCTTTATCCATAGTAGTGTGTTAATCAATCCTGAGGCCCAAATGGGTCCCTTTGCACCTCGCTTCTTTCATTTAACACAATACACTTGAGATTTGCTTCTCTGGCTTGTTCACTTATCTTCCTTGTTCTTTGCTCATTTGTTTTGACTGGCCCTAGAGACCTGCTTCCCATTCCCACCGTGGGGAATGAATGAAAATAGCCCTGTCTGGGACTGGGGTACCACTAGCCAAAGCCACTTGTAGAGATCGGGAAAGCAGATGGGGAATTCCCCAGTAATCTAGAGACCCTGGCTGTCACTTATCACTCTGGATGGCCCTTGGGAAGGGTACCATTAACCTAAAACCAGATCTTCTTGGACAGCCTGCGATTGTCAGGGTTTGACTGGGGAACAGCAGGACATGTTGAATGGGAATCTTTTGAAGGACATTAATTCTCAAAGGGGAGTTCACACCATGTCAAGCACTTCCATTTAGCATAGCATTCTTGAGGCCGGAAACAGGAATTAGGACGTGGAGTGAGAGACCCTGAGCTCAGAAAGCTGCAGCTGAACTGTGTTTCGCCCAGCAGTCCTGGGAGCTGGCTGTAAATCCCGCCCTCACTGCTTGTTCTGGGTAATGTCTTAGCAGAGTGGATGTAAGACTTGGAACACTGTTTATTTTAGTCATTTAAACAACTGTCAATACTAATAATCATCATAGCCTTCAGTGAGTTCTTATATGGTCAGCAAAGGGGATTCCCAACAGCTCTGAGTCCTGAGACCAGGGCTTCCAAAGGCCCCAAGCACAGAGGCACAGAGGGCAGCACAATGTCCTTCTAAGCTGCACACCAAGCCAGCAATTCTCTTTGGGTCTTTCAATTTTCATTTCATGGTCTTGTTTGCAACTCAGAGTCTGGAAGCAGTAGCAAACAATGAAAATACAGAAAGATTTCACTGAAGTACTTCAAATGTAAAAATTTCAATTTCTGACTCCACAACGGTTTAAAAGAACATTCCCTAAAACGGAAGACTTGCTCCCAAATTGGTCCTACCAAATCCTAAGCACTTATTAAATATTTAGCATCCAAGGCATCTCTTTATTTTTAAGTTGTGCATGAAAATTGCTTTTAAATAATAAATTCAGGCAAAAGGAAAAGGCCACCACTGGCTTCCAAACCTCTCGGGTGCTTGTCCAGCATGGCAGCAAACTAGAAGAGAGAAGGGGAGGGTCCAGGCTGCAGAGGGCAAAGGGCAAGCCCCTCCCACGTGCCAGGGCCCCAGCATCTCAAAGGCAAAGGATCAGACCCCGCCTTCAGGCCCAGCAGGATTTCAGTGGATTTATTCTGCTAACCCATAATGAGAAGATTTGGAATGTTGTTTAAAATGGAAATTTTGTTTACTTATATATAAGTTATAATCCCTGTGGACTTGGCAGCCAGAACTCAATTAAGGGAAGGTTTATTAATTAGTCACCCTGCGGGGAAGCAGGAAACAGGGCTGTTAACCAACTGGGAGAGGCTTAGCTTGATGATGGATTCAGGGGCATCTCTGCTGCAAGAACTAAATACATAGTGTGAATATGCTCAGAGTCTTAGACCCATCTATGCATTGTATGCTCACATACACACACACACACACACACACACAGAGAGAGAGAGAGAGAGAGAGAGAGAGAGAGAGAGAGAGAGAGAGAGAGAGAGAGAGAGAGGGCTGTAGATAACTTAAACCTTCTGGTCAAGATAGAAAAGAACATTCTTTGTTGATGTATCACTGTTTTAGGGCTTAAAAGAGCTCCCCAGTTGCCAAGGCTTTTGGAATATTAGCAGAGCTGGTTCTCCCCATTCCTAAGTCTTCACTGTTAAATCTAGAAAGGCGTGCAGGCTCCATGCAAACTCAGCATTGGGAAGAGCCTCTAATGGGCAAGTGCTGTTCCTCACAATGGATGATACTGTGTCCCTTCAAGGTGTTGAGCTGTAGCAGGCTTTCTTTTGGGCCACCAATCAGCTCCCAAATCATGAAATGGAGACTTGTTATTAGTTATGAATGCTTGGCATTGTCTTAGCTCTTATTTTAATCTGTTTCTCTTAATCCACATTTTGCCTGGGGGCTTTTTACCTTTCTTTCTTTCTGTATATCTTACTTTTCTGCTGTCTCCATGGCTGGCCGGCTAGAGGCTGCCTGGCTTCTGGCCCTGGGCATGTCCCTCTCTTTCTCCCTTGTTCTCTTCTCTCATTCTTCTCTCTTCTATCTAAATTTCTCCTCCTACTTATTCTCTCTGCCTGCCAGCCCCACCTAACCCTCTCCTGTCTAGTTATTGGCCATTCAGGTTTTTATTAGATCGATCAGGTGCCTTGGGCAGGCAAGGCGAAACAAATGTAACCCATCTTTACATCACTAACAAAGGCAGCAGAAACAAATGTAACACACCTTCACATAGTTAAAACAACATTAAATGCAACTCATCTTTACATGGTTAAATATTCCACAACAGTAAGCCAGTGAAGCCAGTTTTTCTTTTCCTTTTCATAAGCGTGGTCTAAGAGCATTCATTTATGGGCTGGAGAGATGGCTCAGCATGGAAACGTGCTTACCACGTAAACATGATGACCTGATTTACCTTCCCAGAAATCATGGTGTCAGGGAGAAATGATTCCACACATGCCAAAGCGTGCACATACCTGTACTCATAACACACACCATACAGATACATAATAAAAATAGGTAATTTCCAAGTATCTCTGGTGAACCAGCTTGCAGACATCCAGGGTCCACAACTAACACTGGGCTTCTGATCTGTTCATTCCCCTTGCTTCCACCTGGGAAATGGCGATGGATGAGGCTGTCCGCGTATACATGAATGAATGGACGTGGACAGGCGTCTGTGCCTACACTCATCTGGTAGAACAATCAGACAGTTTCCCTCACCTCGGTTTTCTGACTGCAGTCAAACACTCTTTTTACAAAGATGATGATCTAAATCAGCCATGTCCTACCCAGTTCCAGGGCTATGTAGTTACATGCTCTAAAGATCCATCACCTGGTTAGCAGATGTGCTTCTAAAGGGGGTGAGCCCCTGTCTTAGGTTTCTATGGCTGTGAAGAGACACCATGACCACAGCAACTCTTACAAGGAAAACATTTAATCGGGGTGGCTCACTTACAGTTCAGAGGTCTAGTCCATCCTCATCACAGCAGGGAGCATGGCAGCGTGCAGGTAGACATGGCGCTGGCCACATTTTGATCAGAAGGCAACAGGAAGTGATCTCAGTGTCACACTGAGGGAAGCTTGAGCAAAAAGACCTCAAAGCCTGCCCCCACAGTGACACGCTTTCTCCAACAAGACCACACCTCCTCCACAAGGCCACATCTCCTAATAATGCCACTCCCTTTGGGGGGCCATTTTCTTTCAACCACCCTCCCCTCACTGTCCCTAGCAGCAAAGCCCTGAATAGGAAGATGGCTACACAGTACAGGACTCCCAGCTCCCACACCACAGTCGATTAGAAAGTGACAGTACCAGCCCTGTGCTTGTATTTTTGATCTCTCCCATGATCAATGTCAGAGCTACCTCACCTCAGGATGGAGGGAAGGGACAGAGACAGTAACAGTTCTCGGGCTTACTTCCTCCATAAGAGCCTCCTCCTTACAGCTTCCCAGACTCTCCTTTCTGTATAATCTTTTTCTCCTTAGAACCCCAGAGCAGCTTTTGTCCTATTCTGCCTCACATCTTTATCTCCCATGCTTGCTGGGCTCCACGAGGCTATGTACTTCCTGAGAACAGAAGACTGATAGTCGTCTTGGGTCTCCATGGTGCTAGTCCTGCGTCTGCCTGCCAGTACTCAGTATCTGTGTATTATATGCAATGGAATGTGTGCCGTATTTTAACCCCGACTTCCTCTACCATCTAGTACATACAGCTAGTTTCAGAGAGCAAGACCAACTTGCTTGGATTTTGAATTATTAGAGAATAAAGCATACCTCTGAGTGTGCGTGTCCGGGCTATTCCAGAGATGACAGGCCCTGAGGGCACGGGCCTAAGGAACAATTTAATGCCTTGATTGATTCAAAATTTGAATAGACAGTTGAGAGCTGGTAGAAATCAAAGCGGGGCCTCATTGGAAGAAGCAGGCCACCAGGGGTCCTAACTTTCAGGGGTAGATCTTGGCCGTACCCTCTTCCTGTTTGTTTATGCTTCCAGGCTGCAGTGAGGTGAGCGGTCTCCTCCACCACACATTCTTACAGCCATGATGTTCGGCCTGGCCTCATGTTGGGGCCAGGTGACCATGGACTGACGCCTGTGAAGCGGAGTCAAAATTCGTTTTCTACCTCTTGACCATCTGTTTTAAGTATCTAGCAGAGTGTGCAAACCACCCTTGTGCCAGCCGATGCCATGGGGATATTACACATCCAGAAGTCGGTCAGTTCACAGAGAAAGTCCTCTAACGAGGGAAATCCCATCAAAAGACACATTGGCATAAAAATGTGTATTTATTCACGGATCTTGGGGGCATACAGTGTGGACTTGCTTAGAGTTTTTAACTTAAAGCTCTGACTTTCATGAACCATACTGATTTTAATCGTTTTTACTTTAATTTCTTCAAAGTTTCAAGAACTTAAAAGACCCATTTGCTGCCGACTGCATTTAGCCTTTTCCTGGCACCTTTTCATGTTTTCAACTCTGATTTCTCATGTACATCTAATTTAACTTGAATCTTTTCTTTAAAATACCTTCCCAAAACATTAAATTTAATTTACATATAACTGTTCAAACTCCTTACAAAATAACAGTTTGTTGGTTTCTGTATTATTTAGGTTTTAGTCGTAATAAATGCAAGTGTCGTAAATATCTGACCTCTGGCAGATGGACAGCAGGTCTCTTTGCAACAAAAGGGCTTAACCAAAGCAGCCACACACATTTGGCATGCTGTGGTAGTCAGTGTCTTACTGGGCGGTGGAGAGTGTGAATGACCCACCAGGTAGGCAGACAGTGGTCCCCAGACTTTGCAGCACACGGCAGTTGTCTGGAGAACTTTTAAGTGAAACCCAGTGCCCATCCTGCACCCCAACCCAATCAAGTGAGAAGGTCTGGGAGTGGGAGGCAGGCAGAAGTAGTTCTTCTCAGGTCCCAGGTGATTCCAAAGTGCTGCCAAACAGGAAACCACGTTGATGCAAGATGAGCAAAAGGCTATGCATGTTTTAGAGTTCACTTTGGGTTTCCATCTGACTCAGCACTCATTTTCAATGAAACATGGATGATTTATTTTTCAGCATGTGTGGATCTCAGTCTCGGTTTTATCATCTATAATTTTAGTCCAATTTATGCATAATGTAGGCATTAAGTGATATTAGGGGAATTACTCCCTGTGGGGAAAATAAGGCCTGTGGGTAACTTGGTTTGGTCCAACTCTAGACTTAAAACATAAAGAATTTTGAGCTCAGTTGGAAAAGTGCTTGTCTAGCATGCATGAAGCCTGAAGCTTGATCACTAGCAGCACATAATAAACTGGGTGTGGTGACATATGTCTGTTATCACAGCACACAGGAGGCAGAGACAGAGGCATCAGAAGTTCAGAATTATTCTCAGAAATACAGCAAGTTCAAGGCCAGCCTGGGATACATGAGACACTCTCTAAAGAAAATGAAGTTGCTCAAGACAGATTCACCTACATTCCTTTAACTCTTGCGTCCTTGATCTCAGAAATCTGAGATGTTGATAAGGAACCTGCTTCTTACCTGTATTAATAACCACACCTTCTGCTCAGTCATTGCGGAATTCCTCTCTCCCTAGCCACTTACGGTGATGTAGATTCAACACCATCAAACAGTCCGTGCCCGCTGACTTCACACCATTCTAGATTAAGCACCATTTGTGAAAGGCAGATTCTCTGACCACCCAAACGCCAGTGGGTATAGGGCAGAGAGCAGCTTTTCCACTGTGCGAGGTGCCTCTCTTTCTGAGTCATGCAGGTAATTACAGGTGTTTTATAAAGCTCGCCAACACAATCTAAGCCACCTTTTGTTCTGTTTTACTATGTGTACATTATACATTTTATTCCATTACATCAAATGGACCATTACGTCTGTAAGTCCAAATGGGTCTCGGTCTTTGTCCTTTCATCTGAGATGTGTGAGGAATACCTACGCCTCTCCTGTTTATATAATTGGGCTGCAAAACAGATGGCATTTTGTTTTAAAAATAACTGTTTCCCCAGCACATCATTGCCATGAGCCAATCTTGCATGATCTGAAATAGGATAGAAGAGAAGTAATATGGCCTCCCTTTTAAGGGGTTGCCCTGGGGACAGTTGGAAATAAGCAAAATGAACTTCATTCATGTCTAAAGTGTGGGACCGAGCTGGAGAAGCTGCAATGCTCTGCTTCCTGGAATGTTCCCCACCAGCAGCAGGCATGGAAATAGAGGCCCCAAGATGATTCCCCCAAGTTCTTATCCAACAGCAAGTCCATACCTTGCCCTCATGGGTGGTCTTTGAGTTCTAACTACAGGTGTTGAGGTACCCAGATGTGTATACCCAGGTGCCACCTGAATGTCCCTCACGTGAAGCCAACATGTTGGGCTGGGTGTGGAGAGTAGATGTATAACTGTGCCACGTCTTCCTCGGCTGCTCTCTGCCTTGCCCCCCTAGACGGGGTCTCTCTCAGTGAACCTGATGCTCACTGTGTCAGTCAGTCTGGCTCGTCAGAGAGCTTCTGGGTTTTAGCCTGTCTCTACCCGCATCCCACCCTGCAGGGCTGGGCTTACAGGCTTCCCTAGCCGCTCGCTCCTGGTTTCTTATGTGACTGCTGAGGATTCAAATTCATCAGGCCTCCTGTTTGCATAGTAAGTGTTCTTACTCCATGGGCCGCCTTCCCAGCCCCACATCAAGGAAAAAAGTGTATTTCTTTTCCCTTTGCTTTGGAATGATACTTATTCCGGATGTTGACTGCTCACGTGACAGTTTCTAGGCTTTTAAACATGGTGCTGTGCTGTCCAATCACTTATCGCCGAGGACGAATTGGCCGTCACACACACTCCTCTGTGTTCCCTTGTGTGGAATATGCCTTTGCTCCTCGGGCTGTTCTTCTCCCCTCCTTCTGTTCTGAGCAGTGTGGTTATCATTTGCTTCACCGGGTTGTTCATTTTTCTTGTTCCTGGGGCTGATTGAGCTTTGTGGATTTGTGGCTTGGTCGTTTTGACCATTTGGGCAAAGTTTGGGCCATTATTTATTCAAACATTGCATCTGTGCCACACTCTGAAAATCCAACCGTGTGTATTTTAGACAGCCGAGCTTGTTCTGTGACCTTTTAAATACCTACCAATTGCGCTCTCTCTCTCTCTCTGTATGTATTTATTTTTTGTGTACTTCTATTTTTCTCTGTTTCATTTTGAAGATTTATATTGATATATTATCAAATTTATTCACCTTTCCTTTTATTAATGTATAACTTGCCATAAACTCTCAGACACAATTTTATCTTTGTTTTACTCTCTTAGAGGTTATTATATATATATTTTATATAAAATTATATATATTATATAAAATATATATATTATATATATTATATATATATTTTATATAAAATATATATATATTATATAAAATAAAATAAACTTTTATTTTAATTGAGACAGATCTTGTTATACAGCCCAGGGTGGCCATGTCTCTCTTTAAGCATTTGAACATTGACACGGAATGGCAGTAACTGTTTCACATCTCCTTCTCTGTGGATTCTGATAGTTATGTTTTTGTAGCTTTGTTCTGAATACTGCTTCATTAGGGGTATCATCTACCTGCTTCTTTTCATGTCTGTTTATCTTTTCACATGAACTTTCAGATTTTCTGATCTGACTATTGGGAACAGGTACCTCTTGGCTTCATTAGCAGTTTCTCATGAGCATCTGCTGATGAGCATTCAGCTGAATCTTCCAGAGACTGTCTATAAAAACACCTTTCTAGTGTTCTGTCCTGCACATGGCTGCTCCTTGATTTCCCTAGATGTTGGGTTCTATCTCTCTTGAGCTCAGTGGGTCCACCAGGTCCTACCAGGGCTCTTTGTCCTGAGCTTAGGAACTCTCTCAGCACAGTTAGCTGAGGCCAAGAATGTTTGCCTTGTTTGTTTCCTGTGCCCCAAGAGTCCTTTTCCCCATCTAATGTCTAGTGTCTTAAAAACAGCTATTTTATACATTCTGTTTATTTTTGGTTGTTTTGGATACAACACTTAGCCTGGTCCCTGTTACTTCATGGCAGCCAGAATTCATGGGTGAAATCCTTAACTTTTCCAAGCTTTAATATTCTCATCCACAAGAAGAGGATGCTAGTGTTTGGATGATTTTGTGTGGGAATTGAGTGAGATGGATGTCTGTGCACCTGGCAATTGGCAGGCGCTCAGCAAATAGTCGGGTCTTTCCTGCCTTTGCACCTGGATCTTACACCTTCCAAACCTCTCCTAGGGTTACCAACCTGATTCCTGGCTGGGCTCTAGGTCGGCTACCTGACAGTAACAAACTAGAGTAGATGATCACTCGTGAGCTGCTCAGGTTTTAACTGGGAAAGTTGCAGAACTCTGTCATCCAGAGGACAGTCAAGGAAAGCCCTACCTAACCCTCCTTCAATGAACCACCTGATCTACTGGAGTTGTTCTTTTATTTGTAAAATAAGTGACAGTGGGTTTTAGAGGGTGTGTGGTATGTGGTGGACAGAATTTAAGAGCACTGATTCTATTTGAAACCCCAGGTTGAATTGTTTACGTCATCAAATGTTAATCTTTTCCCTTCTCCAAGATTCCCAATAGAGCTACGTGAAGAAGAGAAAATGTACTGGCCAGAACTTACCCATTCTCTCTTTTCTCTCCTGTGCCAGTGTCTGGAGGTCGCAGCCGCCTGCATCTCATCGATCTGGGCAGCTGTGTGAAAGCTCTCAGCAAAAACCGAGAAGGAGGCTCAGGGCTGTGCCTCTCGCTGTCCGCTCTGGGCAATGTCATCCTGGCTCTTGTCAATGGCAGCAAACACATCCCGTACAAGTAAGTGACTCTCCTACTGAACGGCAAGCTGGTGTGAGCAGAACGCGTCTCTGTCCAGGAGGGCTGCCTTGCCCTGGGAGAAGGGCAGCTCAGGGTCGGGCTGGTCTGGGTTACGAGCTCAGTGACAGAGATTAGCTTCCGCTAATGATGGTATCACGCACCATCCTCCAAATTGGAAAGTGTCGCAGATACTTAACTCCAGCACAGTCATAGAAAGCTATGTCAATAGAGGCCTCCAGTGGTAATTACCGTTGGTGGGTTTCTGTCAGCATCACGTCAGTGTGTCTGTTCCATGGTATTGCAAGCAGTGACCAGAGAGGAATGGGTCAGCCAGGTTAAAGCCACGCACAGGGGCCGGGCGGTGGTGGCGCACACCTTTAATCCCAGCACTTGGGAGGCAGAGCCAGGCGGATCTCTGTGAGTTCGAGGCCAGCCTGGGCTACCAAGTGAGTTCCAGGAGAGGCGCAAAGCTACACAGAGAAACCCTGTCTCGAAAAACCAAAAAAGAAAAAAAAAAAGCCACGCACAGGAGTACAGCTTACTCATGAGATATGAATTTCAGGTGAACGACAATTTACAGTTTTAAGTATGACCCTTTTTATTATTGCATGGATACCGTGGGCATCTGTGTGTCATCTGACCTCCCTGCTTAGGAAAGCTTTAAAAGCCTGGGGCGTTACCATGTCTCATCCCACACAAAATGTTGACTCCGTATGCAGGATCCTTCCCTCTTTACAGTTACTGCTCTCCCATTTCTGGTGCAACCCTAAACACACCCTGTCACCAGTGCTCATGAGTACTCAGCCTTACTTACCCTCACCACCATTGCCCAGCTCAGCTGTGTGTCTTCCTAGCTGTAGGAACCCCCGCTCATCTTACAATGAGGGTTCTGCCTCTGTATTTTATATGCATCACAGTGAAATGATGTGAAGAACAGGTGTGAAAATATATATATATATATATATATATATATATATATATATATATATATATATATATATATATATATATATATATGAATCTGAGTTTCCAGAAAAGCCTTGCTTTCTCCTCTCTGGTCCAGGTTGATAACAGACCCCAGACACCATTCCCTACCAGGAGGAGCATTCTGGATGCCTTCAGCAGCTTACCTGGTAGTCATAATCCTAGTTGCATCCCTTCCTGACATTTGGTGTCCCAAATAGATAAGCCCCAAAGTGGTATTCCTCGCGCTTGTAAAGACCATTTCCTGTGAGAGAAGAATGTCAAGGTGAGGGTTTATCAAGTTTCATTTTCTATGATTTCTGCTGTGAAATAGCCCAACGGTTAGGGGCTTGGCCAAGAAAAAGGTCATTGTGGGGTAAAACTATCGAGGCTGAAGGTCCTCCAAAAACAAAAAGAGCTACGGGACCTGGTTGGCATCCATTAAATGAGAATCGTGTCTTTGAACCTGATCATTTCCTGGGTCACCATGAAGATACAATGCCACCTCAAAATGCCACCCTGTTATGAGGTCACCTGCTGGGTAGTGGATCACTCCTGTCTTAGTTCTTAAGAGTGGAATACCTTTATGATTTTAATAAATATTTATCCATTCAGATTGTTGAGTTGATGGTGGGAGGGCTGGATAAATGTAAGCATATGAAATTTTTAGATTAAATAAAGTAACTTCTTTCTGGCTGCAGTTTGGTTCCACTGTAAACAACTAAGGAAACACTAGGAGTTGTTTTTATTTCTAGCTCAAGGTCTCTTGTTAGATTAAACATATTTTTAACATCAGTGGCTCCTAATGGCCAACCACCTGCCCTCTTGGGAGAGCTGACAGACTGCAGTAGAATGTCACCAGCCCCTCCAGACATCCTTCTGCTTGGTTCTAGGAGTCCCTTCCTAACATTTTGGCCACACAGGTGATGAGCAAAATGTTTCTATATTGTATGTAAACAAAGACTTAACATAAATGTTGTGGCTACATAATACCATGTCATGGAGTTGTCCCATGACCCTAACAGCCATTAGCTGCGGACATAAGCTTCCATCAGTAACTCTGATCCTGCCTCAAACCATCAAGAGCTTGCTGGGCCGCCCACTGCTTAGTGTCAGGAAGCATGGTGGTCTGGCCAGACATCAAATGAGCAGGCTCTTGTCTGGTCATTCTTTGCTCCATAATGACTGTCATTGTGCTTAAGCTTTGCAAAACTTATGCTCTGACATTTTCTTGGATTCCCAGCCACAGCACAGAGTTAGTATTTGGTGTCTGTGAATCTCATTTGCAAACTGATTGATTAATCAACTAGAAATTATTCTCTTTTAGAACAAAGGAAGGTAGAAGATTTACTAAAATCTGCTAGGCAACTGGTGACAAGATCAAACTGTATGGCCTTTCCCAGTTTGGGAGACCTTGGCAGTTGAGGCCACAGGGCCGTTCAATGCCTGCTCTCATCAAGCTCTGTCTGCTATCTATAGGCTGGCTGCCTCTGTACAGCCCAGCAGGATGGTCCGCATCAGACCATAGCCCTCCAAAGTCATGCTTTGCCACATTATGTTAGCAGACTAACCTTTCTGGGCATTAAGTCTTCTCTTTGCCTTGGCACCCCAGGCAATGGGACCTTTCTTGGCTGTGTGGTTTCCTAGTTATTCTGTTCACTTTCAGGGGGAAAAAAAAATCCCAGAAAATCCAACTTCATATTCTTTACCCTCCCCCATCTCTCCAAAACACAAAGGCCCACTGCTCTTCATCTGTCACCCCAGACAACTCAGCTCAGAAGCAGCATTACTTGTGCTTGCTTCTGGGAAATTAACTGGAATGTGCACAGAGGGGATATAGCCTGTCTCCATTTCTCTTCATCATCGTACTGGACCATTTGTCATGTGAGCAAGCCTGAGAGTGAGTCGGGATTCATTACCCATCCTGGGTGCTCCCACAGGCACCCTAGATGTGCCCTGAATGGTTCTGACTCTGCAGATGATATTGCCTTTGCAGATGACAGGCGCAGGCGTGGGGCGAGTGCCCCACTTCCGCCATTACATAGCACAGGCTGCCCGGCCAATCCCAGTGTCCTTCATTCATCAATCCTAAATAGTGACACCATTCAGAAAAGCATGTGGGGGAGGCAGGGAGATCAGCAAGGGCACCCGGCCCCCTAGTCAGCTCCTCAATGACAGGAAGCACAAATCGCTCTCTTCTAACTTCAAGATGTCGCACGCCCAGGGAAATCTGTCCTTGTTCTGAGGTTTCTGACAGCGAGCGCATTTGCACATTTCCTTCTAGGCTCATTCTTTATAGCTGTTTGCTATTCCTTACCACTTCCTGCATAGCGAGGTGCTAGGAATCTCTACAATTGATGGAGGGGGGAGGGGGTGGGGATAGGGGGTAGGGAAGGTTGGAGCAAAGGTATTGGCGTGAACTCTCTTGCCACAAAGTGGTGTTTGGAGTTGGTCCCTGAGAGGTCAGGGTGAAGTTGGCTTCAGCTAGTGTTCTGATGCCACACCCCTTTGAGGATCACAGACTCTCTCGCTACTCAGAAACTCTAACCACAAGCCAGTTCCCTACAAGGAAGCTGGGTCCCTTTTAGATGTTGTCTTGTGATGGGTACAAGCCCCGAGGAAGTACATCCTTCACACAGTGGTCCCTCAAGCCCTAAAGCCTGTTGACTCCATTTATAACTGACACTGCGTTTGGAGAAACCATCACTTTGATAAGCCACACACTCTGACGTGAGCAAGGGCCTGTTACAGACCTCACAAAAGCCAAACCAGCACGCTTGGGCCTTTTGCAAAATGGTGAAGCTTTTCATTGAGAAAAGACCGTTAAAGAGACAAGAGACTTTTTTTCAAAGTACAATTCATTCATGGCCTGGCAACTGGGAATGTTTGAGAAGGGAAGGAGGATAGGGTGCTCGTTGATTGGATAATGAGAAGTTGGTGGGGCCTAGAGCAGTGGTTCTCAACCCTCCTAATGCTGTGACCCTTTAATACATACATTCCTTACGTTGTGGTGACCCCAACCATAAAATTATTTTTTTTGCTACTTCATAATTGTAATTTTGCTACTGTTATGAGTCATAATGTAAATATGTTTTCTGATGATCGTGGGCAACCCTGTGAAAAAGTGGTTCAACCCCCAAAAGGGTCGTGACCCACAGGTTGAGAACCACTGGCCTAGAGGGTCACTGTGCCTCTTCACTGGCCTTGTCTGTGTTCTGGGAGAGTTACAGTCTGTGTGGGAGGTTTGGGAGCTTGTGACACACTAAGGTCATTGGCTGCTTCTGCATAGGTCCGTTCTTGAAAAGCTGC
Organism: Peromyscus eremicus; assembly: GCF_949786415.1. Taxonomy (NCBI): domain Eukaryota; kingdom Metazoa; phylum Chordata; class Mammalia; order Rodentia; family Cricetidae; genus Peromyscus; species Peromyscus eremicus. Next base: position 16,791,329 of record NC_081431.1, on the reverse strand, counting down.
TTCCAAACTGTCCTGGAGTGAGTTCGCACGGCTTTTCATGAAAGCCCTCTTGATCCCTTTGCTATTTAAGGAATTTAGGCCTAAAACCTCATATCTCTCTGCTCATCTGCCAGCAGTGTGTTTGTCCCGTTTCTAAACCACGGACATTTATTTGCTAATGTCTGGACTCCCATTTAATAAGGTCGTGGAAAATCATCCTGTGACACTCAGGCTGTGTCTATTTCTGATGCTCGTCTCTGGCAGCCTGGAGAATGGTCCCTCACAGCCACCTGTGATGTAAGCCCTGCTTAAGCCCTCTATTGCAGGTTTATTTAGTGCTGCTGTGGGCCTGAGATCCCCATTTATTCGTGGTAGTCACCAGTAAGCTCTGGGCAGAGGTGGCTCTGCTCACTCCTCGTCCCTCTTTATGGCTGAATGGCTCCACCAAGCTTGAAATGCACTGGGGCTGGTCTCTTACACCAAACGTCAAACCATAAGCAAGCACCCCCAGGCAGCATCTACTCCCGGAAGTCTCCATCTCCCCGATGTGCCAGAACCTCCTTGCACAGCCAGTAGTGGGAACGCTTGCCTCCTCGGGCTCCAGTGGGGTAAGGAACCAGCATTTTTCTAAGGACACCAGAGCACCTGAGCACAACTAGGCACTCAAACCAGCAGGCTGCACTAGAAACAAATTCAAGTCAGCGACTCGGGGTGAGGGGAGGGAGACAGCTTTTCCTAAAATGTTAACACCTCTCCTCATTTGAAAGGCAGTGGGGTGCAGATACCCAGAGACAACAGGTGCAGCCCCCGCGGGTCTGCAGTTTGGGCTGTGCAGGGCCACCACTGCATGCACAGACCACCACCACAGTGCACAGACCACCACCACAGTGCACAGACCACCACCACAGTGCACAGGTATTCCCCCACTCATCACTCATTCTCCTAGTGTCTGGGTAGATTTGGGGTGTCTCCCCTTCCTCGGAACTGGAAACTTACTCCGAGAGGTTTGGGAAACTGAGGGAAGTGGCTAAACTGCTGTTAGCCATGACGTTCTGTCCCCTGGTGTCACGCTGTCCTGTTCCGATGGATTTGAATGTAGATTACTTACAGGTGCCATAAAATTAAAGAGCTATTTGCCAGGGAAAAAATGCAAAAGAGTATCAGCTGGAAGATTGACTCAAGATAGCATGAAATTGGGGCGAGCTCCATGGAAGGGTCTTTGTGTAGGAGAGAAGCGCACATGTGCATTTTTAACCTCTTCTAAATGCACATTAATGCTGGATTATCTCCTCCTGATTTATGGGGAGAACATCAATTTAGAACTATTTGCACAAACTCTGGATACCAGTTTATAGCATTCCCTGTTTAGAAATAAAATAACCAAAGTCTCAGGTTGCCAGGCAACCGCAGCAGTGATAATTCTTGGTATTGCTGCTTTAAAAACATTCATTTTTATACATTTTAATGACTGTTAGGAAGCAAGGAGGACGAGCTCAGAGCGTCTCTGGGACACAGAAAGAAGTTTTTTTTTTTCACGAGATCTTTCAGCATGCCACTCTCTTTTATTCCTCCCTCCTTGCCTCTTCCCTGGCCAGTGGTATTTTCATAGTTCATTACAGAATTGACAGAGACCGTGATCATTTTCTTAACAGTCCAGGCAGCAATTGTCTGTTGATTAACTCCCCCAGCTTGATATGTGCAAGTCATTAGGAGAGAAATGATGTGGTGTGGGACTCTACTGGGCTGTAGACTGGATTCCATCATCAGTTGTCATGTCTCAAGTTTGGTCCCTCCTTTCTGTTCTGGAGAACTACTCTCCTGAACTAGGAGCAGAGTGTTGGACCCCTAATGTGGCCAGAGCCTCTGAGCAGCAAAGCTAGTGCAGGTGATCTTTTCTCTGCCCGCTGCCACTAAGCCGCTCTTAGATAACGAAGCATAACGGCTTGAGGACTGGATGGGAGACAGGGGACTGCTTCATTTCTCTTTGGGCTCCAACTTTACCTTCCTTTAGCTTAACTTCTGAGGTTGCCAATGGAAGTCTCTTCCTTCTAGATTCTGAGTCAACTGGCAATAGACTCAAGAGTAGACTAGGAATTGAAACCCCACATTCTGTCAATCCTAGCAGAACAGAGGGTGCTCTCCCTGCCCCTCCACAGCGGCCCCAGGACTAAGACTCAGGTCAGCAGCACTGGGTCCCTTCCCCAGACAGCCATGGTAGTCCAGAGGGGCAGGCAGGGTGGGGTCTAAGGGAAGGAGGAGACAGATGGTCAGAGCTGAGTGGCTCATTCCTGATTTCACACTTACCACCCCAGTCACCAGACAATCTCACTCCCATGAGTAAAGAGGAGAAACAAGAGTAGGATTTCCCCCTCTCAGCCTTTCAAAGGGAATGGAAGCTAATTTATGAACTGCTGGATCAGAGGAAGAAGGAGAAAATTGTTTCCAATACTTATTTTCTGGCTTTTCAGCTATGTGGCAGGCAGTTAGCACGGCGTATAAATCGGCTCTCCGTGTTTCTAAATGAGAGCACAGTGATAATACCTCTTACTATGCCACTGAGGCTGTTACAAATGCTTTATGGGGGTCTACTTATGACTGTGACCCAGCCATCCATCTTATGGCCAAAACTGTGAAACTGAGGCACAGAAAGTTTGAGTTCCTGGTCCAAGTTCACACAGCTGTTAGGTAATACAGTTGTTACTGTCTCCCTGTGTGTCACTGCTGCCTAACATGGTATCTGGAAGGTCGTTGATGGCCAGTGAATATCGTCAACAGGTGTGAAATGTCCATGGATCACATGTGTCCATAAAGCCTGAGTTTAGAGGGTTGTAAGTGTGAGGGTAGACTGGGGAAGGGCCAGACAGTCCAGTGTGTACATCCCAGTGGCCTCCTTGACCTGACTTTTTCTATGATGGCTGAGCTGAGGCTGGTGGCCAGGTGCCAGTGGTGACATGGAACATGAGCTAAGGAAGAAAAAGGAAAAGAGGTCCCTCATTCCAGACCCAAGCCGTAAACCAAGGAGCAATCAAATGTCCTGTGACAAAGGTTAAGAACTGAGCCTAGTAACACAGGCCTGTAATCCCAGAGGTAGAGGCAGGGGGATTGCAAGTTCAAGGCCAGCCTGGACAGCCTAGTATGAGATGCTTTCTTAAGGTAAAATGTAAAAATGGCAGAGGGGGGAGGGATGACATCATTCAGTGGCTCAGTAGTTCTTGATTAGCATGTGCAGGTCAGATTCAACCCTTAGTAACAACAACAACAACAACAACAACACACACACACACACACACAAACACACACACACAATTATGTTCAGTAAGATGCCCTTGACCTAGAGCTTGTGTGCAGGGGAAAGAGGGCTCTGAAAGCCTGCAGTGGAGCCCAGTGTCCTGAGTGCCCACTTAGCACTGGCTATGGAGGGACTTAGCCAATGTCAGCCATCTCACATCCCCCATAAGTAATAAAACTGAATAAACGCATGGTACCTCCACCACACTGTAAGTCGAATTGCTAAATGATCTTATTAATAATAAAAAAACCCCAGAGTCAGATATTGGGGTGAAAGCTGAAAGATCAGAGGAATAGAAAAAAGCCAGCCAGCCAGCCAGCCAGCCACAAGTTCTTACCGCTAGGAAATCCTCAGCCCAAGAGAGAGCTACTTCCTGTATACGCACGCTTTATATGCTTTTCTGTGCCCTGCCATCTTACTTCCTCTCTCTGCCCAGCTTCATCACTTCCTCTTTCTGCCCAGCTCTATCACTTCCTGTCTGTCTGTCCAGACCTCCAAACCTCTATGGTTAACTAGCACTGGGATTAAAGGCGTGGGCTACCACTGCCTGACCTCTATGTTTAATATAGTGGCTGACTTTTTCCTTTGATCCCCGGATAAACTTTATTGGGGTGCACTAATAAAATATCACCATACCACACAGCCCTCCTACTTTGCTTGGGGATTCAGCAAGAAAAATAGGTCCGTTTTCCAAACTGGAGAGCTGGGTGCTGCCCACAGTCGACCGATAGGACCACGATTGTATGTTTCCTTTCCTGGGATGGCAGTGTCTCTGAGGGATTCCTGAGAGAACAGGTTCCCAGGCCCCTGTCAGTAGGAGAGGTTAGCATCCTCTGGTCCTCAAGTTTGGCTGCAGAGCAGCTACGTGATGAAGGGATAAGCAGGAGGTGCAAAGGATGCCGGGGTTCGCCGTGCCCGAGATAACGAGCTTCCTCAAGCATCTGGCTGAGAGGCGAAGCGTTGGGAACTTGCCCGGGTGCCAGATCAGACCATCACTCTCACAACTGGAATCTGTCACCTTCCTTCACTCGGAGCTCCCGAAGAAATGTGGTGGAGGGGGACAGCTGTGTTTTCCAACAGAGATGATGCCACCTGGGCTGGCAGAGCCACACTCAGGTGAGGCCAGGGAACACAGATGCCAGCACTGTTGCTGGTACTTAGGAACGGGTTCAGTGCTCACTTTCTACCTTGAAGTCGGGATTTCATTCTTGTCCTCCACTTCTGGAACAAAATTAGATCCCATGGGTAAAATGTCTAGGAGGCCCTTTGAGAACATGTTCCAAAGGTGAAAAGGCCACTGTGTGAGCATGTTCTAAAGTTTTATAATCCGGGTTCAGCTGGTACCATCATAGCATTTTACCCACCCTAGCATGTAAAGCAGGCATTTCTTTTGAGCAAATAGATTATAAGTTCCTTTTATTACATTGGAGCCCTCAGCCCACATGCCTGACACAGATCTAAGAGAGCTTAATTCTAAATTCTCTGCACAAGAGTGAAGTGAGATTAAGGGAATGAAGGACTCATTGGGGTTGGGGAGCACTCAGGAGTAGATGCTGTAGAACCCCCAGTCGGCATCTGTTAACTCTACCAACCAGAGTGTGATGCATTGTATAAAGACATATCTTTCATACAATACCAATGAGGCAGCCACACTAGGGAAAGCTCCGAGGCAGAGCCTGTGTGTAACATGTTACAGAGGTTGAGGAAAACCATCTGTGTGAACTTGGAGAGGGGCTTTCTTCTGAAGAGCTTTACGTGACCGCATTTGATAGACATTTCATGTTGCATTTCAGATGCTGCCTGGCTCATACTATAGAGCTGCTCTTCATGGAAGTCAGGGCTATTCTGACCAGCAGGAGGGTTCTGGCCTACAGGAACCAGAGTGCAAGGGACTGGTTCCCCAGGACCTGAGGGAGGCTATCAAACACACACAAGAAGTAGCTGGGGAAATGGGGAGCCTAAGTACAAATTTTATCTTAACCCACTTATTCGTTTTGATCAGGTCTCCATTCAAAAGTGTCCACTAGGTCTTGGTACCAGGAGGGGCACTGAGAACAAGGTATCAGATGACAGCCTAGGAGGGTGGGGGAGGCAGACCTGAAACACCAAGTGTGCTATGTGATACTCATATGCACACCAGCCCCTGGCCTCCACAGAGGAAGAGGGGACGGAGGCGGGAGGAAGGAGCCATGGCAACCTACTGCCTCAGCTGATGTGGCTAAGTTGCCATCTCTCTCCTCATCTACCTACTCCGGCTACACCAGTTAAGCCCCGTTTAGCCGTGTTTTCCTGTCTCTCCACCACCACCCATCCTTCAGAGGCCGAACCCTCCGCAGCTGCTCTGCCATGTGCCGCACCGAGGCAGAGCTTGGCTGGTACCCATCGTGATAAACTACTGAGCTAAATGAGACTGCAAACCCACAGCTTATTGTTATCTTTAATGATAACTAATCGGCATATCACAAGTCCTGCTCATTACAGAGAGCAAACAGCTGAAGGAGGATGGCTTCGGGTCGGTCCGGGCCAGTGCACAGAGGAGCCCAAAATGCCCTTAGGCACCCCGAGGGCTCTGTGCTTACTCGAGAATAGCTTGATTTAGGCGCAATTAGGCATTGGAAGGGATGGAGCATACAAATGAGTCAGGGCTTAATTCATTAAAAAACTGTCTGGAACATTAATTGAGCTTCAATCAGAGTATCCAACCATAAATTCTCACCTGTTTCACAACTGGTTCAGGCTCAATTGAGCATTAATAGATTTTTTTTTCTGGTCCATGCAAATGAGGTGATAATTCATTCTGTTGTGTAATTGAATAATTTTCAAATAGATTTATTCATGGGAACAGTTAAATTGTACCAAGTTGTCTAATGTAGCTCATGGTGCTTTAACCAAGGCACAGCCGAGTTCCATTCTGGCACAATGGAGTGCTCACAGGACAGAGATGGGGCCAGTGAGTTCACTACAGGTTTGAGGAGCAGTAGACCTTAAGACACGTGACAATGTTCATCCAGCCTTTAAGAGCCGCGGCCCCGGTTCTTATTTGCTTCTGTTTCTCCTTCCTTTCTTACTGCTACTTACAAGTAGGGTCAATAAAAATTTGCAGGAAGTCATTTCTCAGCTTGGCGGTCACCATTTGTAACCATACACCCTCCAGTTTTGTGCCCAACACACCAGCCTTTCTGAGAGTTCAATATGTCAGCCTACTTGGTGCGTTCCAGACCAGTGAGAGACTGTGTCACACACACACACACACACACACACACACACACACACACACACACACAGAAGGGTTGACAACTCCTGAGGTATGACAACAGAGTTTGTTCTATGGCTTCCACACACATGCACTCAAACACATATATACGAACACATGCATGATTTTGATTCCATATGTTCCCCATGGCCTACCTAGGAAACCGTCTTCTCTCTGAAGTCTTCCCAGAGATCATCTCCTCCAAAATGTTGCTCCAGAAGAGTTCTGTCTAACTTGTCACAGCCATGTCTTCTCTGAAGGCTCCTCACAGTCACCCATGCTGCATCTCACTTGTTTGTTCAGTCCCCTAGCCTGTGAGCTCATCGCCGTGACGACAGCCTCTCCCTCGGGTCCCCTGTTGGTCTACACCCACTTGGACTGGCCCAACTTGATCTTAAACCCCGTGTCTTTAGTGACACATGTGAATCAGCGGGACAGATTGGCCTCCGTGATCAAAACACTACCCTGGCAAGCTCTCTCTGTCTGATGCCCTGTGAATCAGCAGGTCTTCCCACCCTGCCTGCTTAAACACACTTACCAGTGCCCTGTTAGCTCCTAGGGATGCCTGACTGTATTTCTTTCTGAGGCCTGGATGTGAAGATCAGGGCCCAAACAAAAAGCTCCACCATGGATAGTGGACAGTGTCACTCCGTGCCACAAGCACACTCTCAGAAACATAGACACACTTGCATCTTTCCACATGGTCAGAATCTAGAGGGTAACAGTAAATTCTCATGCTGAACCACTTTCTTTGGCTTTTATTCACTTTTATTACTGGTCTACCTGATTGACCTGGTCATTGGCAATCATAGGTCCTCTTATTCCAGGCTTAATTATTGATATTAACTCTTGGATCACAACTGCCCTTCATACAATTGTGTGCGTGTGTATGCATGTGTGTGCTACAGAACGGTGATGAAAAGGTTACAGATGTTGGCAGTGTTCAAAGAGGCCTTACTGAAGGTAAGAGCTGGGAGCTGATGCAGATGTGAAGAGAATCATTGCACGTAGTTAGATAAGGCATTAAGGACCCTGTCTCGGACCTGGGTCCAGGAAAGGAGAGACTCAAGGGGTTGCATCACGTGGGACAACGCGTCCAGGAGATTGTTGCTCTTGTCCCGTGGCATGTGAACCGGATGTTTGCATGATGGCTGGATGCTGTTGCTGTCTCAGTATGAGTTCTCTACTTTGATATGTCGACACAAAGCCCACAACCCTCAACTCAGACGATAAGAGGTAGTTTCTTCTGAAGCCAGATATGAATGACCATGAACACAGATCTAGGTCACCCCAAATTCCGTGTTCCAATGTGGAAGCAGTTTCATGAAGTTTTTATAGTAACAGAGCAAAGAAAGTCATAAATAAAAATGCTTTCTAAACACATTGGTGGGAGCATTTAATGGGCAGTTCAAGAACAGTTGAGCAGTCTCAGCCGGAGGCCTCAGACGCTGTCTGACGACTCACAGTCATTTGGTTGGTGGAAACTAGGGTTTTCTTAAGCTAATACACTCCAAGAGGTTTTGATCTGTTAACCACAGGGTGTTAGGTACAACACTGAAGTGGGTAAGGGATGGATGGCTCTTTAAGGGTCTAAAGATAGCCCGAGATAAATTATAATCAGGTTCTGGACCTGCAACATTCCAACCTCTTGACCATCATTGAAGATCTAATCCCTTAGAGAGCTTTATAGGAGGTTTCTGTAGGAAGGTGCAGCTTTTCTGAGAACTTCATTCATACAGATGATCCAGGTGAGGGAGTTGCACCCATTCACTGGTCTGGTGTGCTCTGTACCTTCACAGGCCAAGTTTTGCTGTCAGGCTTTGATAGGCCCCTGTGTCCACATGTGTTCTGATTTAATTTGATAAGTCCAGAAGTGGTAGCATGTCGTTTGCCTGATTTGCTGAGCTGTTGGTCTGGGGACAGACAGTGGTGCTGTACTTGCCCAAACAAGATGCAGAGTCCCTCTACCTCAGCCGTAGCTCTCAAAGTGGGGCAAAGCATGCTGTTTTGTGAATGGAGTCACTCGGGGCCTGAAAGCCACTGTTCTGTGTAGTATGAAATAACTGAGAGCAGCCATGGATCTCTGCTTTCTGCTATTTTCCAGAAGTTTTAATTGTCCTGGACCCCCACATTCTGACCTTTGTCCTCATCTCTGCAGGTTGACTCCCGGTCTCTGATACCACTTCCTTTTCTCAAAGGCGGGTTTCCTCTGTACCTCTGTTACCTGTTATTCAATCCCTACTCCACCCTCCCCCCTTTTTTCTTATATTTTGTCTGGCTGTCTAGTTATTTAAAGTTGAAGGCTAAACCCAGTTGTGCTCTTTAAACACAGCACAAAGCAGAAATTGGTCATCCCTGGTCATTTTGTTGTTGTTTATTTCTTTGAGCATCTTAATTTCCTTAAAGATGTTAATCGACTTTTCGTTGTTTACTTGAAATCCATGTGTGCATCTCATCTGCCATCTGCGTTTCCTGCTGCTTCTGTTTCATGGTGCCTCCAGTCCTTGCGTGTTTATTTTTGTCTGGGGACTGCTCCTTTGCATGGGCATTTTATTCCTGAGACCTGGATAAGGAGGATTTACTTTACAGAGTGTTTGTATCTAGTTCTACGAGGTGCCAGTTAAGGATAGTCTAAATTGTGTTCTCAGCTTGAAATATTTTGGACCACCCAGCTCCTGAGACTCAAGACGGTCAGCTTGTGTATGATTCAGACTGAGGTTCCAAATTCTTAGGACAATTTCTTTCCACTCTTTACTGCGGGGTTTTTTTATTTGTTTGGTTTTTTTGTTTCAAGAAAATCATGTCCTCAATATGTGATAGGAAGATTGGTTGAAGAAGGAGAATTTTCTAATAAAATGTCCATATTAAATGGGTCTGGGGCTCTGTCTTCTGCTTCACATACCACCCCCACCCCCACCCCAGGCCACATAAAGACCAAAGCCTGTGAGAGCACCTGGTTGACGAACAGAACAGCCTCCTGGTGAAAGCCAATGTTGCTCCTCCGCTTCTCCTGAGTTCCCCACTTGAATTGCTCCTTTGACTGAGATCGCCTTACTCTTTTGCAAGCTCAACAGTGCATCTAATATGATTTTAACAGCTGTCCACATTGTGTAATTGTGCTTGGGAAGGTCTCTCTAGGTACTCCACCAGCATATTGTTCCTTTTCTTTGTCACTTACACATTCTCTCTCTTCTGAGTAAGGGGACCATATAATTGATTACCTGAACGAAGGCTCTTTCGAAAGTGAAAAAGGATGTTCCATGCGATTTAACATTTTGAAGTATTTTCTCACAAATCTGGGAACACAGGCGAGCCACTGAAACAGTCCAGCCTCTCAGAATTTACTCTCTGCTTTTCAACCTGTTAGCCAAGATCAAGGGCAAAATTTACTCTCAGACACCTTACAAAAGGAAAAATATCTCTACATATCAAAGAAAAAGTTCAAACTTCTTGATTGCTTTTCTGAATATTAAAGAAAATAAGGAGAATTACTCCAGCTATAGCTTTATGTATTTTGATCTGCCTTTGTCTTATCTGGCTTGGATTTTGCAATGCTTCTGATCACTCATATCCCTGAAAGATCCATGTGTAGAAGGCTGGGTCCCAGGTCACAGTGCGAATGGTAGTGGGACCTTTACCAAGCGGGGTCTAATGGGAGGAGGTTAGGTCATCGGGAAGTGCACTTGAAGGGGGTATTGGGACTACCTCTTGCTTCCTGGCACCCAAGGGGTGATCAACCTTACTCACCTACATACTCTTTACACAATATTTGACCTTACCACAGCCCAACAAGGTGAACAGATTGTGGGCTGAAACCTCTGAAACTGTGAGCTCAAAGGAACCTTTCTACTCTTTAAGATAGTTACACTATTTTTGTTATAGTCACTGAAAGGTAACTAATACAAATCTCATGACAGTGGTATTTTCCTTAACACTGAATTTTTTCAACTATTGTCTTAAAACCACAATATAGATTTTTTTATGTGATAACATAAAATTATCTGTGTATTTTGATAACTGCAGCTTCCCTTTCTCTTGGCAGACTATCACAGTTTAGCTAAAAGTAATTAGGAATTTATGTGCCCCATAATCTATAGTGTATTTGTTTCAATAGGATGTGTTTTTCAAGTAAGAAAAAATTATACACCAATTTCCAGAAAATAAAAAAGAACTACAGATTTTCTCATTTTTAATCTTTTATGTGGCTTGAACACTTGTCCTCGATATCCCAGGGTCCTCTGTTTGTAGGTTTTGTTTTTAATATTTGCAATTCATGGCCAGTCTCAAAGCCTGAGGTTTTCTTCTTTCAATTATTGAGCGCTTGATTGCAGATTACAATTCAGTTTGGACAACATTCAATTCTAATTTAGATGACTTGTTTCCAAAACTTTGGCACTCAGATTGTGCCATGAAGACTGCTTTGTTTTGTTGACATTAAAGCTATCAGCAATTTTATGCTATTCCATTTTATTCTTTGAAATCTCAAATATTTTAGAAATTGAACCAATCACAGGAAGCAAAGAGAGAACTGTGTGCTTCTTTGATGAAATGGGGACTTTAAGATCCAACCAAGCTTCCTCATAGATATTTTGCCACTCAGTTGCATACTGATGGAATCTAATGAATTTTCACAGCTAAACCTCCTATTTCTCTGTGTAGAACTTCATCTCAGCACAGTTATGAATTGCGTGAGTGTATCAGAAGACATTTCTCAATTTAGCAGGACTAATACTGTAAAGTGTGACCCTTCGTATACTACACACCTCTCACATATGTCTGCCAAGCCGAGGATAGAGGGCCAGAAGGTCTGCCCACACCACAGTCTGGTAATTATAATAGTTTACTTTTTTAAGTGAGAAATCTAGGATCCCATAAGCAGATGAGATACAGAATGATCAGCACAAAACCAAGACATCTGGCAGATCAGGACACACAGGCTGCCTACTAGAGTCTGTCCATCTCAGAAGTGTTTGTATTTCCAGGGCAGACAGAGAACATACAGTATCTCTGATTATCAATGCATGTTTGCTGAACAAAAGACTCTATCTAAACTCACCTATGTGTCTAAACACAACATTCTGTATGCCAGTGCAAGGGACTAAGAATGGGGGCCCTTTGGAGCTTTGTAACAAGGTCTTCCAAAATTCCACCAAGGGCTCTGAAGAGATAGCTCAGCAGTTAAGAGTGCTTGCTTGCTGTTTTTCCAAAGGACCAAAGTTCAGTTCCCAGTACCCACATGGGGTGGCTTACAACCTCCTGTAAGTCCAGCTCCAGGAATCCAGTGCCCTCATTTGGCCTGTGTGGGTACTGCACACTTATGGTGTATACTCACACAGCCACATAAATTTTAAAACAGTTTCAAATCCCAAATCCCACCACATAGGTGGCTGCTCCCTTTGCTTACACTTAACCCCAAGCCAGGGTGATGCTAGCTCCATATATGTGTGTGTGTGTCTATATATATTCTCTATGCCAAAAGTGTTAGACTATATCAACCAGTTTGACCAGCCCTTTTAGCCCAGACAGACTGATAGAACCCAGTGGTTTTGGCCTTGTGACCTTCATACCTGTGTATCTACCCAAGGATAGCCCAGGGTTCATATAACATGGATCACCTCACAATGGGCTTCATGAGTTGACCAGAACCTTGCCATCAGATTGAAGCCACAATAGTGGATCTGTTGGCTTCTCTTTGGGGACACTATTACACACTCCTCAAGTGGAGAGCCTTGGTGCAAACATCCTTCCTGTAATATGCTGTCAAGGACTGTGATATGTGTAGACCCAAGCAGGCCAGCTTGCTCTGGAGACTGAAAGAGCCATTTTGCTATTACCCACGAGAGACTGAACCTTGTAGGAGGTGCCCACTGGAACCCCTGTTCAGTAATATCTGCTTTGGTTTTGTTGTGACATTGGCTCCTGTGGACAGCAAGAAAAAAAAGTCTTAGATCAGTGGTTCTCAGCTTTCCTTCAATACAGGTCCTCATGTTGCTACCTCACAACTGTAATTGTGCTATCGCTATGAATCATAATGTAAATATCTGATAGGCAACTCCTGTGGGGGTGAAGACCCACAGATTGAGAACCACTGTCTTAGAACTTGTGGCGTTAGGAAGTATCATGGGGTGAAGGCTTCTTTTAATGGATAAGTTTAACCATTAGCTCAAATAATGTTTATAGAAAGGCAACTCTGTTAGACTCTGTGCTGGGTCTGAATATGGGAAGAAGAGACCTCTGCTCTTACTCTATAAAAAGCTGCCATCCTCTATGGTATTTGGGACATCTCCTAGCCCATGGGGTGCTCTTCATGGCACTATGGGAAACCAACCCCCCTCCCGAGTTTCCTCTCCCAGCCCACCTCCCCCCAAAAAGAAAGAGCCCAAGGAAGGGAGGTATGCATAACTCCTAACCTGTGGCTCCCCTGTCAGCAGGACTTTGAGAAACTGACCCATTAAGGCTTTTTCGGGAGGTTTGGGAGTGAAGAGCAGAGGTAGAGCTCTTGCTTAGCCAGTGTATGGCCCTGGGTTCTATGCCCACCTCTAGAAAGAAGGGAAGGAAGTGGATTCGGGCCTGAACTCAGATCACGTTCATTATGTATTGTAAAAATGAGTAACTTATTTTTGATACTGTGGGTGGAATAGGGCCTCATATGTGCTAGGCAAGTACTCGGCCACTGAGAGAGAGTCCCAGCCCAGAAACAAATGACTACTTGTTACCTAATTTTAGCAAAATGTAAAACTCATGCATCTTATGTCCAAACAAAACTAGACCCACAGGGAAATGTAACCTTCTAATACAACACATTTTTCCAATGTTTCATCCCTTCCTGTCATTCCTCATTAATGTTTCACAGGCTCTCTCTGAATTTATTAAAGTGTGTGAATGTTCATCTGTGTTACGTCTTTCCTCAGACTTGTACCTGTGGCAGAAACCAGTCTTCAACCTATTTTACTTCTAATTCCTTCCAATTGCTGGAGCTTATTCTTCGTGCCAGGGCAGTTGGTCCGTCCTGTGAGAACGCTGGGGTCAATGTTTCTCTAAACCACACATGATACCCAGGAGTCATTCCAACAGGCACTTCCTTCATGGCCTCCCGAAATTTAAGTCCTACTTGGTCTCAAAAGGGATGTAGGCCAGGAGAACCCACGGCGCATGTGTGGGAAAATGGCCTTTCCCATTCCCCAGCTGGTGACGGGGAGTGGCTTACAAGTCATAAAGACAAGTGTTGGACAAGTGTCCTTGAACAAAATAAATCACATATTGGAAAAATTTTGAGCCATGTACGTAAAAAGAGTTAAAATCTGAGCCTGAAAAAAAATGTTACATAAAAATGAAGCATTCCTTATACATCAAAAGATACTGCTGAGAGGTTGAAAACAACGCACAGAATGAGGAAAAAATATTTTCAGGGAGGGCTAGGAATAGCAACACATACCTCTAATCCCAGGACTCAGAAGGCAGAAGCAGGTGGATCTCTATGATTTCAAGGCCAGCCTGGCCTGCATAGCGAATTCCAGGCCAGCCATAACTGCATAGTGAGACCCTATTAATACTTAGAACTTATAAAGCTGTCCTAAAGCAAAGCAACAAAATAATGGACAAAGGACTTTAAGGGAATTTTCTGCATGGAAGACACACGAATGGCCAGTGAGCACATGAAAACACACTCAATGGCACTGGTCATTGAAGAAGTGCAGATGAAGCCTCAATAAGACCCACTCCACGTTGGTGAGGGAAAAAAAGTGAAAGTAGGCTTTAGATAAAAATGTGGAGAAAGTGGTGGGCTTTATGGCAGCAGGATGCCACAGCCCTCTTATAAACACGTCCCTAAACTAAGTGCTTCAAAGGACGTTGGCCAGGAGCCAGGCTGCACAGACAAGTCAAGGCTCATTCCTACCCTGAGTGTCACATGACCTCCTGAAAGCCTTCCAAGGCTGACTTCATAGAAAAGCCATTTGTGGCCTTTGGGGCTCAGGTCAGTGGAGGAGTGCTTGGTTAGTACCTGTGATGCCCTGTGTTCTATCCCAACACCACGCGAGCACTTGTGTGCCACCACCATACTCACACACATTTGCACACTGTCACATACTCAGACACACACACTCATACACATTCACACACACTCACACACATTCACACACTTGCACAACATACACACACACTCATACACACACACACACTCACACTTGGGTGATAGGGAGGAGATTGTTGTGAGCTCCAGTGACCAACCAAACGTTTGAAAAAGCAATAGAAAGAAAACTGAATGTTCCTAAGCAACAGAACCCTTAGGGAAGACATGATAAATACCTCTGAAAATGTGAAAAGCCCGTGTGAACAGTGAGTTTATTCTTACCCTATATGATCCTAGAGGACAGAGCTAGTGCCCCTCAGTTGATGCTATAAAGATTGAAGTTAAATATAAGGAAGAGATTTCTAATAACTAAGGCTATCTGAAAATCTGCATGCTGCCCTGGGAATATGTTAAGTCCCCCCAAGTTAAAAGGCATCACTGCGTAAAGCCTATTACCCATTACCATGGCAATCCTTTTGTTAGGAAATGCAATGACCTCCCCGACAAGAATCTTCAACTCTATTACTTTATGGTTCTATAAATATTTTTCAATCTTGACACAGGACTGTATTCTGGAGTTGGTAGGCTATTTATGTTCTGATTCTGAGTGTGTGAATTATCTTTCAAATTTCTGACGTGGTACCTGGGTGCTAGGGCTGCAGAATGAATGATTCCCTGGGCAGAATGTAGATATATGATGCGTAGAGTAATTTAGATTCTACCTCATGACCATCACTGAGTGGCATCTTTTCTTACACCTATGAGAAGGAATGGGCTGTTAAATGAGCAAACAATGGAAGGTTTCTGTGGAATGTACGCCATTTGTTGAGCGACCCCATACTTGATAAACGTGCTAGTCGTTATGTCTTACTGACTACCATTCTTGTAGAGTGCATTTTTAACTCTAGCTTCTGCAGGTTACTAGTCACTCTATTTGCTTCTTTGGCTGAGACTGCTAACTACCTATAGCTAGTCTTTTACAGTAAGAAGCTTGATCAACATAAACTTTACCTCAAGAAAAAAAGCATAAACTTTACCTTAATTAAATAAGTCGAACAGCAGTGTCTAGTACCAAATGGATTCATGTGGCCCAAATATCACACAGCCTTCATCTCCCTAAATACACAGTGGTAAACTGCTGAAGTTACAGGTCAGATTTCACTGACTCTCACTCATGCCTGCAATGGAAAATTGTAGCTATGCCGGGCGTTGGTGGCGCACGCCTTTAATCCCAGCACTCGGGAGGCAGAGGCAGGCGGATCTCTGTTAGTTCGAGGCCAGCCTGGACTACAGAGTGAGTTCCAGGAAAGGCACAACGCTACACAGAGAAACCCTGTCTCAAAAAACCAAAAAAAAAAAATTATAGCTATATAAACTCTTCCCACATAGACATTTTTGGAAGGCCCTCAGAGAAGTCCATAAATGCTTATCGTGTGCATGTTTATTTTCTGTGTTAGTTTTTCATCACTATGACAAAATGCCTGAGATAATCAACTGAAAAGTGAAAAAGGTTTATTCCGGGCTAACAGTTTCAGAGTTTCCAGTCCATGATTGAGCCATTGCTTTGGGCCAGTGTCAGGGGAGAACATCACAGTTTTAAGTCTCTATCCATTTCTAGTTTGTTTTGGTGTGCGGTGTAAGATCCAATTTTGTCCTTCCAAATGTGGCATCTAAGTTTTCTCAGCACCGTGGTTTACGGAAGACATAGTCTCTTTTCTCCCGCAGTCTCTTCTCGATGCCTTTGCCAAAAATCAGTCGACTATATATGCTTGGGTTTATTTCTAAGCTCAGTGCTCAGTTCTGCTGGTGTCTGTGTGTTTGTATGCCAGGACTACACTGTTGTTGTTTGTGGTTTTGTAATAGAATTTTAAATTCTTCAGTTGTGAGTTCTCCAACTTTATTTTTCTTGCTTGTAATTACTTAGCTACTTAGGGTTTGGGGTTGTTTTTTTTTTTTTTTTCCATTTCTGTAAAGATTCTGTTGAGATGTTGATAGGTATTTCATTAACTCTGTATAATATTTGGGGTAATATTGACACTTTAACTGTATTAATTATTTTCTATGATTCTGGAGTATCTTCTCATTCATTTGAATCCTCTTTAATTTCTTTCATAGATTATTAAAATTTCTGGTGTATAAGTCTTTTACCTTCTTGATTAAATTGGTTCCTAAATCATTTTTATTTTCATGTCATCTTAAAGTGGATTTACTTCTTTTGAAATACCTCATTATTTATGTATAGAAATGCCACCATTTTTTGTGCATTGATTTTCTCATGTGTGAATAAAGACAGTTTTCTCTCTTCCTTCCCCACCAGCCCATGTTTATTTCCATTTTCTTTCCTACTGCATTGTCTAAGGCTTCCTACACAGGGTTAAAAAGCTGTAATAGGAAGAGACACCTTTGCTTTCATTCTGATGTTAGTGGGATGGATCTGTGTTGATTTCATCTGGAAACTTTACTGAATTCAGTAGTAGTTCCTTTGGTAGAGTTTTCTACATATAGGACCAAATGGAAATAATTTACTTCTTTCATTCCAATTGGGATCATTTTTCTTCTTTTCTTTCTTTCCTTTTTTATTTTTGAGAGATGACTCTTGCTTTAGTAGGCCTGTGTTTAATATAAGTGGCAAAATAGACGCCCTTGTACCAGATCTTAAAGGAACACTTTCCTATTCTCCCCACTGATGATGTTAACTGTGGATTTTCCACAAATGCCCTCATTATGCTGAGAAACTCTCCTTCAATAATTAGACTGTTGAGAGTTTTTATAATTAAAAAACAATGTTGAATTTTATACAATGCTTATTGTTATTTAATTGGGATGATGGTAAGAATTCCTCCCTTTGGTCTATTAGTGGTATGTCTCACTGATTGGCTTGTAGAGGTTGAACCAGCCTTACATGCTAGAGACAAATCTTTCTTGATCATAATGTATAAATTTTATGTTGAATTCAGTTTACTAATGTCTCACTGAAGGTTTTTACATTAATGTTTATCAGAGCTAATAGCCTATAGTTTTCTTTAATGTCTTTGTCAGGCTTAAAGGGACAAAGTTTATCAAATACCTTATAGCTTTAAATTTTGGAAGAGCTGAAGAGATGTTAGCATTATTTTACTTTGAAATCTTTGAATTCAGCCGTGAAGCCACCCAGTCCTGGGTCTTCCTTTGTTAAGAGATTTTAATTACTGTTTTAAGCTCTCTCTTTTCCCCGCTTCTCCTCATAATATACATGAGAGTTTTCTGCAGTTGTTTATAATTGTTAAAACAATGTGTGCTTTTTACCCTGTAACTTTTCTAGTCTCCTTTCAACTAATTTCTGTCCTGAAGTTTACTCATTCCTTCTTTTTGCTAACTGTGGAGATTCCTCCTCCTCCCCCTCCTCTTCCTCCTCCCCCCTCCTCTCCCTCCTCCCCTTCCTCCTCCTCCTCCTCTTCCTCCTTGCAGTGCCATGTTTGGCTGTTGCTGGGACAGGGGTCTTTCTTCTGTTAAATGTAGGCGTCGATTGCTGTAAATCTGTGACTGGAGCTGCTTTCACAGCAATCCCTTGGGCTTTGGTGAGAAGTTTTCCCACTGTTATCAGTTTCAAGATATTTTTCTATTTCCCATTTTGTTTTCTTTGACCCGTTTGATTGTTTGGGCACATATTAGTGTCCATATTTGCTTTTGGATTCTTAGTGTTGTTGTTTTCCCTAACATGAGGAGTTGAAGAATCAGGTCTGATATGATTGGTAAATGGCTGTAATGGCTTGGGATTGCAGGATGGGGTGTTCAGAGGGGGTATAGAGCCTCAGTTCTGAACTAGGGGTCCCAGAAACCTACAATAGTAACTGGGATTTGGGCATGGTTCACTCTCTGTGGCATAGTTGGATACATACTCCCCACAGAGCTGGTTGATGACACCAGGCACACTCCAGCAGCTTAGACCTAGAACACTGGGCTACTGTTGTGCTTCTGACTGGGCTGGGGGTGAGGTGCACAGCACACAACAGTGACCTGCTTCCAGGGCACAGATGTCATCTGGGATCCAGAGTCAATATGGCACAGGAACAACTCGAGCCCAGAGTTGAGGCCACATGGTCGTATCACTGGACCCCGGAGTGATGGTACATTGGCAGTGCCCCAGTGAGCACAGAGCTGTGGCTTGAAGCTTGAGGGCCAACGATCGGGACAATGATTCCTCCACCATGCAGCACAGCAGGAGGCTTCGGCAGCTCAGACTCCAGGGATTCAGTTCAGTTTTAAGGAAGCAGGGTGCTACCGCTGTTCGGTCTGGAGGGCAGGAAGTGACAATTCACCAGCACTGTTTCCTCAGGACTGAGCTGTCCCTTCAGCTCAGCCCCAGGTGGTACAGACTTGGCTCAGCCAGACACTGGCTCCCTGTGAGGCAGGGCACCAAGTCAGCTCAGGTGCTGGATGGGGTGCACAGTGCTGACTTCTTCTATGGAGTAGCTCAGTAGCTCAGCAGGGGGACCCCACTAATGGCTTAGTGCCTATAAGGACTACAGGAGTCCTCTGTGGTAAGAACTTCATGTGACTAAGTTGGTGAAGGTGTGGCACGGCCCTCCTGGCCACCGTCCTTGCAGGAAGGAGTATGTCTGAGTTGATCTTGACTAGAGTTCCAGGCAGGGATGCTGGGGCCAAGTGTGTCCTTCCTCTCACTGTGTGTCTGCCCCGAATGTCTGTGCTCTGGCACCCTCATTTAGTTATTTTCTTTATCAAAATATAGTTATATACTTGTGGCCTTGGCTGTCTTTCAGGGTACACTTGGTAGGGGCATCTAGTCAGCCATCTTGCTGATGCCAGTTGTCATTAGCTTTTATTGAACACTGTCACAATGAGGTTCTGCGTATTATTTGTCTGGTTGAATCGTGGGTTCCTTAAGTATGGTCAGTCTCTCTTACCTGAGTCAGTTGGTGCTCCATAAATGCTCGTTCAGTGAGCAGCTGCACTCCCTGATGAGATAATTAGCTCACTGGACACGAACAGCCCAGCAGTCCCTTCTCGAGGACAGATCGCCTCTGCATGTAACAGGAAGTGATGTGAGCTGTGACAATGGCTAGGGCCTGGTGCTCCAGTGATTTCTAAAGCCAAGTACTTTCTGTCCTTGTCAGTTTCTGTGGAGTGGACTTTAACTATTCCTCCATGAGTCATCTAGATAGACGTAGGGCAACATAGACTGCTGGCTATCAAATACAGATTATAGAGTGTTATGGAACCCAGGTCACGTTCAGTGGCTAATAATTCTATCTACGTAATGATGCTACCATGTGTCGCTACTCTACAGCAGGGACAGACACATTCTTCTACGAAGGGCCTGGTATATACTTGTGAGCTTTGTTATAGCGCCTGTGAACAACTAGACGATAACACTCTGTTTATGAGACCAGGCAGTGAACCCAGTTTGTGCTGCCCGGGCCTGGGTTGTTTGCACCTGTTCTAAAGCTGTATGTGTTCTTTAAGAACTACTGCCCAGGCATGGAGGCACACCCCTTTAATCCAGACCTCAGGAGGCAGAGGCAAGTAGATCTCTGTGAGTTTGAAGACAGCCAGGGGTTCACGGTGAGACTCTGGCTCAGCTAAAAAAAAAAGTTATTCATAATTAAATATGTTCTTTGGCTTGGGGTTGTATTTCAATGATTGCCACATATTCAGGGCCATGGGTTCCATCCCCAGCAGTGTGAAACATTAATGCGTTCATTTTTCCTCTCTTTTCCTGCCCTTTTATCTAATAAAAGGATTATCTTCTTTTTAAAACAAGACTGCCTTTCTCAGTCGTTTTAAAAGCTATACATGGCCAGGACAGGCAGGAGCCAGGAATCTGTGTTCATAAAAGATGGCTACGTGGGAAAGCAATATGGTCCCTTCTCAGGTGTGTTCGGCTCTGCCTCATTACCCGCCCTTCCTGCTGCTACCCACTCAGTCCTCCAGGGCCCTGGGACCCATACTGTTGCTCACTCCAGCCAGCACGACACTGGGGTCAGCGAGCTTCTGCATGCTTCTCTTCCTGTCCCTTCAGTCTTCATCTAGTGGTGACTGTCGTCCTCAAAACGCCTCAGAACCTTCCCAGAGCCCTCCAGAATGCTCATTTCAGCCTGTAGCTGGCAGCCTTGATAGCTACCCCGTTCCCACCTACCTTCTCAGTTGTCTTTGTTCCGAGCCAAAGCATCACCATGAGGCTGAACAAGCCATGGCTTCCCAGCTTTCTGCTTCCCTCCCCCATGATTAGAGACCTGTGTTAGTCTGGCTAGCAATTCTGCTGACTTTCTTTCCAAAAGATTGCAGAGATGTCAGTTGCCAAGCAACACACATGTCATGGCTTCTTCCAGCCATATGGACTCTTTTTTAAAAAGCCACAAATATTTGTCTACAACTGTATCCCACATGTGGATGGTGTGGAGCACAGGACAGCAGACTGGTGGAATGTTGTATCATGTTATTTGACTTGGGATCTTTTCCTGAAGGCTTATACGGAGTCATATGGAGAGCGGAAAGTGTGTGCCTTTGGCCACGTGCATTGATGAGCAAGACTTCCCACAAAGAACTTCATAGTTTAGTCATCTGGGAGGGGGGGACATTTGTAAATCCCGTAGTTGCATACTGCCTACTTGATAAAATTTCTTCGTCATCTCTAAGTCAATATTCCTGGTGTTTTCATCGTGACTTAAGGACAGTGCCCAGGGTAGGGAAATTTTTGAGTCCCTGACACACGTGTTTTCCACTGAGGTGTGACAGGGTGAATGCAGCCTTCTGTGCTTCGGAATGTTTTAGGCGTCCTGTCCATGAGTTCACTGTTTCAAATGATTCCCCAGCATGGCACTGAAGTGCTTTCTAACAGAATGAAGCACCAAGAGGATGCACTGTGCCTCATGGAGAAAATAGGAGTGTTCGATAAGCTTCATCTGGGTCTGAGTTAATGTGCTGTTGGCTGCAAGTTCAATGTCAATGCATCGATTGGATGATACAGCCAGAGAGAAGGAGGAATTTGCCGACTGTAAACGAAGCCACTCCTGAAATGGTGAAGGTCACATCTACAGTTCATGGTGAAGCTATGAAAAGATGAAGAGATGAGTTTGTAGACTCGTCAGCTGCTGAACAATTAGAGAGGAGAACAGTGGGCAGTGCCATGTGAGACTGAGGATCAGAGACATCTGCTGTCACATCTCTTAGGTCCAGGGGATTACTGAACACTCCTGATAGTATTTGGTCGTAAGGAAATATTGTATAAACATTATTGTTTATTAAAAAATCCCAGATATTAAATAAGGTACCTTTCTTTTTTTTTTTTTTTTTTTTTTGGTTTTTTGAGACAGGGTTTCTCTGTGTAGCTTTGTGCCTTTCCTGGGACTCACTTGGTAGCCCAGGCTGGTCTTGAACTCACAGAGATCCGCCTGGCTCTGCCTCCCGAGTGCTGGGATTAAAGGCGTGCGCCACCACCGCCCGGCGGTACCTTTCAATTAGAAACTTTACTTAAAACAAGGTAACCTATTGACATTTGACCAAATTGTCTTTCCCAAAGAAGTTCACGGGAATCCAAACTGTGTATTTCCCTCTGCCAGCCATGGCTCATGTCCCATAATTCACTGCTCATGGTACTTTATAGTGTGTAACTGCCATGAATTATAAGAGTTGGCTGCATATGGTTACAGTCTAGTCTAGATGGAATCCATCTTTCCCTTTCTGTGGCTCACTCAGGTATACCATCTTTGCTAAATGTTTCTCAGGACTGGGCCTCAACCTCCCTCCCGAGACATCTCTGCATGGTATACTTTGAAGGGAGTTAAATGTGATCAGATGCCCCCCAACCTCCCTTTCCTTTCACCACTTTTATCCCTGATTATTTTGCTCTCTTATATTTATAAGTTGCTCTGGAGCTGGGACACAGCAGCTCATCATTCCCAAATGAACAACTTATTTGGTCCTAGGTATGAAAAGAAACTATTACACCAACATCTCTCCTCCCTGAAGCCAGACATAAGTTATATTAAAAAACAAAAAGTTCTCTGATGACAGTAGTCAGCTTGACACACAAAGTCAGCTGAGCTAGACGGACCTCTCCAGGGGATGCTGCAGGGACATGGACTTGAGGAGGGCTCCTCCCACCTGAGCATGAAACACAGCCATAGGAACCCCAGAGAGTGCCCCAGCCTTCCAGATGGAGTGCTCCAGGGATGAAATGGCATTTCACCCAGTGAGTGCCTGCATGGAGAGGATTCAGGAAGCAGAACCCTTTCAAAAGCAGGGCAGGATCTTGCTGGAGTAAGTCCAGGGATGGAAAAACACAAACCATTCCTTCAGGTCAATTCTTGAGCCTAGAAAGCATCTGAAATGCCCTGGGCCTTGTTATCACTAACCAAGATAGTGGTTTCACGTGGCAACTAAGTTCCCAGAGGAAGCCTTTCTAGAAAGTTCTGCTTTCTGTTGCTAAGTGACTATTCGGGCTGTGTCTGCGTTTTTTTTTTTCTACTTATCGGGAATACCAATGTCTTTTCCTTCAGTGATACTCGGTACAAATAACAGAGATGGGAGGCAAGGACAGTAGCATGCCTCTATGCTATAAAGTGATTTTGTATGTGTTTTAAACACACGGGGCTTTAGTGCAAGTTCATGGGTCGTGCTTTTTCTATGATAGGGATTGCCTGTGTGCAGAAGCTTGATGAGAAGGACTATGTGCAGATAGCACGCCAGATCATTGGTCGCAAAGCCATTTTCTCCTGATCCCCTCTCCTTGTTTCTATTCCCAGGCCTCATTATGTGCGATGTCATATGCACACAAACAGCCACACTAGAACAGCCCATTGTGGCCAGGACGGAAGTGCCAAGGGAGGTGTTTGCATGAATCCCATCCTTGGAGTTAGAAGCACTTGCTCAGCTGCCAACTACAAATAGCCCCATGCTGCAAAGCAATGCTAATTAGTATGCCATTAAAAAAAAAAAAAAAAAAAGAGGAAGAAAACCACCACCCACAACCAAATAGCCACGCACGAACCTGAAGTCCTGCCCTGACAGCCAGCATGAGGCATGGCCCACTAATGCAGCCTTAATCCACTTTGTTTGGCAGGGAGAGCAAGCTCACCATGCTTCTGAGGGAGTCTCTGGGGAACGTGAATTGTCGCACCACCATGATTGCGCACATCTTGGCTGCAGCTGGTAGCTACTCGGAGACCCTGTCCACCATCCAGATCGCATCGAGAGTCTTGAGGATGAAGAAGAAGAAGACTAAGGTAAGGGACTCTTACGTGGGAGGGAGAATACATTGGGGGTGCGAACTGAATCCCAAAAGCCAATCAGTATCACCCTTCTCCGAGCACCAAGAACTGTGCAGATGTGGCTGCCGCAGGCACCGTCTCAGAGCAGAAAAGCCTTCTGACGAACACGGGAGAAACTTGAATCTCCTTTTCATGGTTGATGCTGCCCTGGGTCATCCATCCTGACCCCTGACAGGGACGACTTTAGTACCTTGCCACAAAAATGTTAGAGGGGTGGGAAGGAATCAGTCATCTCCGTGGTCCTGCATAGGTGGGGACTGCATCCAAGTGAGCTGGCTCCAGAGAGGATGGGTAATGCCTCACTCATGTGGCTCTGTGACCCCTGCGTGTCCAAAAGCCATCAGGCTGTGGGTTCTCATGCTCATCTTCTGGAGGCTGCATGGTGCTGAGCTGATAGAGGTCGGTGGTAGGTTCACTTCCTTGGGCAGGGGCAAAGCCAGAACAGCAGGAAAATGGCAAGAATGTTTGGAAAAAAATTATGGGCCAACTAGTGATGCTTGGGGCTTTCTCCTTCCCTCTCCTTTGTATACTCCTTTTATGTATCTAAAAGGCAAGGCTTCATGGTCAGTGTTCTGAGGCAGGGGAATAGCTTTGAGGAAGTCGGGTGGGGCCTGGACAGGTCACCACCTTTCCCAAGCACACAAATTCACCAGTGTGCAAATGGGGGTTATCTGTGCACACAGACTCATGGAATGGGACTGGGAGGTGTCCCGGCACAGCCCAGTAAATCCTAGCCCCTCCACAGGCTGATCTTCAAGAGCCTAGTGCCAGTCAGCAGCTTGTACCTGCCCTATGACACAGGCTCCTTAGGAGGGAGGGCAGTCTCAAAAGAACTCCCCATTAACGATTCTCTCGCCCACGTTGCAGTACACCTCGAGCTCCTCTGGGGGAGAAAGCTCCTGTGAGGAGGGCAGAATGCGCAGACCCACCCAGCTGAGACCCTTTCATGCCCGGGCTTCCGTGGATCCCGAATTCCCTCTCGCCCCACTGTCCAGCGATCCTGACTACTCCTCCAGCAGTGAGCAGTCCTGTGACACCGTCATCTACATCGGGCCCAACGGCACAGCCTTGTCGGACAAGGAGCTTACGGACAATGAGGGGCCCCCCGACTTCGTGCCCATCGTACCAGCCTTACAGAAGACCAGGGGTGACAGCCGCCCTGCGGAGGCAGCAGAGGCTGCCGCCAACAAGTCGGAAAGGGACTGTCTGAAGTGCAATACGTTTGCTGAGCTGCAAGAGAGACTAGACTGCATTGATGGCAGCGAAGAGCCCAGTAAGTTTCCCTTCGAAGAGCTGCCCATCCAGTTCGGGCCGGAGCAGGCAGGTAGATGTGTTTCCTTAAGTCAAGCAGCAGGGCCAGATACGCTCTCGGAGTCTGA
Organism: Peromyscus eremicus; assembly: GCF_949786415.1. Classification (NCBI taxonomy): domain Eukaryota; kingdom Metazoa; phylum Chordata; class Mammalia; order Rodentia; family Cricetidae; genus Peromyscus; species Peromyscus eremicus. Next base: position 16,766,089 of record NC_081431.1, on the reverse strand, counting down.
CAAAGAAGATAATGGGTCAGACCATGGCCAGCTGCCCACCGACAGGGAAAGCACGGAGCTTCCGGCCTCCAAGGTGCAGCAGAATCGGTCCCCTGTGCCTACTGTGACACGCAGCGGTAGCCCCAGCCCTGCCTCACCTCGGAGCATCCCAGGCAGCAGCAGCCAGCACAGTACCTCCCAGCTCACACAGAGCCCCAGTCTCCAGAGCAGCCGGGAGAGTCTGAACTCATGTGGCTTTGTGGAGGGCAAGCCCAGACCCATGGGCTCCCCACGGCTAGGCATTGCCAGCCTGTCCAAGACCTCAGAGTACAAACCCCCCAGCTCTCCCTCCCAGAGGTGCAAAGTCTACACCCAGAAGGGTGTCCTGCCTTCCTCTGCTCCACCACCTTCCCTGAGCAAAGACTCTGGCATGGTCTCCAGTGAGTCCTTGCTTCAGCCCGATGTGCGCACTCCCCCGGTCGGAATGAGTCCCCAGGTTTTGAAGAAATCCATGTCTGCTGGGAGTGAAGGGTTTCCCGGAACCCTGGTTGAAGATGAGCACCAGGAAGGTCCTCCTGCAGACTCAAAGAAGGAGGTTCTGAGCACCACGATGGTGACCGTGCAGCAGCCACTGGAACTGAACGGGGAGGATGAGCTGGTGTTTACGTTGGTGGAGGAGCTGACCATCAGCGGGGTGCTGGACAGTGGCCGCCCCACCAGCATCATCAGCTTCAATAGTGACTGCTCCGTGCAGGCCCTGGCCTCAGGCTCCCGGCCCGTCAGCATCATTAGCAGCATCAGCGAAGACCTGGAATGTTACTCCAGCATGGCCCCCGTCTCTGAGGTGAGCATCACACAGTTCCTGCCACTCCCCAAGCTGGGCCTGGATGAGAAGGCTCGGGAAGCAGGCAGCCGGCGCTCTTCCATCAGCTCCTGGCTGAGCGAGATGAGCGCGGGCAGTGACGGCGAGCAGTCGTGCCACAGCTTCATAGCGCAGACGTGCTTCGGGCATGGGGAAGCCATGGCAGAACCCCCGGCCTCGGAGTTTGTCAACACCATCCAGAACACCGCTGTGGTATGCAGAGAGAAGCCGGAGGTGGGCCCTGACAATCTGCTCATCTTGTCTGAGATGGGGGAAGACTCTGTCAGCAAAGCCACTCCCATCAAAGGCTGCAAAATCTCCACCCTGGGCAAGGCCATGGTCACCATCTCCAACACGGCCAACCTGAGCAGCTGCGAGGGTTACATCCCCATGAAGACCAACATCACGGTTTACCCCTGCATTGCCATGAGCCCCCGAAATGTGCAAGAGCCTGAGTCCTCCGCTGCCACCCCAAAGGCAGCCCCCAAAACAGCCCAGTCCCAGGGGAGCAAGGAAGCCAATGCAAGGAGAGAGATGAAATTTGAGGATCCCTGGTTAAAACGAGAAGAAGAGGTGAAAAAGGAGGGCGCTTACCCCGGTGAGGAAGGGGTGAGGTGTGAGACCGTCACAAGCTCCCTGACAGCTGAAGGTAAGTCAGAACAGGAGCAGAACGGCAGGCCCAGCTCAGGCGACAGGCTGAGCAGCAGTAGTGGAGAGGCATCTGCCTTTCAGGTGACTGACAACATTAGGAGAGTTGTGGATGGCTGTGAGATGGCCCTGCCCGGCTTGGTGACCCAAAGTCCCATACATTCCAACAAAAATCTAAAGTCAAGCAGCCTCCCAAGGGCATTTCAGAAAGCCGACAGGCATGAGGTGCTGGACAGCTTCTACCACTGCCTGGCGGACAGCAACGGCTTCAGCGGGGCGCTGGGCATTCAGTCCTCGAAGACAACACTGGAGAGGAAGGTAGCTTCACCCAAGCATTGCGTCCTGGCACGGCCCAAAGGGACACCACCTCTGCCTCCTGTCCGCAAGTCTAGCTTGGACCAGAAGAACAGGGCCAGTCCTCAACACAGCGGCAGCAGCAGCAGCAGCACCAGCAGCCCCCTGAACCAGCCAGCTACCTTCTTGGCTTGCTTCCCTGATGAGTCCAACAGCAAAACTAAGGAGGCCAGTAGCAGCAGTAAGCTCTTCAGTGCCAAGCTGGAGCAGCTGGCCAGCAGAACCAACTCTCTTGGCAGGACCACAGTCAGCCACTATGAATGCTTGTCCCTGGAAAGGGCGGAAAGCCTGTCGTCTGTGAGCTCCCGCATGCATGTGGGCAAAGATAGCACCATGCCTCGCACCGGCAGGAGCCTGGGTCGCAGCGCAGGGGCCTCGCCCCCCAGCTGTGGCACCACCCAGTCTGCAGGGACCTCTCCCAAGGCCAGCCAGTCTAAGATCTCCGCGGTAAGCAAGCTCCTGCTGGCCAGTCCCAAATCCCGCAGCCTGTCCACCTCGACCACCAAAACCCTCAGCTTCTCCACCAAGTCCCTGCCCCAGTCTGTGGGCCAGAGCTCCAACCTGCCACCCAGCGGGAAGCACATGTCCTGGTCCACCCAGTCGCTCAGCAGAAGCCGGGGCTCTGGGCTGGCTTCCAAACTGCCCCTGCGAGCCGTCAACGGGCGCATTTCGGAGCTGCTGCAGGGCAGTGCGGGCCCGAGGGGCGCGCAGCTGCGGGCAGAGGCAGAGGAGCGCAGTGGAGCTCCCACGGAGGACAAGCCTGCAGCCGCCCACCTGCTGCCCTCACCTTACAGCAAGATCACCCCTCCCCGGAAGCCTCACCGCTGCAGCAGCGGGCACGGTAGTGACAACAGCAGTGTCCTGAGCGGGGAGCTGCCACCTGCCATGGGGAAGACCGCCCTGTTCTACCACAGCGGCGGAGGCAGCAGCGGATATGAGAGCATGATAAGGGACAGCGAGGCCACCGGCAGCGCGTCCTCGGCCCAGGACTCCATGAGCGAGAACAGCAGCTCCGTCGGAGGGAGGTGCAGGAGCCTCAAGACCCCAAAGAAGCGCTCCAATTCAGGTAGGTACCTGGCACGGGCTGGGAGGACAGAGGCATCAGGCTTCCACGACCTTACCTCCCTTGTTATGCCGCCATCGGGGGCGGTCCAGGCACTGGAACTGGAGGCCTGTGCTTCCTTTCTTCGGTGTCCTGTCACCTGAGGCCTTGGCTGAGGACACAATCCACAGAGACTTTCCTGAAGGCCTGGGTGGTGCTGGGGGATGCTAGCTGTGGGCGCGTCAGGAGGGAGTTCATTCTTGCTTGCTCTGCCTACCCTCACCTCTGCCTTCACATGTGTGTATTTCTAGTCAAAGGCTGAGCATACTGCTGTCCAGAGCGTCCTGAGGGATCAGTCAGACCCCCTGCCCTTCTGACTAGTGGCTACAGAAGCCTGTATGTGGGGCTGGTGGCCTCCGAGACTCTGGAAGTCTCCCTCACGGACATGGGGCACTTCATCTCACTGGAAGTGGGATGGGAGAGGGCTTTCTCCATTCCCACCCCAAACACACCGGTGACTGTCATAGGCACAGAACAGTCACGGTCTCCTGCAATGCCTCTCCCTAAGTGTTAGGCAATATGTGCCCAGGCTCTGTGTTGTCCGCCTGCTTGTCGGAGGGACTCTTTGCCATCTCCAGAAATATACCGTCAGAAGGTACCTCACATCTGAGCTGCTGATGTGTTCCTCGGAGTTAGGGATGGACATGTGACAGTAAGTTATGCTGGGCGAAAAGAAGGTCAGAGCTGGTGGCCCAGGTTCCATGGAGTACATGAGTTCAAAGGACAGTCTGGAGGGATGGGCAGAGACCAAGGCGAAGGTACCAAGAATAATGTAGTTATCATGAGAAACTATCTGAAACCATCCATTCTTCACTAGATGCTAAAGAAATTGTCCTTATCAGTTCCTTGGTGCAGGAACTTCTGATTTTTTTTCTTAATGAAACAAAATCATTTGCTGTGTACACTTCTGAATCTCTGTTAAATGAAGACAGCAGGGGATAACGTCCTTATGTCTGTCCTGCCTGTTCGCTGTCCTGTATGCCCTGCCAGGCTCTGCAGTCGAGAGCTTTCTAGACCCTTTGCCCTGCATGGCAGTGCCACCAGCCCAGTCAGGACTGAGAGATGGGATGACAGAAATGGTCCATGGGCTTTCACTCCCTGCCATGGGATTGGTTTGCCTGTTTCCAGCCAGCCCTAACCCCGAGCTCTGCAAGGGACCAGTCGGCACAAGGGCTGAGATCAATGTCCATAATAAACCATTTGTCTTCCTGGGATCAAAGAATTCAATCTCAACAGACAATGTGGGCTTGTGGTTTCCCATCACCATATGCCATGATATAGAGAGGCCCATCCGTCTGTCTGTCCAGCCCGTCGTAGATCACAGCATGAGGTGTTAGTGGGGACACCCCATTCCGGGCGGGCTCAGGCACTGCCATGGCCGCCGCCCCTGTGGTATCTGCATCCCTAGCTGTGTGTTTTGGAGTCTGCCATGCTCAGACTGAACTCCAATTTCATCCCCATCTCAGGCTGTGCAGAAGACCCCCATGTAAGACGAGGTGACAAGTGACAAGTGCTTGGTGCAACAAGGCAGCGGCTGTGGCCTGTCCCCGGGGCCAGGGGCCCCGAAATGCGCTGGTATTAGTTACCGAAAATAACAAAATATTTATGTGCACCAGTCTTCGTGGAAAGTAAATATGCTAGCCTCCCTAGTACTTGATTGTCAGGCACTGTTATTACCGCTCCCTCATTGCTGGTCTTCAGAGTCTGGAGAACAGTGTAAGGCTTGCTTCAAGGCTCCCCTGTGTTTTCCTGGTGGAGTGTGTTTCTGTTTCCTAACTTAGTGTGTTGCTACCCCACCACTTTATTCTTCCACTGTCTTCAACTTTCTTGTCAAGACTTCTTGATATATTTATTTATTTATATTTACGGTTTGGCTGATACTGGAGTGAAGCAGGGCAGCAAATGCACGAACTAGGAAAGGAAGCAAGGTGTACAGAACAGCTCAGAGAGGCAGCGGGCTCCACACATGTCCTTGCTCAGGGCCAACTCCCGTCGTAACTGCTGCCCTCTGAGGGACTCCTCTTGGAAGGCTATTGAAGGAAAATGGTGTGCCATAAAAATGCCAGGGAAGGTGCTGGGGATGGGATTTAATATGGAGTGTCCCAAGCGTTAGACCTCCGTGCTCAGCCACCATAGATGGGGGGCTCAGTGATGGATACTGCAGGGAAGATGTGCTCATTTCAGGTTAGGTGACCTTGTCTGGCTTATTTATGATTATTATTAAGAGAAATGCTGGCCGTCAGACGTGATCAACATAAATCACAAGCAACTTCTTTAAGAGAAGCCAGAAGACTCCTCACAGGAGATTCCTAACTAGATGGCCAGTCCTCAGTCACAGGACGTGACTGGGCTTCAGAATTCCAAAGGAGGCAGTTATCTTTTATCTGTGATCGCTTTTGCATTTGGAGAATTGCGATGATTTAGTTGCTTTCTTACTGAAAAAGAATTATAATTGCGGTGCTGGGAAATAACCATGAGCTCTCTGATTCCTGTGTGATGTATGCTTAGCAGTAGAATTCATCAAACACTACTGTCTGTCACCACCGTTCAGGCCCCTTCCTAGAGATCCATGCTGGTGAACAGCACACGAGATTGGGCTTACAGCATGGTATGTTGAAAAGATTAAACCTGGGGCCATAGGCTATGTGACTTTTAATTAGCCTTTCTGGGCCTCAATTTTCTTATGTACAAGGAAAATAGTGGGTTTGATAAATATTGGCTGTGGTCCTTCTGCTGGCCACAATATTATTATAAAACTAAAAAAATAATAGTATGACATCTTTCCAGGGGAAAACCCTAGGTTAATGACCTTCATTTTGAGTTACTGTGTTAGACAGTTTTGCTTGTTTGTTTGTTTACTATAAACTGATGTCTGAGATAATCATCGTAAAAAGGAGAGAGGCTTATTTTATCTCCTGGCTTCAGTCATGATCAGCTGACCTTCTTGGTTTGGGGCCAGTGGTGAGTTTGGGGCCAGCAGGGAGTAGATGGTGGAGCAATGGTGCTTGGGAGTGAAAAGAGAGAAAAGCTGGGTTCCCATAATTCCATTTAAAGTCATGCCCCCAGCCACCCAAGACCTCCTACTACATCCCACCTGTCAAATGTTCTACCCCTTCCTAATAGTGTCACTCCAAACATTGGCCTCTAGACACCCATGATCTAAACTATGGCAGTTGATGGCCACTTATCAGGCATTGTCTATTCTCCCAGACAGAGCTGGTGATAGGGGAGGATGGGCAGCCTCATGGAGTTTAAGACAACTATGAGAAGTGTGAAATTCAGGGAGAGGAGAAATACCATAAAAGACAACAGCAAACAGACATACTGCTGTGTGCTGGACCCATACTGCAGACCAGCCTGGGAAGCTTTTAGCCATTGGCAAGATCTTGCAAATCAAAGCACCAGAAGGTGGCTGTGGGGGAAGGCCTGTCTTGAAGGATTCTGATTCTTACACAGACAGAGTGGAGGGCTTTGGAAGCTGAGAAAATCAATCATGAGAGCCCAGATTTTGAGCAGCAAGTGCATTGCCCACTTGCTGCAACATAGTGGGGTCCATTCAAGGGGAGCATTCTTAATGAGCATAGTGAGAGCCTAGAAAATGTAAACCCAGGTGACATTACCCCTTGACATGTGGGAAATGTAATAAGAGCACACAGATACATTCTATGCAGCTCTGTGGAACTATACTAAAAGCACATGATGTAGCATACTCAGCAATAGAGAGTCATTATAAACTCTCAAGAGGAACTTGTGTGAGTGGATTTTCATTGATTCTTCACAGTTCCTAGCCAGCCCTCTATGGTAGGCAACACAAAACTGTGTAGCCTCAAGCTCTGAGTTAAAGTGAAGATAACCTGGCCTAGTGGGGAACAGTGTCTAACCAGCCAGTTAGGCATTTAAATTGCTAACAGGATTTGTTCGTCACTGCATCAGCCAAGCCCGGAGTCTAACCCCACCACATCCCTCTGGATCACACTTCACTCTCTTGGGTCCCCTTTATCTCATCACCTGACGCCTTGCATTACAACATCCACAGCGGGTTACCCTCCCGCCTTCTCTTTCTTGCTTACCTTCTGTTAGCTTGAAGAAGTCTGACAATTGACAGGGACCTTGTCAGAAGGAAGTTCGTCCCACTGCAGGAGGCCTGGCCTGTTGCCACCAGCATCCAGAAAATCTGGGGTAGAAGGAGAAGCTGCCTGAAGAGAAGTCATCCAGGGGAAGCATATTGGTTCTAAGCTTACACCCCTGCCTAGGCCAACCAAGCCATGAGCTTCTCTGCAAGACCTGCTTGGTATCCAACACTGAGAAGGTGGAGGATGCCACTGGGTACCACTGACTGATTTCTTGATTGGTTGTTAGTTGTGGTTGGCAGTATAGCTCTAAAATGTGGCTCATGTTTCTTATCTAGGTCTTTAATATATATTGTTCTATTGGTGATAAGTGTTTTAAACATTGAGCCTAGTCTAGTCTGTGAGTTTTTTGTTGTTGTTGTTTATTTGTTTTTTGTTTTTTTGTTTGTTTGGTTTTTTGTTATGTGTAAACACTGACATTTGATAGGCCAGTCCTATGGGTTATCATTTGCTGCCTATCATGAATTGAGCCCTGGGAATACTGGGTCCATTTCTCAGCACTGTACATGTGTCTGTGACTAAGGACCCTCGATGAACTGGGAGCACCCCAGGTTGGCTCTGCTGCTCACCTGGTTCCCCAGTGTGTGGCTTGATTTTATTTTAATGAGATCAAGAAACACAGTGACTGGAGGCATGATGGGAATGGAGGATGGGAGCTGAAGTTTGCCAGAGTGCCTCTAAAAGACTCAACCCAGATACAGAAGAGAAGGGCCAGGGTGAGGAAACCTCTTCACAGAAGAGAAGGGCCAGGGCAAGAGAACCTCTTCACAGAAGAGAAGGGCCAGGTGAGGGACCTAGTTACAGAAGAGAAGGGCCAGGGTAAGGAAACCTCTTCACAGAAGAGAAGGGCCAGGTGAGGGAACCTCTTCACAGAAGAGAAGGGCCAGGTGAGGGAACCTTTTTGAATGATCAGGAGAAGAAAGAAAAGTGAGCTTCCTAAGACACTGGAAGCCCCTTAGAGAAGGGCCCTGGAGTTGATGGAGGTCCCTGGAGGTGACAGAGCTCGGGATGTCAGGGCCTTGAGTTCAGGGTGGGAGTCACAGAGCATGTGAAATGGGCCAGCCTATGTCAGGAGGGAACTGGGTAGGCCCTGGAAAGCCTCTGCCTCTCCATCTAGAGCAGTGGTTCTCAACCTTCCT